>NW_027397076.1:1738612-2168707 GCF_003265705.2 Callorhinus ursinus | reverse complement strand
TCCTTCCTTCCTTCCTTCCTTCCTTCCTTCCTTCCTTCCTTCCTTCCCTCCCTCCCTCCCTCCTTCCCTCCTTCCCCTCCCTCCCTCCCTTTCTCTCTCTCTCTCTCTCTCTCTCTATCTTTCTTTTAGAAATAGCCCAGTGGAGACACGCACACCTAGAGATGAGCAGAGATGTAAGGGCTGTAGGCACACAACACGGTCAGCAAACACCTTCTGAGGGGTCTGTGTGCAGGTGGTATGCCTGCGCTGAGGGCCATCCATACCAAGAGGTGGAGGTGAGGTGCTTGCAATCTACTAAGAGGATGGGGTGTGTGGGAAAGGGGGCAGACTCTGGATCTCCCAGGGTGCCACATACCCTGGGGAGCACTGAAGTGCTCTCTCCCCACTGGGAACAGTGCTGTGGGGACAACAAGTCAGCCTGTGTCTGGAGCCAATCAGGCTCTGGGGAAGAGGTGGTCAAGGCGACTTTACGAAATTACGTTAAGTGTCTTGGGGGATGCAAAAGAGGGGCTGCTGGGTATGGGGTAAGTCTCTGAGGAGGTGGGACTCGCCACCTAAAACAAGACAAATCAGCACAGGGAGGAGGAGGAGGAAAGGACAGCTAGGTAGAGAATGGGGGGAGAAAAGTTCTCAGGCAGGAACTCCCACACGTGCTCCGGCATCAATGTGGGGAGACACGGAATAATAAAATAACGTACTCAGCCGTAAAAAGGAACAAAGTACTGATGCGTGTCACAACTTGGTTGAACCTCGGACACGTTATGCCTAGTGAAAGAAGCCAGACACAAAAGCTCACATGCTGTATGATTCCTTTTATGTATCTAGAGTAGGGAAATTTATAAAGACAGAAAGTAGGTCAGTGGTGAACGGGGCACAGTGGGAGGGACGGTGGGGAGTGATGATTTGCTGGGTACGGGGTGTTCTTCTGGGGCGTTGAGAATGTCTCGAAACTAGAGAGGTGACAGCTATCTCACCCTATAAACAACTAAACACCCCCGAATCGCACATTTAAAAATGCTTACTTGTTTGAAGTGACATGAATTTCGCCAACATAAAAGCTGATGACGATACGGCTACTATGGAAGGAATACTTGGTATATGCCAATAACAGTTTTACACAGTTGATCCTGCTGAGTCTTCCGCACTGATGCCAGAGCCCTGAGACCTCCCCTCGACCCCCAGAGCTCTCCTGCTCCCCACTCACCGGCCTGGGTCCCTAGTGACCTCCCTCCAGCCCACTGCTTTAAATACCGCCATGTGTTGTCCCCAGCCTGATTTCTACGCTGACTTCCAGAATCATAAATTCAACCGCCCATCTCACTTCTCTGCTTAGGACATCTACAGGCATCTCGGACCTGGGACGTCCCACACCAAACTCTTGATTCTTCTTTTCTCCACCAGCTCTCCCACCTCTGTTACCCATGTCAGGAAAGAGCAGCTCGTTCTCTCCATCTCTCCAATTGCTCAGACCAGAAATGATGGAGTGGTTCTTTCTCCCTCAAGCTTTACCAAAGTACAGTGGAATTCAATAGACTCATCGATCTTTGGTAACTGCGTGCGGTCATGCAACCATCACCAACAAGGTACAGAACGGTTCCACCACCCTAACGTTTCCTTGTGGCCCTTCTGCAGGTGATCTACCTTCCTGAACCCCAGTTCCAGGCAATTGCTGTTATCTTTCTGTCACACTATCGTTCAGCCTTTTCTAGGATTGCACATAAACAGAAACACAATCACAGAACACGGAGTTTTCTAGGTTTGACTTCCTGTATTTAGCACAGTGTTTCTGAAATTTACCCAGGTGGTTATATACATTAATATTGCATTCCTTTTTATTGTTGGGTGGTATTCCAAAGAATGGATATACCACCATTTGAGTGGAATCAAGAGCTCTTGTTTTGCCTAAATTCGGCCTGGGCTGAATCCAAGCTGCAGATCTGGCTACCACTGAAACACAAATGGTATTTAAGAGCATGAGCTCGTGGAAAGGAGAGGTTGATGGAGAAGACGACCAAGGCAGAATGCTGGGCCCCATGATGTGTTGCTGTTGAACAAAGGAGAGAGAAGCCAGAAAAGGGGTCTCCCCTGTCTAATAGCAGAAAGCTACCATTTGGTACCGCGTCAAGGAGAGCCAATGGGGCAGCTAAAGGTAGGGATTCTAGACTGTCAACGTATCAGCTCTTTCTCACTCTAAAATTTGCAGTTAAGCAGCCTGGACTCCAAAGCCCATACTCACCACCCTTCAGCACTGCTGCTACCACCTTTCATTCACAAGATGCTCTATCTATGGTGAGATTCCTAGCTGGCTTCCTTAGCTCCATTGGTGAAAAACCAAGGTCTCCGTACTTCTTTCACCAACTTCAGATTCAAGTGCCTGGTTGTGATGCACACCCTTCCAGGAGAGAAATCCATGGCCAGTCTTTCTCCCTGAAACAATCTGTTGGCCACAGCAGCCCACAGCTGCAGGAAAGCTAAGCCCCAAACCACATTCCTGTCTGTCAACGACCTGAGGCCAAGTGCTCATGCAAGAAAACTGTGCATCTCATGTTTAGAAAAACCCCTCTGGGTCTAAGGAAACTCCTGCATTGAGGATGAAGCTTTTTGTACTCTTAAAAAAAAAACCACCCATAAGACCCCATTGCAGTATCATGGCCCAGGGTATCTAAGCTGCCAGGGCCTGCAAGTATTTTGGACCAAGCTTGTCATCTGAATGATAAGGAAATGGAAGCAGAGAGAAGGTCTGCGACCAGGTGCAGGCTTTCTGTCCTTCCTAAGTTTGGTCTCTGCCTACATGTAACATGAATTAAGCATCTACTATTTTCAGGACACTAGACTAAAAAAAAAAAGGGAGTACACACTTCGGCAGGTGCTGCGATGCTCCTGGACTTTTAGGCTTTTATAGTCTCTTTTGTGAAAGTGACTACAGATATTCCAAGATAAACAACAGCGGTACCACATCTGACAGTGTCTAATGAACAATCACCGAAGGTTGGCTAGGAAAGCTCTGGGGGTGTCTTGAACTGAGCCCTGGAGAGAATTAATGAACATTGTTTAGTCCTGTTGGGCACTGTGCTGGAGGCCACTTCATCCTGTGACCAAACCTGCAAGGTCAGTATTATTATTCCCATTTACAGGTAAGAAACCTGAGGCTCAGAGATAAATGCAACCAGTCCAGTTTCCCCCAGGCTAATGATGGAGATGGGATCCAAGGGTGACCCCAAAGGCTAGGTGGTGTTTTTCTGGGATGAAGATAAAAGGGGAAGGAGAGGAGATTAAAAGAAGCTTTCTATACTGGAGAAGTGTTAGAGATGGCACACAAGAGTGATGAGATTCTCAGAGCTTATGCATGGATGATTTATGAATTTTGCACAAGCCACCTGTCTCTTGGGGTATTTCACTGCAGACTCACAACTCAATCAACAGGTAGCCAAGCACAGGAAAAGAGCTGAGTCGCATTATCCACAGAACGTACAAGTACTGGGCACTGGGTCTGACACTGGGTGACAAGCCCATAGACAAGACAGGGTCCTCTCCCTCAGAAAGGCCACAGGTTCATCAAGGAGACAAAGCGTCAAATACGTGGCCTGAAACGTGTTATAACAGAGGCGTGCCAAACAGCAGACTTCAAAAGGACATTAGAACAGTTTATCAAACGAGGTCCTAATACAGTTAAAAATACTACACTTGGGGGCGCCTGGGTGGCTCAGTTGGTTAAGCGACTGCCTTCGGCTCAGGTCATGATCCTGGAGTCCCGGGATCGAGTCCCGCATCGGGCTCCCTGCTGAGCAGGGAGTCTGCTTCTCCCTCTGACCCTCCCCCTTCTCATGTACTCTCTCTATCTCATTCTCTCTCTCAAATAAATAAATAAAATATTAAAAAAAAATACTACACTTGGAACAACCTTAGTAATCAGCTTGTCTAACCTTTTCAGGGCACCACTGACGAAACTGAGTTACAGCAAGAGGAAATGATACTCCCAAGATTACCCAGCTGCGTAGAGACCAGAACCCTTGCTTCTTAACAAAATGGTGCTTCTCAGCTGCTCAGGATCAATGCGGGAAGGAAGGCTGCTAAAATCAACAGCTGGACTGGGGTGCGGGGATGGACCCTGGCTTCCTTCAGGTCCTTCCACACATTCTTCTCACACAACACCTGCAGAAGCTGAAGAGCAGACATGCCACATAAACCACTGGGGTTCTGTTAGCTGAGTCATTCTCTCTAAGGCTGTTCATTGCTGTCCCCCTCGGAGAGAGTCCTCTCTTAGCAAGCCAAGGGCAACACACCTATAATAGTCAGCTAATGGTCTTCTCGTGGCATGGTATTATATCACCAAAAACAAAGCACAAGACCTTGCTTTTTTAATTTTGTTTTAAGATTTTTTATTTATTTATTTGACAGAGAGAGACACAACGAGAGAGGGAACACAAGCAGGGGGAGTGGGAGAGGGAGAAGCAGGCTCCCCGCTGAGCAGGGAGCCCGATGCGGGGCTCGATCCCAGGACCCTGGGATCATGACCTGAGCCGAAGGCAGATGCTTAATGACTGAGCCACCCAGGCGCCCCAAGGCCTTGCTCTTTAATAGTTTTGATATCCTTTCTGATTGAGACTAACTGGAGGCTTCCAAGTTCAAGATAGAAAATAATTTTGTTTGGTAAAGTCACAGAAATGAATGGGCCGTGGTGGGAGAGAGCCAAAGAGGGGACGCATGTGTGTGTAGATAAGCAAATAATTCTAACAAGGAGCCAGCATTCTAATCTAGATTCGCTCACCCATCCATTTACCCACCCACCCACCCACCCACCCAACCACTCATCTACTCATTCATTCATCCAACATTCATTTATTAAGTGCCGATTACGTGCCAGGAACTGTTCTGGGCTCCAAGTCGTAAACAACCACCACCAAGCCAAAAACCTTAAGGCCCTCTCCCAGTGGCACATTCATTCCAGTGGAGGAGCCAGGCCACAGATAGATCCAAGGGAAAGTGCCAAGTGGTGCTGACCCTCCATGACAGTAAGGTAGATGAGGGGATCGAGAGGGATGGAAGGAGGGACTGGAGCCTACCAGACTAGATGGGGGGGGAGGGGGAGGTGACATTTGAGGAGAAAGGAACTTTCCCTCTGCTCACAGGAATGCCAGGGCAAGAAGAAAGAGTGGCAGATGAACAGGGAAGCCTATAGTGCAGAGGCCTCCAGGGAAGGAATGGTGGCAGCCCTGGCGTGTCTGTCTCGGGTGAGCTGGCTGCATAAAAAAGCTTTTGTTGAGGTTCAATCCGGAAAAGGTCACCGATTTAGTAGCAAGTGGCAGGCAAAAAAAAAAATCTGTGTGGGATGACATGTGTTCCTTATTTAGGGCTGAAGGCTGCTTGAGAATGAATAGGTCAGAAGGCATCGGGCTGTGTGGTGTATGTCAGATAACATTTCAGAGCCATCAAAGGAGGGAAACAAGGCCCATCTCGGGAAGAGAAGGACAACGGCATAAAAATGACATAGTCCCGAAGCCCAGAAGTTCAGAAGTGTAGGTGGACCGCCTTGAGGATGGCTACAGCTTTTCCATCCTCTTTTCTTAGTCAAAATGAGGACCTTTTCAATTCATTTGGCCTGTAACTTACAAAATGCTCCTTTCTTTTGCTGTCAGAAATGAAGCCTGCACGAGCTGCTGCTGAGGTACTGCCAAAGGCCCGGGAGAGTGGACTCACAGTGAGGGGTGACGGGCTGAAGGCCAGAGGGGGGATCACAGAATGCCACACAACTGAGCCACACTGGCTGGCTCTGTGCTGAACGCCCGTGTCTGGCCTCCCAACTCTCCCGGAAGGACACTGAAGAGCTTTACACAACTTCCCATTGCATTTACTGCAAGGACGTTACTGAGGACAGTGTCCACCAGGCCAGTCTTCCCCTTGGAAAGTCCCCGGTGAGAAATTCCTGTCAAACTAAACAATAGGATTAACTTGAGTCCACTGAAAATAAACAGTATATATTCTTTTGGAGCAGGAGTCCTCTGAAAAGACTTATTTTTTAATTATTTTTTTTATGATTTATTTCCTTATTTGAGAGAGAGAGAGAGTACAAGCTGGGGAAGGAGCAGAGGGAGAGAGAACAGGCTCCCCACTAAGTGTGGAGCCCAACGCGGGGCTCAATCCCAGGACCCCACGATCATGACCTGAGCTGAAATCAAGAGTCGGACACTTAACCGACTGAGCCACCCAGGCACTGCCTGACTGAGTAGACGTTTTTACTTTGGCTGCCAGGAAGCTTGGAGCTCACGATGAACCTTGTCCACAATGTATTGTATCTTTTCTTATAAGTTGCCTAAAGCTCTTTGTAGGATGCAGTTGGTTATAAATGAGTAATAAATAAAACATAATATCTGTGCACACACAGAGGCCTGTTTGGTTTCTGTTTGTTTAAACTCCTTACACGGTTTCTCACTCACATGGTTATACGTGAGTTTTTGGAAACTGTTTCCCATTTTCCACTTTCTAGTGGTGTGGCAAGGACAGGCTGACTTCGTTGTCACCATGTAAAGGTTTGGAATTCTCTTAGAGGCAAGACTTTGAGATGCGGTCCTTTGCTGACTTGCTAACTTGGACAACGATGTATGTTCAGTCGGTTCTCCCAGAGAGCACCCCAAATTACCCCAGCACCAGAGGTTAGAGTTCATAAAGCTGCAACCAATGTGCAGGGTCAAGTATACTCAAGGACAAAAGAGTTCACCCATTTCACCGAGAGGCCGGGTCCTTCACATTGACCTTGATCTGCAGCACAACTGACCAGTAGCCTGTGGCCAGCCCTTCCTCATTCTGCTTCTGCATCTGTCTCTCTCCCCTGGATGCCAATTTTTGCCTCGGTTCTGGTTGAACTCGGGCAGAAGGAACCTCGTACTGACCCTTAGTTCCTATCATCATTTCACTTCCTGTAACTTCTACTGCATATCTGGATTCTCTCAGTTTTCTACACAAACCTGAGAAATGGGAAAACCACTCATTTTACCCTTTTCCTGCTGTGTTTTGAAAATATATCAGAGGCTCTCTTTGTTGAACTACCTTTAATCAATGCACTGGGTTAAGCAAGTGGGAGGACATAAAGGATTATCTGACTCTACTAATCAGAGCTCTTACATAGGGTCCAGCAATCATGAGGCAGGGCAAGGAGAGAAGCCCAGGATGGCAGGGTCACTCCCCTGCTCCTTGCCACACTGAAAAGAGCTCTTGTCCAGATTTAACATACTAGGTCTGTGAGCTATATACCCCGTCATTACTACACTAAAGGCAGAGGTGTCAGTCATGAAACATTGCTATTTTATACTCCAGCAGCTACATATTTACATGTTGTTGCCCAAGGAGAAACTGCCCCATAAACCCATTGATTAGATTTGTTTACCATATGCTGTTGGGTGAATATCTGTGTCTGCCCCAAATTCTTATGTTGAAACCTAATCAACCTAATGGGATGGTATTTGAAGGTGGGGCCTTTGAGAGGTGATGAGTTTCGAAGGGTGGAACCCTCATGATGGGATTAGAGTTCTTACCGAAGACAACCCAGAGAGATCCTTCACCCCTTCTGCCACGTCAAGACACAGAAAGGAGGGCGCCTGGGTGGCTCAGTCGGTTAAGCGACGGCCTTCGGCTCAGGTCATGATCCTGGAGTGTCTGGATCGAGTCCCCTATCGGGCTCCCTGCTCCGCAGGGAGTCTGCTTCTCCCTCTGACCCTCCCCCCTCTCATTCTCTCTCTCTCTCAAATAAATAAAATCTTAAAAAAAAAAAAAAGACACAGAAAGGAGATGGCCAGCTATGAACCAGGGTGCAGTCCCTCACCAGATACCAAATATGTTGGTGCCTTGATCTTGGACTTCCCAGTCTCCAAAACTGTGAGAAATAAATGTGCCATGCAGTGTATGATATTCTGTTAAAGCAGCCCAAATGGATGAAGACACCAGACCAGGTACAAACTGCTAAAAGCAATCCAGAGAGAACTCTGGATTGGTATCTCAGATACCAATAATATGGTTGACAGAAGGTTTGCCATTAGGATGTTTATAACACTTGACCAGGTCACCTTTCTTTCTTTCCTGGGTCTATAAAGGGAGGGAATGGATTGCAATACATTGAGGGCCTCCTGCCCATCCTCCTGGTCTCCCCCAGGAGTTTGTTACACGGACTGGTGCACAGGGCATGCAGAACAAGGTCTGCTGAGTTCTTCGGGATGTCTCCACTTCCGTGTTTCCGCCCATCGGGCCATGTGCTAACCAAGAATGAGTTACGGTTGTTCCAAAACCTGTATATGCACGCTGTTACTGTTGCAGTTAAGTATGCTAGGTAAATATTATGTAAATTGATTAATTATCAGTGTGAAAAGAGAGCTGTCTCTCTGAAAACTAAATTGAATTCGAGAAAGATCTCATGATAGCAGTGAGTCGCTAAAAAATGGCTATGGTATTAGACAACTCAGAAAGGTAGTAAAAGTCAGGTTGGATTCTGTATTCCTGTGCTTAAAGATTGTCTTTGGTACTAACTCTACATAACTGAAGTTGGAAATAACATTATGAGTGTATACTATATAAAAAAACACCACATAAGGATAATCAGTGGACCCTAACTCAAGAACAAGGTTGACCCTCAAACACCTGTATTTACTTCATCTGTACATTTTCTCCCCTTATTATTGGCCGTCTTTGTGACACCTGAGCAATTACTATAGACACACGGTCTTAGAAATAAGCAACATGAGGGTTCCAGGCCAGGCGCATTTGTTCTGAGACCTGGACATCCACTTTTGTAAAGTATTTCCCAAATACTTCACAAAATATTCCCAAAGGTCCCTCTGAGTTCTGGCAGTCTACAATCCTATGGCTGTCAATTAACCTCATAGCTGCTTAAGACCTAGGCACAACCACCAATCCACCTGTACCAAAAAGTCTTCCAAATGACCTAAGGACTCTGACCTACCTTACTATAATTGATGTTCCCCATCATGGGTACTGGTATTCTTTCTTCAAGACAGGAAGATTTGGGACATATTGTCTTCATACTTCTCAAACATAAAGGTTTTGGTTTGCCTGTACTTCTAAATGTATGCCTAATCAAAGTGTGGAGAAATCATAAACATCGTACAAAGTCCTTTTTGCTTTCTGCTTTTGGGCTTGATGTTTTCCATTTCAATTAACTCTGTATTAAGGTGTCATTGAATGAAAGGCATCAGAGAAACGGAAGAACCTGTTAGAAACACAACCTTTTAGCCCCTGAGAAATTCAATTCCATTCCACTTAGGCGATTTTTGACTGCTGCTGACCCAGTCACCTAGGTGCAAGCCTCCTCATTGTGCATCTTTCTCAAGAGCTTGTACGTGGGGCGGCTGCCGTTCTGAGCTAATAGAACTCAACATGCTGTCCACTCACCCTCTATGGATTTGGGATAATGTGTCAGGTGAGAATGAAGAAGCCGAAGGGGGCCGGAGAGAAAGACCTAGACAAGGAACAGGACATCTGATCCAGTCAAATAAACTTCCGTGGCTTATACAACTTGGGCAGACAGAAGCCGTCACTTGCAAACTTGCAATCTGGGAAGTTTCGTGGCTGCCAACAAAGCTAGACACGAGGGCAGAGTGTGTCAACTCTGTCTTCAGCTAACGGTCACTTGTACGGCATCACTGAAAATTTAAGGACAAGCATACTGAAGAACATAACCTAGTAACAACCCTTCTGGACAGAATTTTTATTCTTTGATTCAATAAACATTTAGTGAACATCTAGGACACGTCATGGATGTTATTATGAAATGAAAAAAAATGAGATAGAACTACTGACTTTGAACACATGACAAATAAAAATAGGAGCCACATATGTGCACGAGAGACAAAAGACAATAGCAAATGTGCCCCCAAATGGAACCTAAGTAAACCCCCATGGAAATATGACGATAGACTAATTCTCTGCAACCAAGAGAGCCAGAGGAAGGCCCACAGGGGAGGTGGCATTTGCGCTGGGTCTTAAAGGATGAATAAGATTTGGGTGGGCAGATTAAAAGGTGAAAGGTCATTCTAGGCCGAGGAAAGACCCTGAGGGTAGCAATCACATAGAGCTGTGCCCGGTGAAGGGAAAGCTGTCTACGTATTGAAACACGGCAGTTCTGGTTTCAAGTCCAAGCTGAGCCACTGGCCCCTTGTGTGTCCTTGCAAAGTCCTTCACCCTCTGAGCTTTAGTTTGCTCTTTGTCAAAAAGGGGCTGGTAAAACCTACTTGCAGGTTACTGCAAGGACTAGAGATAATGTATGTAGAGTATCTACATTGGTGCCTGGTGCTTACAGTTGTTCAATACGTGAGTTGTGGTTTTGACTGTTATTACTAGGAACTAAACCTGGGAGGGTGGACTGGGGTCGGAACTAAACCTGGGAGGGTGGACTGGGGTCAGCATGGACACAGAAATCTGGTCTTGACTTGTATGCTAAGGTGAGTGGGCATCCAATTTGCTAAACAGGAAAAAAATATGAAAATAATCCTTGTCCTATTTAATCCCTTAGGAGTTTTAAGAAACATAAGAGCAACAGTAAAAATAACAAACAGAAGTGTCCATGAGACACTGTATAGGGCATTTAAAATATGTGGTTTCATGTAAGTTTTCCAGTAACCTTGGAAGACAGATACTACCTTCCATTTAACAGAAATGGAAACTGAGGCTCAGAAAAACTGAAATCCCTTGCCTGTGGATATGCTACTGGTAAGCAGTATAGCTGGGATTCAAACCTAGGTCCTTCCTGAGTCCAGATTTGCATATGCCTCATGAACTGTTCAGCATCTCCATTCAGTGTGGATCAAGGGATGTGGCCCGTGGTGAAAGCCTTTTATAGGTTACTGAAGAGTAAAATTCAAACAAAGCTCTCCTGACATCACAGCATTGGGTACAGCGTGGGGACATACAAGAAATGGACCCAATATTCTGAGGGTTGTCTCCTGTCTAGAACCCTCCTTGCTGAAATCCTCTGACTTTTATGCTGCATCTATCAGCTCAGACAGCCCACTCCATACCTTCAGGAGGACCAGAGAACAATGCAAGTGGGTTCTTGCTCTGTAAGCTGGGATGCTGGTGGCTCTGAGCCCATGCAATGGGCAGATGTGGGGATGGGCATTAGTCAGTGCTGGGAACCCCATACCACAAGGTGGGCCAACTCACATGATCTTGTTAGACCCATAGAGAGAAGATGGCTGCCTCTGGACATTCCCCCGGGGCCCTCAGACACGTGGGGCGATGCTGATGTTGGAGGTTTACACACGGTAAAGCTAAGTGCAGTAGTCAGAGGATGAGAGGGAATGTTTAAAAAGGGGAAAAAGCAATTTCCTCCTCTACAAAGCCTTCCCCAACTTCATGGGCCAAATTTAGCTATCCTGCTGTACTTCCACTGCTTCTGGACCATGTCTTCATTATAATAATTATCTCTTAGTAGCAGTGGGCATCAGGATCCTCTGGGGAGCTTTTTAAAAAGTACATGAACTTGGCCCCCAACAGGAGATTCTAATTTGCAAAGTTTGGGTTGGGCCAGAGAATGCATAGTTTTAAAGAGCCACTCCCCAGAGACATCAGCATCCGATATGGGGGGACAATATATCCTGAAAAACAAAGCAAAAACTTGGTAGAAAACATCTAAAGATGCTGTGTGTGTGTATATATATATATATATATATATATATAAATAATGTAGGTGTGTGTTGTGTGTATAAAAGGAAAAAAATATATATATAAGAACATAAGGAGAGGGCACCCGGCTGGCTCAGTCGGTTAAGCATCTGCCTTCAGTTCAAGTCACGCTCCCTGGGATCCTGGGATTGAGGCCCGCATCGGGCTCCCTGCTCAGTGGGGAGCCTGCTTCTCCCTCTCCCTCTGCCACTTCCCCTGCTTGTGCACTCTCTCTCTGTCAAATAAATAAATAAATAAAATCTTAAAAAACAAAACAAAACAAAACATAAAGACAATTCTTAGAGCCAATAAAGAAAATTGATTAGAAAGAAAGCACAAATCCAGAGAGGTAAGCAAACTGTAGGCAGTACCTGAGCTGGGGAACCTGTCTGTTGTGAGCATCATTAAGCACTGGTATTAATGAGCCAAACAGAGAAAAAAGAGACTGACTAGGACTATAGGACCACGCAAAAGCGGGCTGAGAAACGAAGCCCAAAGCCAGGACACCCCCCCAACCCCCACCCCCCGCTGCCAAGTCATACCCTTGGTGAGTGAAGCCAGCCCTGCAGAGGAAGAGACTAGGGACACTTGCCTGTCCCGGCTCCACATCTGGGTGAAAGAAAGCAACAAAGCGGTCTCTACTGAGAGTTCTTAACTTCAGACCTATCCTCAGGTATTTGGGGGCCAGAATTCATAGCTGTCTTTTTGGTCTGAAACCACTGTGAATACAAATCCTCTCTGGAGGCATGTATTTTAAAACCTGGCATCAAAAAATTCTCAAAGATAAATTTCCAACTCTTTTTTTTTTAATTTTTTATTTTTATGTTAATCACCATACATTACATCATTAGTTTTTGATGCAGTGTTCCATGATTCATTGTTTGTGCAAAACACCCAGTGCTCCACGCAGAACGTGCCCTCTTTAATACCCATCACCAGGCTAACCCATCCCCCCACCCCCTACCCTCTAGAACCCTCAGTTTGTTTTTCAGAGTCCATTCTCTCTCATGGTTCGTTTCCCCCTCCGACTTACTCCCCTTCATTCTTCACCTCCTGCTATCTTCTCCTTTTTTATTTACATATGTTGGATTATTTGTTTCAGAAATATAGATCTGTGATTCAACAGTCTTGCACAATTCACAACACTCACCATAGCACATACCCTCCCCAATGTCTTTCAGCCAACCACCCCATCCCTCCCACCCCCGACCATTCCAGCAACACTCAGTTTGTTTCCTGAGATTAAGATTCCTCATATCAGTGAGGTCATATGATACATGTCTTTCTCTGATTGACTTATTTCACTCAGCATTAACACCCTCCAGTTCCATGCACATTGTTGCAAATGGCAAGATCTCATTCCTTTTGATGGCTGCATAAGATTCCATTGTATATATATACCACCTCTTCTTTATCCATTCATCTGTCGATAGGACATCTTGGCTCTTTCCACCTTTGGCTATTGTGGACACTGCTGCTATAAACATTGGGGTGCACGTACCCATTTGGATCCCTGCCTCTGTATCTTTGCGGTAAATACCCAGTAGTGCAATTGCTGGATCATATGGTAGCTCTATTTTCAACTCTTTGAGGAACCTCCATACTGTTTTCCAGAGTGGTTGCACCAGCTTGCATTCCCACCAACAGCGTAGGAGGGTTCCCCTTTTTCCGCATCCCCGCCAACATCTGTCCTTTCCTGACTTGTTAATTTTAGCCATTCTGACCGGTGTGAGGTGGTATCTCATCGAGGTTTTGATTTGGATTTCCCTGATGCCGAGCGATGTTGAGCACTTTTTCATGTGTCTGTTGGCCATTTGGATGTCTTCTTTGGAAAAATGTCTGTTCATGTCTTCTGCCCATTTCTTGATTGGATTATTTGTTCTTTGGGTGTTGAGTTGGATAAGTTCTTTATAGATTTTGGATACTAACCCTTTATCTGATATGTCGTTTGCAAATATTTTCTCCCATTCTGTCGGTTGTCTTTTGGTTTTGTGCACTGTTTCTTTTGCTGTGCAAAAGCTTTGCATCTTGATGAAATCCCAATAGTTCATTTTTGCCCTGGCTTCCCTTGCATTTGGTGATATTTCTAGGAAGAAGTTGCTGTGGCTGAGGTCGAAGAGGTTGCTACCAGTGTTCTCCTTTAGGATTTTGATGGACTCCTGTCTCATGTTTAGGTCTTTCAACCATTTGGAGTCTATTTTTGTGTGTGGTGTAAGGAAATGGTCCAGTTTCATTCCTCTGCATGCGGTTGTCCAATTTTCCCAACATCATCTGTTGAAGAGACTGTCTTTTTTCCATTGGACATTCTTTCCTGCGTTGTCAAAGATGAGTTGACCATAGAGTTGAGGGTCCATTTCTGGGCTCTTGATTCTGTTCCACTGATCTATGTGTCTGTTTTTGTGCCAGTACCATACTGTCTTGATGATGACAGCTTCATAATAGAGCAGGAAGTCCGGAATTGTGATGCCGCCAGCTTTGCTTTTCTTTTTCAAGATTCCTCTGGCTATTCGGGGTCTCTTCTGGTTCCATACAAATTTTAGGATTCTTTGTTCCATTTCTTTGAAAAAAGTGGATGGTATTTTGATGGGGATTGCATTGAATGTGTAGATTGCTCTAGGTAGCATTGACATCTTCACAATGTTTGTTCTTCCAATCCATGAGCATGGAACGTTTTTCCATTTCTTTGTGTCTTCTTCAAATTCTTTCATGAGTATTTTATAGTTTTCTGAGTACAGATCCTTTGCCTCTCTGGTTAGATTTATTCCTAGGTATCTTATGGTTTTGGGTGCAATTGTAAATGGGATCGACTCCTTGATTTGTCTCTCTTCTGGCTTATTGTTGGTGTATAGGAATGCCACTGATTTCTGTGCATTGATTTTATAGCCTGCTACTTGACTGAATTCCTGTATGAGTTCTAGCAGTTTTGGGGTGGAGTCTTTTGGGTTTTCCACATACAGTATCATATCATCTGCAAAGAGTGAGAGTATGACTTCCTCTTTGCCGATTTGGATGCCTTTGATTTCTTTTTGTTGTCTGATTGCTGTGGTTAGGACTTGTAATACTATGTTGAATAGCAGTGGTGAGAGTGGACATCCCTGCCGCGTTCCTGACCTTAGGGGAAAAGCTCTCAGCTTCTCCCCATTGAGAATGATATTGGCTGTAGGTTTTTCATAGATGGCTTTTATGATATTGAGGTATGTACCCTCTATCCCTATACTCTGAAGAGTTTTGATCAAGAAATGATGCTGTACTTTGTCAAATGCTTTCTCTGCACCTATTGGGAGGATCAAATGATTCTTGTTCTTTCTTTTGTTAATGTATTGTATCACGTTGATTGATTTGCGGATGTTGAGCCAACCATGCAGCCCAGGGATAAATCCCACTTGGTCGTGGTGAATAATCCTTTTAATGTACTGTTGGATCCTATTGGCTAGTACTTTGGTGAGAATTTTTGCATCCATGTTCATCAAGGATATTGGTCTGTAATTCTCCTTTTTGATGGGGTCTTTGTCTGGGTTTGGGATCAAGGTAATGGTGGCCTCATAAAATGAGTTTGGAAGTTTTCCTTCCATTTCTATTTTTTGGAACAGTTTCAGGAGAATAGGTATTAATTCTTCTTTAAATGTCTGATAGAATTCCCCTGGGAAGCCGTCTGGCCCTGGGCTTTTCTTTCT
This sequence comes from Callorhinus ursinus, assembly GCF_003265705.2. Classification (NCBI taxonomy): domain Eukaryota; kingdom Metazoa; phylum Chordata; class Mammalia; order Carnivora; family Otariidae; genus Callorhinus; species Callorhinus ursinus. The sequence continues at coordinate 2,153,366 of NW_027397076.1, read as the reverse complement.
TGGGAGATTTTTGATGACTGCTTCAATTTCCTTAGTGGTTATAGGTCTGTTCAGGTTTTCTATTTCTTCCTGGTTCAATTTTGGTAGTTGATACATCTCTAGGAATGCACCCATTTCTTCCAGGTTCTCTAATTTGCTGGCATAGAGTTGCTCATAATATGTTCTTATAATTGTTTGTATTTCTTTGGTGTTGGTTGTGATCTCTCCTCTTTCATTCATGATTTTGTTGATTTGGGTCATTTCTCTTTTCTTTTTGATAAGTCTGGCCAGGGGTTTATCAATCTTGTTAATTCTTTCAAAGAACCAGCTCCTAGTTTCATTGATCTGTTCTACTGTTCTTTTGGTTTCTAGTTCATTGATTTCTGCTCTGATCTTTATTATTTCTCTTCTCCTGCTGGGTTTAGGCTTTATTTGCTGTTCTTTTTCCAGCTCCTTTAGGTGTAGGGTTAGGTTGTGTATTTGAGACCTTTCTTGTTTCTTGAGAAAGGCTTGTAGTGCTATATACTTTCCTCTCAGGACTGCCTTTGCCGTATCCCAAAGATTTTGAACAGTTGTGTTTTCATTTTCATTGGTTTCCATGAATTTTTTTAATTCTTCTTTAATTTCCTGGTTGACCCATTCATTCTTTAGTAGGATGCTCTTTAGCCTCCATGTCTTTGAGTTCTTTCCGACTTTCCTCTTGTGATTGAGTTCTAGTTTCAAAGCATTGTGATCTGAAAATAGGCAGGGAATGATCCCAATCTTTTGGTACCGGTTGAGACCTGATTTATGACCTAGGATGTGATCAATTCTGGAGAATGTTCCAGGGGCACTAGAGAAGAACGTGTATTCCGTTGCTTTGGGATGGAATGTTCTGAATATGTCTGTGAAGTCCATTTGGTCCAGTGTGTCATTTAAAGTCTTTATTTCCTTGTTGATCTTTGGCTTAGATGATCTGTCCACTTCAGTCAGGGGGGTGTTAAAATCCCCCAGTATTACTGTATTGTTGGCAATGTGTTTCTTTGCTTTTCTTATTAATTGCCTTATATAATTGGCTGCTCCCATGTTAGGGGCATAGATATTTACAATTGTTAGATCTTCTTGTTGGATTGACCCTTTAAGTAGGATATAGTGTCCTTCTTCATCTCTTATTACAGTCTTTGGTTTAAAATCTAATTTGTCTGATATAAGGATTGCCACCGCAGCCTTCTTTTGGTGTCCATTAGCATGGTAAATGGTTTTCCACCCCTTCACTTTCAATCTGGGGGTGTCTTTGGGTCTAAAATGAATCTCTTGCAGACAGCATATGGATGGGTCTTGTTTTTTAATCCAATCTGATAGCCTGTGTCTTTTGATTGGGGCATTTAGCCCATTTACATTCAGGGTAACTATTGAAAGGTATGAATTTAGTGCCATTGTATTGCCTGTAAGGTGACTGTGACTGTATATTGTGTTCCTTTCTGATCTATGCTGCTTTTAGGCTCTCTCTTTGCTTAGAGGACCCCTTTCAATATTTCTTGGAGGGCTGGTTTCGTGTTTGCAAATTCCTTTAGTTTTTGTTTGTCCTGGAAGCTTTTTATCTCTCCTTCTATTTTTAATGAGAACCTAGCTGGATATAGTATTCTTGGCTGCATATTTTTCTCGTTTAGTACCCTGAAGATATCATGCCAGTCCTTTCTGGCCTGCCAGGTCTGTGTGGATAGGTCTGTTGCCAATCTAATATTTCTACCTTTGTAGGTTACATATCTCTTCTCCCGAGCTGCTTTCAGGATTTTCTCTTTGTCTCTGAGACTCGTAAGTTTTACTATTAGATGTCGGGGTGTTGACCTATTTTTATTGATTTTGAGAGGGGTTCTCTGTGCCTCCTGGATTTTGATGCCTGTTTCCTTCCTCACATTAGGGAAGTTCTCTGCTACAATTTGCTCCAATATACCTTCTGCCCCTCTCTCTCTTTCTTCTTCTTCTGGGATCCCAATTATTCTAATGTTGTTTTGTCTTATCGTATCGCTTATCTCTCGAATTCTGCCCTCGTGATCCTGTAGTTGTTTCTCTCTTTTTCTCAGGCTCTTTATTTTCCATCATTTGGTCTTCTATTTCGCTGATTCTCTCTTCTGCCTCGTTTATCCTAGCAGTTAGTGCCCCCATTTTTGATTGCACCTCATTAATAGCCTTTTTGATTTCGACTTGGTTAGATTTTAGTTATTTCTCCAGAAAAGGTTTCTCTAATAACTTCCACGCAGTTTTCAAGCCCAGCTAGTATCTTTAAAGTCTTGATTCTGAACTCTAGGTCTGACATCGTACTAATGTCTGTATTGAGTAGGTCCCTGGCTGACGGTACTACCTCTTGTTCTTTTTGCTGAGGTGATTTCTTTCGTCTTGTGATTTTGTCCAGAGGAGAATAGATGAATGAGAGTACAATATGCTAACAGGTTAACAACATCCCCAGAAAATATACTCTATACAAATCAGAAAAGACCTGAAACCAGGGGAAAAGAAAGGGAAAGAAAGAAAAAAGAGAAAAAAGAAAAGAAAAAGATAAAAACAAAAACAGAATACAAAAAAACCCCAGAATATGATCAAATATGATCAGGCTAGTGCATAGATCAGCGTCACACACTAAATTTTGGGCGTATTTTGGTCTGTTAGAAAAAAGTGCCTCCTAAATTTTAAAGGAAGAAAGACTTATATACGTACAAAATAAGGGTTGATACAATGAAGGGATGGAAGATGACTGTAAAGAGGAAAATTATAAAAGATTTTATAAAAGGAATTGATAAGATTAGAAGTTGTTTGAAAAAAGATTTAAAAAGAAAAGAAAAGAAAAGAAAAAAGGGAGAGAATGTGATCAGGCAGGAGAGTAGAACAAAGCCATACACTAGTGATTTAGGGTATATTTTGATCTGTTAGAAGAAACTGTATCCCAAAATTTTAAAGCGAGAACAACTTATATATATATATATATATATGCCAGAAATAAGGGTAACTACTATGAAGGGATGAAATATGACTCTAAAAATGAAAAATAAAAAATGTTTTTTTTAAAAAAGGGATTGGTAAGATGTTGGTTGAGAAAGGGAAAAAGAAAAATTCAAAAAAAAACAGTTAAAAAATTAACTTTTAGAAACTAATGAATCAAGGTATAAAAGCCATGAATTCTATGCGCAGTATTCCTCTAGCGCTGGAGTTCTCCCGTTCTCCTTGATCGGTAAACTTGGTCTTGGTTTGCTGGCTGTTCACGCTGATCTTCTGGGGGAGGGGCCTGTTGCCGTGGTTCCCAAATGTCTTTGCCGGAGGCGGAATTGCCCCGCCCTTGTCAGTCCGGACTAAGGAAGCTGCTCGGGTTTGCTCTCAGGAGCTTTTGTTCCCTGCAAGCTCTCGGCACAGCTTTGGAGGACCAGGGTGAAAATGGTGGCCTCCCAATCTCCACCCGGAGGAGCCGAGAACTCGGGGCCCCGCTCCTCAGTGCGCCGCCAGAGAAAAGCAGTCACTCCCGTCTCCCCGGTCTCCGGCCGCACTCCGTGCTCACCCGGCCTGTGACCGCACATTGCTATCTCTGGCACCCGACCCCGTGTGGAGTCTCCAAACCCAGCAGATCCCTGCGGTGTGCTCCCGCGCCGCTCCTCCCGGTGGAGGAAGGGGAGTCTTCCCGGATCTGCTGCTTGTTGGGTCCCTGCTGGAGGAGCAGTGGCCTGACTGTGCCGCAGATCACAGCTTATGGCCACCCCGAGCTGAGAGCCCGCACCTCGGCTCCGTCTCTGCAGCCGGCTTCCCTGCTCCGATACCTGGGAGCTCTGCCGCACTCAGGCACCCCCGGTTTTTCGGTGACCCCGAGGGTCCTTAGACCACACTGTCCTGCTAGTGTTCCACCCCCCGCTTAGCCACTGTAGCGACGTCCCTCAGCGGAGCCGACTTCTAGAAGTTCTGATTGTGTGCTCCGCGGCTCTATCACTTGCCAGGAGCGGCCAACGGAAGCCTCCTCCCCCACCGTCTATCCTCCCGAATATCGCCTCGGATTCACTTCTCCGCACGTCCTACCTTCCAGTAAGTGGTTGCTCTTCTGTTCAGAGAGTTGTTGCTATTCTTCTCTTCGATCTCCTGTTGAGTTCGTAGGTGTTCAGAATGGTTTGATCCCTATCCAGCTGAATTCCTGAGACCAGAAGAAATCCAGGTCTCCTACTCCTCCACCATCTTGCTCTGCCCCCGATAAATTTCCAACTCTTGCTTGCTCTCTCTCTCTCATGCAGGCATGTGCATGCGCGCACACACACACACACACACACACACACACACACACACACACACACACACACAATGTCACAAATTCTTTCAGAAAACAAATCCTGCAGAAGTCAAAATGAATTTGACCCCAAGAAACTGATTACTGAAATCATTATGTAAGAACATAAGATAGACCCATCTATTAAGAAATAATAAGAAATAGGTGGTGGTTTAAAAGCATATCCCCAAGTCCTTTCATGCTCTTTCCACAAAAAGGTGGAGTCTAATCCCTCGGCCACTGAATGATTCATTTCAGTGCCCACCTGTCTCACATTGTTTGCTCACTTGGAGAGAGGCCAGGCTCCATCAGATGAGGACACTCTAGAGGTACTGTGGAAAGGCACAAATGGAGGGAAATAAAGCTCCTAGCCTACAGCAGGTACCAAATGGCCAGCTCTGTGAATATACCTTGAAAGTCAATTACCCAGTCTCTTCAATAAATGGTGCTGGCAAGACTGGATAACCACATGCAGAAGAATGAAATCAGACCCCCATCATTAACTTAAAATAGATGAAGTACTTACATATAAAAATGGAAACTATAAAACTCCTAGAAGAAAATATAGAGAAGAAAGCTCCTTGACAATGGCCTTGGTAAAGATTTTTTTGGATAGGACACCAAAAACACAAGCAATAAAAGCAAAAATTAATGAGTAGCACTATATCAAACTAAAAAGCTCTGTACAGCAAAAGAAACAACAAAGTGAAAAGGCAACTGATGGAATGGGAAAGATATTTGCAAATCATGTATCTGATGAGGGATTAATATCTAAAATATATAAAGAACTCATACAACTCAATAGCAAAAAAACAATCTGATTCAAAAATGGGCAGAGGAACTAAAAAGACATTTTGTCCCAAAGAAGACATACAAGTAGCCAATAGGTACATAAAAAGGTATGGCAACACTAATCACCAGGGGATAACTATCAAACCACAATAAGATATCACCTTACCCCTATCAGAATGGCTGTTATCAAAAGGACAAGAGGTAACCAGTATTGGCAAGGATGTAGAGAAAAGGGAACCCTTGTACACTGTTGGTGGGAATGTAAACTGGAGTAGCTATTATGGAAAATAGCATGGAAAAAATTAAAAATAGAACTACCATATAACCTAGCAACCCCACTTGGGGTATACTTGGGTATATATCCAAAAGAAATGAAAACAAGGTCTCAAAGAGACATTTACACCCCCATGCAGCATTATTCACAGCAGCCAAGACATGGAAACAACTTAAGTGTCCACCAATGGAAAAATACATAAAGAACATGTGGTATATAGCATGGAATATTATTCAGCCATAAAAAAAGGGAAATCCTGTCATTTGCAACAACATGGATGGACCTTGAGGACATTATGCTAAATGAAATGAGACAGAGAAAGACAAATACTGTATGGTATCATGTATATGGGGAATCTGAAAACGCTCATACAAAGTATAATGGTGGTTACCAGGGGCTGAGAGTGGCAGAGTGAGGAGATGGAGAAATGTTGGTCACAGGGTATAAACTTCTAGTATAAGATGAATAAGTCCTGGGGATCCAATACACAGCAGGGCGATTATAGTTAATAATACTGTATTACATACTTCAAAGTTGCTAATGTTCTCATCACAAAGAAGAAATGGTGAGAATGGGACATGATACTACTATGTATAATGCATCAAATCAAATCAACATGCTGTACACCTTAAACTTACATAATGTTGTAAGTCAAGTCTATCTCAATAAAGCTGAAAAAATAACCCAAAAATAAAATAACAACACTATAACACAATAAAATATTTTGTATGTAAAAAAAAGGGAAAAAGTCTATTAACCAACCCAAGCTGACATATGCCTACAACTGCATGAGTTCCCATGAGAAGTGCCCAGCTAAGCCCTTCCTGAATTTCCAACAGAAATCATGAGACAAAATAAGTGCCTTGTTTTAAGTCACTAAATTTTACTGTAATTTGTTATGCATGAATAGATAACTATACAGACTATAAAAGTATGATGAAAAAAAAAACAAGAAAACTGTCAAAAATGTCCAGGCATATTTGAAAAGGAACCACGTAAAGGATGTAGAAATGAGAAATGACTGACAGCTGACTTAGCAACGGAAACAATGTAAGCCTTAAGAGAATGGAATAATATCTTCCGTGTGCCAAGAGAAAATAACTGTCACCTAGACAGGTAGATCCAGTGAAAACATCCTTTATTTTATGGCAAAATAAAGACATTCTTCAGAGAATTGAAAATGGATTTTACTAGTAGCAGACACTCACTAAAGGAAATTTTAAAAGACATATTACAGGAAAAAGGAAAATGATCCCAGAAGGAAAGTATGAAATGTGGGAAAGAACAGTGAGAAAAGAAAAAAGCATAAATTTATAAAGTTTTTTCAACATGCCAACTGAAAACAGTGCTACATAATAAAATTAGAACAAAAGCAAAATCAACAAGCATACTTTCATTCAAGAGGAGGTGATGATAGGTTAAGCATTTTAAAGTTCTCAAATTGGGGGGAGAGGGGAAATATTAATTTTAGACTTTAAGTATTTATGTTAAGAAATAAAAACTTAAAATCAATCCAAAGAAGGTAAGAAAGGATAAATGAAGAAACCTGAAAAGTGGGACAAACAGGAAGCACAAAATCAAATGGCAGAAGTAACACCAACCATGTGTAACACCAATTTGGATAAATAGACCATACCTTCTGGGTGAAGGATTTTTATACAAATTTTTTAAAAAAAATTCAGCCATATGTCATTTAAAAGAAAAAAAAAAGTTTGAAAATAAAAAGATAATGAAAGTTATAAAAGGCAAATATGAAATATGTCTATTAACAACAGACAAAAAAGACACTGGAGGTAGTCTTTAGATTATAAAAAAATTGAAGTCTATCAATAAATTATTAGAATCGATAAGAGTTTCAGAGACTTCCACATATAATGTCAATATACAAAAGTCAATTGCCTTTTCATATACCAGCAACAGGTTAAAAATACACTAAAATATCATTTGCAATGGCAACAAAACCTATCAGATACCCAGAAATGCATCCAACAGAAGATGTGTAAGACTTTTATGGGGAATGTTGTAAAATGTTATTGGAAGATATTAAAGAACAACAAACCAAAAGAACAACAAATCATGTTTATAGATAGAAGAACTCATTATCGTGAAGATAACAATTCTTGTCAAACTGATTTATGGATATTGACTCAATAAACTTCCAATCAAAGTCCCAATGTGTATGAGTATGTACCTGCATGAAAATTGAGAAGTTTATTCTTATTTATATTTAAGAATAGCCAAGACTGTGACAATTCAGTAAGGTATATATACCTATATGCACTGTATTTTTGTTACAGTTCCATTTTTAAAAAGTTTCTTAAGAGGGAAAAGAACAGATGAGGGGACCACCATTATCAGCTACCAAGACCTATTATAACGGTATAATAATATAATGTACTGACATAGGGATGCACAAACAGTCCAGGGGAACATAGTCATGCATATGCAGGAACATGATCTATGACACATAAGTGCAGGAAAAGGTGAGTTGAAAATTATGTTGGAACAAATGGTTACAAAAAATAGACAAACTTTTTTTTTTAAGATTTTTATTTATTTGAGAGAGAGAGAGCAACAGAGACAGCGAGAGAGAGTACGAGCAGGGAGGAGAGGGAGAAGCAGGCTCCCTACTGAGCAGGGAGCCCGACGCGAGACTCAATCCCAGGACCCCGGGATCACAACCCGAGCAGAAGGCAGATGCCCAACCGACTGAGCCACCCAGGCACCCGACAAACTTTATATTTTACATAAACCAATCCCATATGAATGAAGTTAAATGTGAAAAACTCCTTTAAAAAAAACTCAAAAAATTAGAATAAAATGTGGAGGCTATTTTTATGATCCCAGGGTATGGGTTATTTTCTTAAACCAAATACAAAACTAAGCAAACCATGAAAGAAAAGTCTGAAAAATTCAACTGCACTACAATTAAGAATGTCAGTGTATCAACTGACACCACACAAAAATTAGAAAGACATGCAATAAGCTGAGAGGTGATTTTGTAGCATATAAAATTTGCAAAGGCTTAGTTATCCAGAACATATAAAGAGTGGTTACAAATCAATAAGAAAAAGATGAGCAACTCACTGGAAAAATGGGCAAAGATACAAACAAATATTTCTAGAATAGAAAATCCAACCAGCCAATAAAAACATTAGCAACTTGAACCTCGTTAGTAATAGAAAAATGCAAATTAATATGCCAGTGACATGTCATTTTTCACCCACTAGACTGGCAAAGATTTTCAAGAGTAAAACAACAAGGAGTAATTGCCAGTGAAGATGGTAGCCATGGGAACTGTTAATCACTAGAGTGGGAGTGTAAATTGTAACAACTACTTTGGAAAACCACTGGCAATCAGTAATCAAGCAGAGTACATATATTCTATGACTGATTTCTATGCACCCTAAGAAATATATAAATACATAAATAATATTCATACAAGTATTGTCAGGAATAGCTAAAAATGGTAAACCCAAGAGACCCGTGACAAAAGAAGAGATATATTGCGACTTACGCATACAGAGCAGTGAAAATGAATGAATGAACTCAATTTACATGCTGCAATGTTGATGTAGCCCACTAAGAGCACATGGGCAAAAGAAGGACGCTGCAGAAGTATTTATGTAGAATGCTTCCGTCTTTATAGAGTTAAAAGAGGCAGAATGAACAACACATTATTTGAGAACAGAAGTGTTAAACGACAAAGAGCCAGGACGTGATAAAACATTATACTGGGTTTTGGATTTAACTCTGGACAAAGAGTACATGGGGCTTCAAAGGATTTGATGAAGGTTTATTTCTTTAGCTTGATGGCGGATACACAGTGATGTTGGATTTATTACTCTTTAAGCAGAATGTAAATATCCCATCTATTCCTTTCCGTGTAGAGCAGGTTTCACATATTTTAAATATATATGCAAGAGCATAAATCACAACAGTTGCTACAAAACAAACAAAACTGGTGGGGGCAGGGGGACGAGAGGGACATAAATTCCCCGGGGGGATTCTGCCAAACACCTCCAGTTGTGTGCCAGTGGGTCCCGTCGTTCGAACTGTGTATTTGCACACCTGTCTTCCTGTTTCAACAACTGTGAACCCAGTGAGGGAAGTGACTGCATTCGACCCCCAGCAATTTCCCAGCCCTGCATAGTGCAGTGCACGTTGCTGATGCACCAAGAACATTTGCTGAAAGAATGACTAGTGATGGCCGCATCCTCCCTCATGGTACTCGAGCCAGAAAGCTGGAAGTCAACCCTGATTCCTTCCTCTCCCTCACCAGCCATATCCTAGCACCCTAAATAGCACATCCAAAATATATCTGTGATCCAGACACCTGCCCTAACTGGTCACCCTGTTTCGATGCCCGTCTCCTCTGACCCACCCTCCATACTGTAAACATGCTATGTTCTTGGAACGCAAATCTGATTGCACCAGTACCTTACTATAAAACTAAACGTAAAAAGCGGACTCATTATTGTGGCCTCCAGATCCCTTCATGAACAAGCCCATCTCCTTCTGCCCTCCCTAACGCGCACAGCTATTACTCCAGCCACATGGGACTTCCCGTTCCTCCAACGCCACCATTTCAGACTGCATACATGCTGGAATGTTCTCTGCCAATCTCTCCCCTACTCTTCTCAGGGTCAGCTCCTCTGCCCTCTTTCAGCTTACATTTCTCCTCCTCAGAGACGCCTTCCTTCTTGTCCCTCTCCCCAAAGCACCTCCCTACTCCTTATCCTCAAACTCTGTTTCCTTCAGAGCTCCCATCACATTTAGGTCTTTCTCTTGCCTCTCTCTGTCATATCTGAACATGAGCTTCTGAGGGGAAGCCAGGAATTGTTACTCTGTCTATAGCCCAGAAGCGTCAGGAATATAGTAAGTGCTCAGTTTTTATTGAAGGGGTGGTGATGGGGAATAGGAAGCCTGCATTAAAATTAAAATGGAAGAAACCCCTTGGATGAGTCATGAACCTTAACTGTGATCCCATATGTTTCCCTCCTTTCCTGATCCCCTCTCTTACCCCTTCTCCCAAGGAAAGAACACTTCCTGTGGCAAAGGGCAGCAGCAGAACCAGCCCTCCCCTCATGCTCCCCTGATTTTTCTCTGTTCTCCCCACTCTACCACACACACCTGAGGCACTGGTTCTCTCACATCAGTCCTATTTGTTCATCACGTGTCTCAATGCTCTCTTACATTCTCCAAAGGGCAGGTGGACTCCAAGGAAAAGACTGGAGACACCCACCCTTCCCTTGGCCACTCTTCCTTGCTCACCCGCCACACGGCTGTCTCTGAATCTCTACAAATGGGGACACTCCGCTCAGTGTGCTCAGTATGGAGATGACTCTCAAAATGCAAGAACAATTCACAGAAAATGGTGTGGGCTCACAGGAGATGCGGTGATTATGAGAACAAGCCCTCTCATCTCAGGAACCGTTTTCCTAATTAACAAGTCCCATTTTCCCTTAACTGATGTATATTCTAATTTTTTTTATGATAGCTCATTCATAAAGAGGCAGGTTCCAAAAAGAAGGCCTTCTGAGTTTTGTTCAAAGGATTCAAGTTTAAAAGCAAATAGGTGAAGGATTAACGGAAGGTTCAAGTTTCACTTAGTAGATGTGTTGATGTTATGGGAAAGTAAAATACAGAGGGCCAAGCCCTTCCATCCTGGGGAACACGTCGCCCGTAATGAATTCTGTACAGCATTGCTTTCAACCCTGCGATATTTCATTCATTGATTTTATTGTCAAATGAAAAGGCTCTGGTTCCAAGTGGCATTTCATGAGACAGACGGGACTGACCCAGACTTCATTACTCGTTGCTTGCTCTCTGGATAATTTTAATGCTACGTGGGCGGAAAGTAAGAGAAGAGGAGGGTGGGGCTGATCCCAACATCTGAAATCACTTTGGTTGGGGCCCACTCTGATAACCCCAACTCTTCAATGGCATCTGTCTCTGGAAATTTGCATAGCTCAGCCTGTTGTGGATGCAAATGAAGGGCCTGGACCCAGCTTCCCTCCTGTCCCTCTGAGGCTCTGAGGGGTGACCGTCACGTGTAGTCAATCTCGCTAGCTGTAGCAAAAGATGAGGAAGTGGAAGGAGCTTACCACGTGGCAGCGACACCTGGGAAGGATCCCGATGAACAGAATCAAACAGCGAGCTCCCTGCCGTGTGGCAATGCTAATGAGTGCACAGAGCACAGAGAGCCCCCTCTCTGCTGTGATACTGTCACCTTTTCAGCAGGAAGTCTGTTCTTGTTTTTTGCTGGGGACTCTCCACATCAATGTCTCTGGCACTACACGCGCCTACCGAACCTCATCTGAGTTTTGGTCCCAGATCACCAACTCTACACCCAACATTTCAACGTGGCTGCCACTCAAATTCAGCACGTCACAACCCAGACTCCCAATTTTTCCAGCATGGTTGCCACTTTTAGGCAACCCGTCTGGGGGTCTGAAGTCAATTAATTATCAAATTCCCATCAGTAATTCCTTTGGAAAAAGAGGACACAAAACCACAACGTTTACTATTTCCTGGTAACAGGTGCTCTGCAAATATTATCTATTTTATTCTTCCCAGAAGCTAAGGTACATGTCTCAATCCCAAGTGTTCAGATGAGGAAACTGACAGCTGAAGCTACCTGACTAAGGGCACAGAGCCGGGAAGTGGCAGAACCCAACCTCACGTGGCTTCTGGGAAGTCCAAAAACCACCCCCAAAAGCATAAAAACACTATTATTTCTGTTAGAATAATCATTATTAGTAAATATTATTATAACGGTTGCTTCTACGTACAAAGCATCTGCTCAAAGTTCTCAACGGGTTTAATAATTTCTCATTGGCCTTTTCTTTCTCCAGTCGCTAATTTCTCAGGTCTTAACCATCTCATTTCCCACCACTGTGCTTCACCCAAAAGAATACCGACACGCACTATGTTGAATAACTGGTCAAGACCAAACACAAAGCTACCTGGGAAACTCTTCAACTCGGGGAGGTGTGGGTCTTAGCTCCTTCCCTCTCTCCCACTGCCCATCCAGAGGACACAAATAGGAAAAACACAGGGCTGATTTTATGATCAATAAAAGGTAAGAAGTGAAACCTCAGCCCGGAGCCAGGAGAAGTAAGGGGAAGACCACCTAACCAAGTCAGCGACAGCTGGAACAGAGCAGACATTCCGGATTCAGTGCCATTCAGGTCGGTTGAGAGCTGATCCTTTTGGTTGGTTTGATATGTCCAAGGATACTTTAAGCTGTTTGGAGATGAAGATGGGAGTTATCTGCAGACTGTCCCAGGCACTTTGTAAAAGGACGTTGTGACCACAGAAAATCTCTATAGTTTGTAGCTGATGGAGAGAAAATAAGAGAATAAGGATAGCGGAAGGACCCAACCGTACCTCCTCTCTTCTTAAATCTTTATTTCTTCTCAAAGAGCTAGTATTCTAATGAGGGAAGTACTGCCTCCTAGTGGGTAGTCTGCAAGTCTGTGCATGAGGTTTTTGCTGTTGCTAGGACTGGAGGAGCCACTGGCTAAACTCACAAAGTGAGGTCAAGGGAGGATCGAAATTCGACAGTGTGCAGGACAAGTCCACACCACAAGGAACTGTCCCTCGCTGCTCGTGACTTTCAAATATCTCACTAGATATTCATTTAAGTGGAAAAGCTGTCGATAATCATCTGTCCATACAATCAAAATTATATTTTACATTTAAACTCCAAATTCTTCTGCACACATTGATATACGCTGAATTTTCCAGCAATGTAATTACTGCGTAAATAAAGGGAACACTCTGTTTTGTTTGGAATTTTACCCAGAGTTCATCATTTTGTAATAATGATACCAACAGCAGTGTCACTTGGAGTATCTGAGTCACTACTACAACACACCTATATCCCCCTGCCTTTGTGGCTATCACCCGTACAGGGTATCTACCTGTTGATGCTGGCACATCATGTCTTGCAGGGTAGGCATTTCTGAGCACTGGAGTGACTAACTGTCCTGAAGGGGTTCCTGAATGTAGAACTCTTAATGCTAGATGGGAAAAGTCCCAAGTAAACTCGGATGAGTTGGACACCCCCACTGAACTTATTATAATGCATAGTGCTCTCAAAATCACACCACCTATTCTTCTTTATACCCCCCATACATGCAGAATGCCCAGCACATTAGCAAGTCCTAAAAAAAAAAAAAAAAACTGCTGAACGAATGGGAAAGGGAGAAAAAAGAGAGACCATTTTCTCAGAATTACAAAAATTAATTCTCCTCCATATTCATGCTTGCTCCTTTCTAGAAACATGTGGCTGATATACAGGCTCACCTTCCCACCATCCCACAATTTGAAGACCTCTCATATTGTTGTAGTTTTCTGCAAAGCAGCTCTCCAACACTTCTTTGGAGGGGAAAGAAAGCTGGCCCAGCTTGTACAAAGGAATCGTAGGATCACAGATTTTCAAGGGAATTTCAAGGGAACTTCAAGGCCATTAAATCTGATTAATCATTTGTACTGAGTCTCAGGCATGTATTACTGGCCATTGTGTTTGAGATGCCTTTTAAAAGGCAACATAACCTGGCAGGTGGACACATCTAGTTATAATTCCCGCGACATAAAGCCTATCGACTTATACTTGGGAAAGCTTGTCCTGGCATTACACCTGCCTTCTGCTTGCATGCACATGAGTTTGAGACATTACTCTATGCCTTTGAGACACAAATATCTTCTGTATTTTTGATAAGCAATCCCGAGACTCACGAACATCTGCTTTGAGATATCAAGCAGTAACTGGAAAACAGTTCTCTGTTAAGATTAAGTTGTGGTCACAAGAGGAAACCAACCAAAAAGCTCCCAGGAAAACATGGAGTGCAGAGAAAGGGCAGGGTGCTATGGGTTAGCTGGTGTCCCCAGAGAAAACTCAGCTGTCAGCAAGATGCTAAAGCTTCTGTACCCAAAACACCGGTGGCTCATCAGTAATCTTGAAGCGATTTTGTTCAAGGGAAGACTGGTAGCCAAAGAAGCAGACTCACAGAAGCGAGAAGCTAGGAACTTCTGTTTCTGAAAGGAATGGCAGAACTTACTGAGACCCATGACCTTCTGTCAGACTGCACCTCCCTCCCCACCTCTGCCTTCAGGAACCACAAGGGGTGGGACCAGGTAAGGGCAGAAGACCTGAATTTGAGGATAGGGAATGGGAGAGTCTATTCATTGGAACAGAGATTTGGGGTATAAAACTGCATTTAGAAGTTTTTTTCTGAAAGGTTGTCTAATCCAGTATAGAAGGTAGGATTTCTGGGGCTGGACCACCAGGGCTCAAATCCCCATTTCATCTCTTCCTACTTATATAACATTATAGGTCAAGGCCAGCTGACATCTCTCTGAGTCAGCCTCCTCCTTTGTTAGGTAATGATAACAATTACAGAGAGAGAATGCAGAGAAAATATTTAGCCCTGCTCCTGGTTCATTCTGGATACTCAATATCAGCCATTATTTATTATTTTTTTTTTACAGCTTGATTTAGATATAATTAACATACTGAACAATTAGCTCTTTTTTAATTAAGCTTTTAATTTTAATTCCAATATAGTGAACAGTGTTCTATTAGTTTCAGGTGTACAATACAGTGATTCCCCACTTTCATACAATACTCATCCCAAGTGCCCTCCTTGATCCCCATCACCTGTTTCACTTCTCCCCTACCCACCTCCCCTCCGGTAATCATCTACATCTACTTGTTCTCTGTAGTTAAGAAGAGTCTGTTTCTTGGTTCGTCTCTTTTTTCTTTTGTTTCTTAAACTCCATAGATGAGTGAAAGCATATGGTACTTCTTTCTTGGACCCACTTATTTCACTTAGCAGCATCCTCCCTAGCTCCATCCACATCGTTGCAAATGGCAAGATTTCCTTCTTTTTCAGTGGCTGAATAATGTCCAATACTGTGTGTGCATGTGCATATATATCTTTTTTATCCATTCATCTATCCATGGCCACTTAGGCTACTTCCATAATTTGGCTATTGTAAATAATACTGCAATTAACCCAGGGGTGCACATATCCTTTAGAATTAGAGTTTTTGTATATTTGGGGTAAACAGTAGGGCAATTACTGGATTATAGTTCTATTTTTAACTTTTTGAGGAACTTTCATACTGTTTTCTAGGGGGGCTGTATCAGTTTACATTCCCATCAACAGTATAAGAGGATTCCTCTTTCTCCACATCCTCGCCCAACACTTGTTTCTTGTGTTAATTTTAGCTATTCTGACAGGTGGGAAGTGATATCTCACTGCAGTTTTGATTTGCATTTCCCTGATGATGAGTAATATTGAGCATCTTTTCATGCATCTATTGTCTTCTCTATGTCTTCTTCTGAAGAAATGTCTGTTCATGTCCTCTGCCCATTT
Organism: Callorhinus ursinus; assembly: GCF_003265705.2. Taxonomy (NCBI): domain Eukaryota; kingdom Metazoa; phylum Chordata; class Mammalia; order Carnivora; family Otariidae; genus Callorhinus; species Callorhinus ursinus. The sequence continues at coordinate 2,137,657 of NW_027397076.1, read as the reverse complement.
TAATCAGATTATGTTTTTTTGAGTGTTGAGTTGCGTAAGTTCTTCATGTACTTTGGATACTAACCCTTTATTGGATAGGCATTTGCAAACATCTTCTCCCATTCAGTATGTTGTCTTAGTTTTGTCATTCTTTCCTTCACTGTGCAGAAGCTTTTTATTTTTATATAGTCCCAACAGTTTATTTTTTTTTTAAAAAGATTTTGAGAGAGAGAGAGAGAGCACCCATGGTGGGGGGAGGGGCAGAGAGATAAGCAGACCCCACTGAGCACAGAGCCTGACATGGGGCTCAATCCCAGAACCCTGAGATCATGACCCAAGCCAAAGTCAGACCCTTAACTGACTGAGCTACCCAGGCGCCCCACGCCAACAGTTTTGTTTTTTTTTTTTTTAATTTCCTTTGCCTCAGGAGACATACCTAGAAAAATGTTGTTATGGCTGATGTCATAGAATTTACTGCCTGTGCTCTCTTCTAGAATTTTTATGGTTTCCAGTCTCATATTTAGGCACTTAATCCATTTTGAGTTTATTTTAGTGTATGGTGTAAGAAAGTGGTCCGGTTTTCAGAACACATTTGTTGATGAGACCAGCTTTTCCCCATTGCATATTCTTGCCTCTTTTGTCAGAGATTAATTGACCACATTACCATGGGTTTGTTTCTGGGCCTTCTATCCTCCTTCATTGATCTATGTGTCTGTTTTTGTGCTGGTACCATACTGTCTTGATGACTATGGCTCTGCAGTGTAACTTGAAATCTGGAATTGTGATGCCTCCAGCTTTTTATTTTTCAACATTGTTTTGGCTACTGAGGGTCTTTCTTGGCTCCATACAAATTTTAAGACTGTTCTAGCTCAGAGAAAAATGCTGTTGGTATTTGATAGGGATTACATTAAATGTGTAGCTTGCTTTGGGTAGTATGGACATTTGAACAATATTTGTTCTTCCAGTCTATGAGCATGGAACGTCTTTCCATTTCTTTGCATCGTCTTCAATTTTTCATTAATGTTTTATTGTTGCCAGAGTACTGGTCTTTCATCATCTTGGTTAAATTTATTCCTAGATATTTTATTATTTTTAGTGTAACTGTAAATGGGATTGCTTTCTTAATTTCTCTTTCTGTTGCTTCATTATTGGTGTATAGAAATGCAACAGATTTCTGTACATTGATTTTGTATCCTGTGACCTTACTAAACTCACTTATTAGCTCTGGTAGTTTTTTTGGCGGAGTCTTTAGGGTTTTGTATATATAGTATCCTATCATCTGCAAATAGTGAACGAGTGTCACTTCTTCCTTACTGATCTGGGTACCTTTTATTCCCTTGTCTTGTCTGACTGCTGTGACTAGGACTTCCAGTACTATGCTGAATATGGTCTTGTTCCTGACCTTAGAGGAAAAGCTCTCAATTTTTTTGCCACGGAGTATGATGTTTGCTGTGGGGTTTTTCGTATATGGCCTTTATTATGTTGAGGTATGTTCCCTCTAAACCTACTTTGTTGAGGGTTTTTATCATGATTGTTTGTCAAGTGTTTTTTCTGCATCTATGGAAATGATCATATGGTTTTTACCCTTTCTTTTATTGATGTATGTTAGCCATTCTTTTAAACCACGTTTCTCCTGTCCCTAAACTACCTAGAGCCCATAGTTTGGGCAGGTGCAATTAGAGTATGTTGCCACTTAAACAAAGTAACTTTTCACTCCTATTCTGTTCCATACCTCCACCCCTAGGAAATAATTAGGTACTAATTAAGCAGGCCCCAAATTCATGGTAAGGTCATGAGCAAGGAGGACAAACTCAGAGACTCAAACAGTGATGTCAGGATGTGGTAACACAGGATTTTCTTCATTAACGCTGACAGCAACCTTTAGTGGTAAGACTTGGAAATGCATTGTGATATACTACCTGTTAAGGACTCAATGTTCACATCCTCCCCAAATTCTTATGTCGAAGTCCTAACCCCTACAGTGATGGTATTTAGAGGTGGGACCTTTGGGAGATAATTAGGGTTAGATGAGGTCATGAGGATGGGCTCCAGTCTGATGGAACTAGTTCCTCATAATAACCTTAGAAGAGACATCAGGGAGCTTGTGTACTCCCATCTATGCACATGCTCACAAAGAGCAGGTCGTGTGAGCACACAGCGAGATGGCTGTAGCCTACAAGCCAAGAGATCTCAGGATGACACTTACCTTGCTGACTTCTTAGTCCCCAGAACTCTGAGAAAATAAATGTTTAAGCCACCCCATTTATGGTACTTTGTTATGGAAGCCCAATACACCTGCTATTTCTCAGCTTAGCTTATTTGGAAAGAAGGGCAACGGGGAGGCTCAGGGCTGCCCAAGACTCGAAGAAACAATTTCTTGTTGGGGCTGCCTTATGAGCCTGCCACAAGTCCTCTTTTCTCAGGTCATGTAGAAATAACTTCCCTGGAAAAAGTTTTCAAAGAGATGAAAAAGATGAGCAAAGACATGCACAGTGACTTAGTTTTCAAAGTGCCATGGGTGCCAAGGGGATTCTGTAAGGAATATTCTTAGAAAAGCCCCACCTGGGCTTTGAGAGATCCTGACACTTGCGTATATAGATTCTTCCTTCTTTTACGAATCAGGAGGGGATCAACAGACTATAATTATGATATTTAAGCAAAGTAAAAGCAAGGCCAATGGGTCCCTTCCAAGAAAGCATTTGCTTGTCAGTTGCAAGGAAAGGGGAATTTTGCAATCTCTAAAGGGCTCTTTGTTGAAAGTTTCTATTTGATAATTATGCTGTCTAAAGATTCTTTGACAAAAGTCCTCCTTTGTTTAGAAACCATGTAGGCTTGCTCTTTTGGGTTCAACAAAAGATAAGGGAAAATTTTGTCTATCAGTATTCTGAATAAGGTAAAAGAAAGCTGTTTGTCCTCATAGGACCTTAATTTCATGTCCAAGGAAATCCATAAAAGGATTCAGAAGACACCCCAGAAGCTTGTCCATAGTTATGCACAACTCCCCACCATGACGGATGCAGACCATACCCCACAGGAGTGTCAGTGAATTCCTGCAGTCCTAGGGCTCACTTCCCTAGTGATCCCACTTCAAGCAACGGGCTAGAAGCAGTGTGGCCATGACCTTAGGTAACACTAGGAATTGCAATGAATCACTAATAAATGGAGAATTAAAGCCTTTGACCACCATTTGTCTTTGGATGTCTTGCGCGATCCATTTCATTGCAATAAAAATAGTCCAAACACCCAGTGAAAGATCTCTTTGCCACAGAGCCCTCTGCCTTACCCAGACTTTTTCTACATTTCCCCAACATGCAGGCTCTCTGCTTGTCCACGTGAGTCAGGGGCCCTAGGACTATTTCCTGGAAGCTTGCTTCTCAGTTCTTCCGGGTCAAGGTCAAGGCCCATTTCACACACGCACTCTGATACAGATTAAGCTGTAATTATGACAAGTTCAGTGGACACTGGGAGAGGGGAAGGAAGAGGACACAGTCCAGAGAAAGGCAAGAGCACAGACCGCAGGTGCCATTCAGAGTAGCTCATCCGATGCTCGTTAAGTGAACGACATTCCTGAAACTGGCTTTCACAGGACAGGAGCACCGTGATGCACTGTGTGTTCGCGAATGCCCGCCCCAATTTCCTTTCTGAGCTCCACAGTTCCACAGTACACGGACATATCCTGAAGGGAGAGAGAAGCTCCCTACTTAAACCTGTTTAACCTGGCATTTCCCCCAATGTATTTAATCGTGGAAGAACACCTATGAACATCCTGTGTTCTACAAAACAGCCTGGGAAGCAGCACTGCAATACCAAGGGGGAAGAAATAATTGCCAGGAGGGAACTTCAAATAAAGAGCCAAAAAGGTAAACCCTCCTCCATGCTGTCTCCCTAACTGCAGAAGGATGAAGAGGGCAGACAGCTCTGTTTGGGGACTCAGTCATGCAGATCGATACCTGTGACCTTGGCCAAGTCAATTAACCTCTTGGACCCACAATTTCTTCATCTGTGAGAACAAAATAAACTGTCACAGGATTTCTGTGAAAATTAAATGAGATAGCACGTGGAAGCATCTGGGAAAATGCCTGGAAGGAATCTAATAGGTGCTCCGTAAGAGCCTGTTTCTTTCCCCTCTCATCTTACGGAATTCCTGTGTATTAAGATAGACAGTCCACGTCACTGAGTCGGCACTTAAAGGTGGTTAAGTCCTGCTGGCTGTCTTCCCAGGGTATGCTCCTTACAGCTTAGATCTTTCAGTCTTCTGAGACTTATGCCTTCCAATTAACCCCTAGAATGGAGCAGGTTGTTCAAAATGTAGTTGACACCAAGGATTTTTACCAATAAAGCAGTTATTTCCCCAAGGAACTCTACTATTCCCTAGTGTGTTCCTGGTAGTAAGGGGACATCTCTTGATTCCTTTATGCCTGACTTCTGAGGCCAACTTCCCTTCCAGAGCAGGTGAGTTGCAGAAGCAGCAACTAGATAATGACAGGTATTCCTGTTGCCGGGAAAGAGGTAATCTGCAGCTGGTGGTGGTGAGGGAGGGTGCTCCCACGTGCCTCCCCTTGGCACCCCGGAGTTATGCCCAGCGTAACACTTACTGGAAAGCCCTGATCTTGTCTCATTCCCTCACTAGACCCTCCACTTTTTCAGAAGAGGAATAGGGTCTTGTTTATTAGTATCCTCCAATGCCTACCATGGCACCAGGTACCTGATGAGCATGCAGTTAATGATGGATGGATAGACGGACAGATGAATGGAAGGAGGAGGAATGGGGAAGAGGGAGAAGGAAAAGAGGGGAGAAACTGATTTCAGTTCTACTGAAATATGGGCACAAAAACAGTGCCTCTGTCCCTTGTCAGCTACTGCTGTATCCAAAGGGACTAAAACAGTGCCTGTCACTCACAAAGCCTAAATAAATATTTGTTGAATGAACAGATGAACAACTGAATAAACTAAGCTGAGCTACCATTTGGAAAATCAGCTATAAACAATCACTACTCACTGACAAATCAAACTGCTCTCGTACTATTTCTTGATCTGTTCATCCCCCAAAATTATTAGGACAGTTTAATATTCACACAATTCAAAATGAAAGCCGAGGGATAACAGCAAAAATGAATGTTTTCTATGGGTCAAGCAACCTATTTATTTGAAAGAGAAAGAGAGAGCAAGAAGCAGGGGCAGAGGGAGAGGGAGAAGCAGGCGCCCCGCTGAGCAGGGAGCCTGAGGCGGGGCTCAATCCCAGGACCCTGAGATCATGACCTGAGCCGAAGGCAGACGCTTCACCGACATTTACTCACGCTGAGGGACTACAGGACCCTGTCCCCCGTCCAGGAGCTACAAAGACCTACACCATTCCTCAACTGATCACAGTGTGGTCACAGCAGCAGGGGGAAGAGGGACAGGCCCCCTGCGTGCCCTCACACATTGCAGAGCAGGGCCAGGCCAGAGCAGCGAGAGTGCATGCTCTGGTGGGAAAGCAAAGTGACAGTATCAATTAATCCCTCCGTGATCCTAATGTCAGAAATATAAGCCTTTTATGATACAGTAAAACTATTTTTATGGGTTTTTCCATCCGTCTCATGTCTTGATATATTTTTTAATCAAGAAGGATAAGAACAAGAAGTCAAGTAGGTATAAATCTCCGGCTCATTTTTCTGGTTCTCTGCCCAGGGAGGAGACATGAGCCCTACGGTGCCCAACAGGAGATTCGATAGTGCTTCCTGTCCTCCCTGGGAGTATTTTCCAGAAGGCAGCCTATTCCAGGTTTGGAGAGCCAGGCCTTGCTTTAAACAACAGATCCATTCTCTAAAGACCATGTGTAAATGGAATCTCAGTAAAGCAAACCTCACGACTCCAGGAACTTATATGCTTCTCATCTTGATTTCTGATGACAAGACCCAAAGAGTGTTCTTGCACGAAATGCGCAGAAGAGAAAAGAGCACAAACAAGGAAATAGAAACTACCTGCAATCTTATCACCCAGAGGTAATTTTAAAACGCAATCTTAGACTTTTATTCCACGTTGAGATACAGATACATATTTTGACAAAAACAGGGTAACAGTAGAGGTATTATGTAGCCTACTTTTACAGTTGATCTATCAAATATCAGCAACATTTACTCATGCTGATAGTCTACATTTTATTTACTAGTTCCCTGAGTATTCCGGGGTATGGACATACCAAAACTTAACAAGTTCTTGATTTTGGACATTGACCTTGTTTTTGACTTTTGAAAAAAGATTCTATTTATTTGTTTGAGAGAGAAAGAGAGAGCAAGAAGGAGGGGCAGAGAAAGAGGGAGAAGCAGGCTCCGGGACTCGATCCCAGGACCCTGAGATCATGACCTGAGCCAAAGGCAGACGCTTCACCGACTGAGCCACCCAGGCACCCTGGACATTTTCTTATCATAAATAATGATACAACCTCCTTGTCCCCATCTCCTATAATTTCTTCAAAATGAAACTGCTATGTCACATACATGCACATTTTTAAAATTAGATATTTTGTCAAACTGTGCTGCAAAAATGCTTTTGCCATTCAGACGACCTCCAGCAAGAAGCGTCTACATTTTTATCTTTAGCATCACTGGTATATATTATATGCCAGTATTGAATTCCTGTTTTATTGTTCATTTTTTGATTGCTTGTGAAGAACTTTTTTTCCTATGTGAACTGGCCTCTGTGTTTTCTTCTTCAGCAAAGAACATCCATGTTTTCTGCCCATTCTTTATTTTTTTCTTATTGATTTATTAGCAGCATTTTACATATTGAAATACTGGTCTATTATTTCTCATCTATGATATACATTTTCCCTAGAGCAGTTTCTTCCAATATATTTTTTTTAATGATGTTTTGTCTTCTCTCCTCATCCACTCTCCCGATTTTTGACTTGCAGTTCTTCTTGTCTCCTTACTTGTCAAATAATTATCAGTAAAACGACACTTCAGAGAGAAAAACACCACCATTCAATCCAGCTTTATCGCTAATTTATCTACTGGATGGTCAAAGGAATTTTCTTCATGGTGGCAAAATCCATCCCTCAGAGCAACCACCAACCCAAGCAGAATCTGGAAGTTAATGTAGAAATTGGTCCTACAGAAACCATACCAGTTGTCTTATCTTAGCAAAGTGAGGCCGCAGCCTCATTTAGTCACACTTCGAGTGACATGGACGTCACAAGAATTCGGGGTCCCTCAAGGGACTCAGAGTTTCTGGAGCAGTAAGGCCACTTCCTACATGTTCAAGGAGGGTCTCACCCAATAGGGAGATGTGAATCAATGGATTACTTTCCCTAAAGAAAACTTTTCCCATCAGAAGGATGGAAAGGGCTAAAGGACCCTTGTCCTTATTTGGAGGCGGGGAAGCAAAATGGAAAGGTGGTTCCACCCTTCCCCACAGTGGCGAATGCCGAGAGCCGAGCGTTGGCGCAGCTCCTGGACGGCGGGCACAGGTATGGTGCCCTCTCCACATGGTGCTGGGAAATCAGCACAGCAGAAACTGTATGAGAGACCGGACAGGGCTTACAAGGCCTTGCAGCGAACCAACCACGGCAACACCAGAAACTCCACCATTTATCTTCTGCTGTCATGCCTCTTGTGTTCCATTGATGAATTTCGTTTCCCCACGGCTTTTTTTTTTTTTTTTTATGGTTAGAGAAACTTTATTTTAAGATCTGAATAAAAACAAGTTATTCTGGTGACATTAGTTTCCACCCTGTTTAAGTATTGGTGGGTGTGTGCATGCTTCTATCTAGATAGTGTTTTCTTTTCTTTCTTTAATACCAATCACCAGGTTCACCCCCACTACTTTCTAACTGCAACATTTTAATCTTTTTGAAAGTCTTGGCCAGTCTGCATTAGGTGTGGCTCACACCTGAGCCAGGGCATTAAAGGTGAAGTGGTCTCTTCCCAAGGGCCAGCGAGATGGCGGCAGTGAGAGCTGGGAGAAAGGCCCCGGTGGAAGGTCAAACGCAGGGGCCCTCTCCCTCCTTCTTAGAAAAGGAATTTGTACTTCCACAGCTACTCTGGGGATCCGATTCCATTTTATTAATGAGAATGCTTTCTTGCACAGCTGGCAGTCCAGTACGGTTTGGGGATACACTGGTTTAGGGGGGATGGGAGGGCATGTAAAGCTGGCCACTGAGTTCCCACGTCCGGAGGACCCGAGTACACGGCAAGGTGTGGACAGCGGAGGCGGGGGAGGAGAAGGCAGTGAAGAGGCAGGCTAGAAATCAGGAGACGGAGGTGCGGGGCTTAAAGCCAGACAGGGCCAGGTGAGGGTGGGGAAGTAGTCACAGCAGCGGAGGGAGGGGACTGTACCAGGACAGTGGGTACTTCTAATGACCGCTGACACTCTTAATTATAACCATGAGGCACTAAAGCTCCTGCCTCATTAAAAAACAATTAAATTATCTCCACTCTGTTAAACTGATGGAGGCGGAAGAGTAGGCCACTGGCTTTTAAAATCCTCTTCAGAAGCAGGGAGGACACCCCAACGGGTTGGCGATCTGGAGAGGGTGACGCGCTGGGAGAGAGTTTCAGTCTGCTTCTGGGCCCGGCCCGGTGGTGGGTGACACCATCACGGTGGTTTGGCACAGTGAGACCTACAACGCAGTAGGCTGCAAGTTTAGATTTTCTGGTCATCCCCAAGCACGTGTAGGAGGCAGTGGGTACGACCAGTGGATCTGGGCTGATGACCACCATCTCATGCCTACAAATAACAAGTATTTCTGGGCTGTAAATGTGACACTTTTCAAAGGTGCTCCTCATCAAGTACAGGGAAAAAAAAAAAACAAGATAATGGACAACTTGGGGAGATTCTGATATCCTGGTTTAAAAACAAATAAGCTATATTTCCACTGTTCCTCTCACCTTATCAATCTTTTCTAATAAAATCAATAAATATTTATGGGGCTTAGGTGCTACAGGGGATACAAAGAAAAATGAGACACAGTCTCTAACCTTGAGGAGTTTCCACTTAATGACTGTTTAAGAGACTTTTTTTTGGGCTACAACTAATGTCATCATGATTTAAATGCAGGAACAGGACTTAATAAATCTTACTGTGAATCACACTTGGAAAGGGAATAACGTTTCTGGAAAACAAATGTTAAAGGATGATAAATTCCCCTTTTCCAACATCTTCTCAGACTTTCTGCATCTTCTGGTGGGGGCACTCTTAAAGGGCCCAAGGACCCCGCCATCTTGAACTGAGCTGGGGGAGGGCATGCAGGAAGGCTCTGCGCAGCTCGTACTGGAGAACACAAATGCAGGAGAGGGTCAAGGGCCTTGCTGGCTTTAAGAGTCAAGCATCACGGTGGCTTTTACTTTCCTTCTCCCAAATTTTTAGTTAAACTTGCCAATAGGATGCTGAGTCAGGACTAAAAGCCACATCCCCATGTGGTTATTCTTGTCCAATTTCACTCTTTCCTACACACCCATTTTGGCTTGTTGTCACTTCACTATGGCAAAACCCTCTCACGCCCACAGAAATCAATGAATCTTCTCTTTATCATTATAAAAGTAATACACGTTTCTTGTGGAAAACAAAAATACAGAGAATAGAAAAACTGTGATAATCCCATGAAGTTAGAGCTTAGCGTGGTCAACGTTTTAGTGGGTATTCAGTGACTTTCTGTAGCTTAGATGCTCAGTTGTTGCTTTTTGTTTTTTTAATCTTGTCCTAAATTCCACCAAATTATTACTTTGAAACTGGGTTTTCAGTTAGACCACCATCCAAACTCAATCATCAGCTCACTGTCTGTCAGTGAAGCCCCTCCGGCCCCCCACCTCCTAGTTACCATAGTGACGCCTTCCCCAGCACCCCCCGACCCCCACCCCACGCTCTCGACACCCCAACATGGCTTTAGTTTCCACCAGGCAAGTGCCACCACCTAAAATACGACTTATTTATGTGTCTTCCTGGGGCGGGGGGGGCAGGTACAAACTCCAGCAGAATGAGGATTTTCATCTGTTTTGTTCGTTGCTCTGTCCCTCACACAAGGACAAGGCAGTGCTGAAGAAGCCAGCCCTAATGACCTCAACACCAGCAAACACTCTGTCCTCTACCAGTTGAGAACTGCTGGTGACAAAGACCACCACTCCAGGTGACGGCCGCTGCAGGTCTGCAACTTCCGCCGGCCGAGCGGGGACAGGACAGAGAGAGCGTGAGACCTGGCCGCCGGCACTGGCTCTGCCACTCCCCTTCTGGTTGAGCTGAAGCGGCTGGCTTGTCCACTCTGAGCCTTGGTTTCATCACTGATGTGAATGACGGGGCCGGAAGCTGTGACGCCCGACAACTCCTCCAACTCCCTGTGCTTTGACGTTCTACAGACTCTACGGAGAAAAGAACCCAGAAGCCCAAGAAAGCGGGGTACAGGTCTGACTGCGACCCCACTACCACCCCACCCACTCCACCCCCTTCCACTGGCGCAGCACCTGACAGGTTACTAAGTGCTTTCGTTGAGATGATCTCACTAATTTTATCTATTGGCTAATCAGCCCAAGAATCTCAAACGGAGCATCAAAAGTAAGCACGGCGCGTTCCCAAGATGCCATGACAAAGTCAGCAGGACGAAACAGAAGCGACGGGGAGAGCCAGCCAGAGAAAGATGGAGAAACTCCATCAATGAGATTAAATGTAACTTTAGGGGGAGGGAGAAAAAGAGCACCAAAAGGCAGGGGAGCTAATTTTCACATAACTCATCCAAATCGTATTTAAATACTCCTTAGGCAATCATCACACTCCACCAGGCCCATAGGGATTACACCCCACCCCCTGCCCCATCTAGCTGTATTTATTTACTCCCCGCACCTCTTCCTCCACTCCTCTGATGGAGAGGAGGAAATGGGCTGGTTTCTCAGGCTCCGACCCCCCTGAACTTGGCTTGAGTGTTCCAGGATCCTCAGAAAGCTGCAGCCAAAAGTTCTGTAACTCATTTAGGAGGATGCATCTAGATTCCTACTGAATCTGTCTGCTGGGTTATATAATTGTGCTCTTATTGTAATTCTGTGGCTTTTATCAAAAGGCTAGATCTGAACTGCAGACAAAAATATTTCTTTCTACACTCTGTCCAAGTGAATGATGGCAGTCCGAGTTGATTCTCCAGTCCTTCTAGATTGCTACAACTTGCAGAAGCAAATGCCTCTTTTTCTCTCTCTTTTTTTTTTTTTTTTAGGAGTGCTTCTGGGCAACCATAAACTTACGCTCATCAAATTATTCATTCGTTCACCTGTTCATCCCTCCAACAGGTAACTACTGAGCATCTCCTATCAGCAAGACACTGATCCAGGCAATGGGGGTACAGAAGCTCATTGAGACTGGAGAGGAAGATACAATTCACTTAAACCAGGGGTTAGAAAGCTGTCTCCTGTCTTCATCCCAGGTGTGCTGAATTCCCTGGACCCCACTCCAGGGTGCAGGCCACCAATTCCCCTGACTGACATCAGCCCCCTGGGGTGCTCTGTGGCCTCTTCTCTTCCAAGTCCTTTTGCTCAGTACACAACCGTGTGGATACTTTCCTGGCTCATGAGTTACTCTGACCAGGACTTTTGGGGAGCCCTTTGGTCTTAAAGGCCTTTTCCTCCAGCTGCCACGCTGGGTAATCCGAGAACGTGCCTGTCCATCCCACAGGGCCAGTCTACCTGTTGAAGAAGGGAGTTTTGAGAACGTGCTAAGGATGCTATGTTTGTGCCAGTGCTAAGAGGTGATTTCGCTTAGCAGAGTAAAAGGAAAACACTCACTGAAGTCTGGAAAATAAGTTTGCTTTCTGACCCAGTGCTTTAAGAAAGCACATTCAGAATCTCTGTTCTGCTACTCACTCGCTGCAAAATCATCATGGGCGCTTGACTGAAAATTCTGTGTTTCAGTTTCCCTATCTAGAAAATGGAGATAAGGCTCCCCTTCGGGTCCCTGCCAGGATTCAATGCCACCTTCACTGAGCATTTACTAGGAGTTGGGCAGCATGTGAAGCACTTTACAAGTAGAATCTTGTTTAATCTAGTTGTTCGACCTCATGTCAGCCCCAGATCACGGTACTGGTGAGGGATTTCTGTTTGCTAGAAAAGAGTATTTTTCTGAAGCAACTAGGATAGTTATGGGCTTAAATACTTCAATCAATGCACAAGAGTCGGTGAAATGTCAAACAGGGTTGGTCCAAATATCTAGATTTGTGCTGTCCATGTGGTTAATACAGCAGCCACCAGCCACCTGTAGCTACTTAAATTTAAATTAAATCAATCAAAATTAGATTAGATTAAAATTCAGTTCCTAGGTTACCCCAGCTGCATCTCAAGTGCTTAATGACCAGTGTGGCTAGTGACTACCTTATTGAACAGTGCAAATATAAAATATTTTCATCACTGCCGAAAACTCTTGAAAACTGGGGGAGGTAAAATACATTATTGAAGGAGAAATGAGAAAAGTCAACACAAGTGTATGAGGGTTAATTCCACAGATGCTTGTGAAATTTCAGCAAGTTTTCAGTAATTTGGCAGGGCTAATAGGGTGAGGCTGTTCTCATTTGTGGGCTGTCCTGACAAAGCACTCTTGGGGCATCTGGATGGCTTTATATAAGGACAGCTTCAGTAGCTGTGGTCACTAACAGTTTAGCACCATTCCAAGGTGTTAAATTTTTAGATCTTTTACTAAATAGCACAGATCAAATTAAGACATTTATTAAAAAGTCATACAGAATCCACTCCGACAAACCCAACGGCTCCCCTTGCCATTTGCCCTGACAATGTTAATTTCTGATAACCTAGCGCTAAGGAGGCATACCTCAAAAACAAATCATGCGCTAATCATCATGACTCGGGGAAATGCTTGCAATATTCTCAGGTGTAAGGAGTCTTCCCTCTAGGTAAAACCTAGTCTATACAAGCTCTAGCGTGCTCCAACCTCCCTCCTGGCCACACCCAGTGCTCCTTGTAAAATGTAAGTATGATCCTATCCTCCCAGCTTCAAAATTTTCACAAAGCACTCCATTCCTTAGATTACTTATCAAAAGCCCTTGGCTTCGGATAGGATCCCCCCTTCCCAACCTGACTATAGTTTGCCAAACCCACCCTTACTCCTCTGCCCCAGACCTCTAACTGCCCCCTGTTCCATTCAATCCCACAGAAGAAGCCTCATTCATTTATTCCTGGAAAAAGTATTAAGCACTCCTAAGTGCCAAATATTCTGCTAGGTTCTAGAGATAAAACAGCAAAGAAAAAAACCAAGATCAGAGCTCCACCCTCATGGAGTTATGTTGTAGTAGGATTAAGACAGACAAACAAATAAATATATTAAGATATATAATATGCCAAAGGGTGACAGGTGCCTACAGAAACCAAACAATGGGTGGGGGTGGGGTACTCTCCTTATATTTAGGCATTATATCATTTTCTCGAATCCTTTGAAATTGTCATTGATCCGCTCATTTGTTCGATAGATTTTTATTGAACACTTACCATGTGCTGGGCGGTGTCCTGAGCACTGTGGCTACAGCAGCAGACAAGACAGGTGCCCTGACCCGACAGAGCTTACATTCTAGGGGCAGAGAGGGATAATAAGCAAGAGGACACTATAGTAGCTCAGATGAAGGCGAGTGCCGAGGATAAGGGAGGTGGAAGGAGGTAGGAGTACACAGACGGGGCTGGGGGTGGTGGTGTTCCCATCTACACAGAAGGTCACTGCACCTGGACATACAGAGACGGTACGTGCCTGTTTTCTTGTTGGCTGGAACGCACTTTCCCCACCTTGCACACGGGGCCACTTCCTCCTCTGTTTCCTTCTCCAAGCCCTGACTACAATGGTATTTTCTAGAGCTTTTCTGATTCTCCCCCCACTGAATTCTCCCTGTACACTGTAAATACCTTGATTCATCTAGGATCACACAATATGACATTATGCATTTAGGTATATGTTAGTCCCAGTGGGTTCAAATTCCTGAAGGGCAGGGACTGTGTCTTATCCATCTTCCTTTACTCATTCTAGAAGCTTTCACGGAACACCAGCGACAAAGCTTGCCCAGCTTCCCTACCACAGCGAAGAGGATGCCTGCCATTTTGTCCTTATTTGAAAAAGACCTCCTCGCTTATCCACAACAAAGCACTGATGTGCCATTTAAATAAAATAACGCATGCAAAAGTGTCTGAAATAGCACCAAGAACATGAAAACGTCTCTGTAAATAGGAGTTGTGGCTATAATAATTATTACTTACCTAAATCAGTTTGTCTGTCTGGTCCAGCCCTGTGTAGCACAACTATCCAGTGGTACATTATGGGAATGCTTCTGCTTTTAGTCTCTATGATAAGATAAAACCCTAGCACGACCTGACTCATAAACCTGACAGTAGGTGCTACAGTCCCTGGGAATCCTGTACAGCTCATCTGCTCACTAAAGAGACAGCTCATATTTGAAGGGGTTGCCGTGACCTCGAGGTGGATACCGACCCTCTGCATCACCTCCACTGCTCTCCATACTCAGTTTGGGTGGAGATGCTCTTTGTTTTCAAAGCCCGTAAGTATTGGCATTTTCGTGGCCCTTGGCCGCCCCCCCCCCCCGCCCCCCGAACAGCAGAGCTGCCCCACCTCCTGGGCCTTCTCTGCTGTTCAATTCTTCAAACCCCTGGGGCCAACTCCCCAGACACTCTTCCCTCAATCCAAGTTTCTTCTCTCGTGTGTTACCTATATATTGTCTGTGAACCTCAGCCGCTCAGCCAGACAAAACTGAGCCTTGCACCCCCACATCCCATTTAAATGGCTGTGGGGCCACTGGGGGCAGATACATCTCTGGGACTTGGAATGTTCTCTTATAAAAGGGGATAGCGTCTGCTCTCAAAGGCAGTTGAGAGGCTGGACATATCTTAATACCAGTGGGCCAGCACAGTCTCCCAAAGCTCGAGGACATGAAAATGCTCTTTTCTGAATAGCTGGCCACTTACTACATGTGGTTATATAGCTACAGCTCCCGAATTATTAAGCAGGCACGAGCAGGAACCATTGCTTTTATACACAGCCGCATGTGGACAGGAAGACCGAGGTCAACTGACCTGCACCCGTGGAGGGTCAGACAGAACATCTGATACCAACGGGTAAAAAAATGAATGCATTTTCGCAATTGAGGTACACCAGCCAGCCAGGGCAATAATTTAAAAGACAATTGCTGGATGCTCATCTCAAGGTGAGAGAAAATTCGGAAGATGAAAGCATCTTCTCAAAACTTACTTCTAATTAAAGTGTTGGTTGACTGCCTCCCCCATGAGCTCCGCTCTTTGTCATGGAGGGGAAATCGCATGGGGCTCTGCCAGACAATAAGCAGGTTCGTCTACACTGGAACTCAGTCACAGGTTTTCCAGCCCCATTTGTGTGCCCAGCACTGGGGAGGTTTGAAAAGCTTTTGAAAAGTATGAATCCTTCTGTCTTTTTGGCCAGCACTGCCTGTGTACTTCAAACTGAGCAAAACTGTCCAACCGACGCAGAAAAGGAAGGGAAATTCAAGATGTGAATTATTGTAAAATGCAGACAAGGTCAGGGGCAAAAAAAACCCAAACCAAGCCAAAACAAACCATTCCAGAGTCAGCCGTAAGGCAGAATTCCTGCTGAGATGGGGGCTGACCCACCGGCGGGGCTGTAGGGCTCCATAAATGATGGGAAGAATTTCACGGAATACTGGAAAACTGAAAAGATGTAAAAGATGTTCTGTTCTGCACAGAGTGGGTGCCAGAAAAGTGCTGAATTACCAAGTGGGTGATGACAGAGAAGAGAAAAAGCTGGTAGATGAGTAAAGTCACAGCAAGACTGATGGGACTGGTCGGTCGGCCACTGACAGGTGACAGATGAGCCAATGCATCACCAAGGAAGATGGAGGCAAAGGCTGTGAAATACTCCAAGCTCTGAGATGAAGCCTCTCTAGCTGAGAGGCACAAAGCACCAGGAGCTCAGGCGGCAAACTCCACGGCCCAGGGAACAGAGCAGGCCATCCCTGATTCCTGAATGCCAAGTGAAGCCAAAGGAGGGTGGGAGAGAATACGGGGTGTAAGCCAGCTGCCAGATACTGTGCTCTACTCTTATGTAGGTTATCTCCTTTGATTCTCCCCCAAACCCACTGCAGTAGCAAGCAGTATCATCTTGATTTTATAGCAGAGGAACCGGAATCTCTTAAGTTTTATACTCTGGTAACACAGCGAGTGGGGAGCAGAGCAAGGACTTACAGCTGGTCTGTCTGAAGACACAGGCTGCATGCTCCAGCACTCTGCAAATTTTTTCACTAACATAAATCCTAGGACCCTGGAGAAGGAATAGAGAGCCCAGATTAGCCTGCTGGTAAGCGAGCGATTTCTTTGAAGTCTCAATCTTTATCGTCATCACTGGTGCACATTTTAAATTTTATCTTGTATTTGTGTTTTAACTGACAAGTAATGTTTTAAATTACTTACCACATGGAAGGACATACTGTCCTTGTCTTGGGGGCTTGGAACAGTGTCTGGAGGAATAGCGAGTACCAAAGGGAGGGCAATGGGTGGGCAGTGTGTACCCTTTCTTGAAAGGCAACATATTCTACCATGCTGCCTCCTAACAGCCCATTTTCAGGCAAAATGGGAACTATCAGAGTATCCCATTAAAGTCAAAATTATGTTTAATGGCTGGGTAAGTGAGGAGAGTCACAGCACTCTGACAAATAACTTGCATGTACTCTCTCCAATTGACAAACAAGCTATCCATGTCACCTTCCTGGTAAAAATTCATCTCTGTTCAAATGAATACCCCTGTGGGCATGGTGTTTTCTTACACTCTATCAGTGTCGTTTGCGCGGGTGCCATGATCAGTTAGCCTAGTGGTGAGGATAGGTGACTCTGAGTGGTGGTCCAGGTACTGACCAAAGGGCTTACCAAGGACTTATCATGACCTGAGTGAAACCAGGAGTCGGACGCTTCACCAAATGAGCCACCCAGGCACCTCACAAATCCGCATGTAACTGTTGATTTCCCAGAACTTAACTACCAATAGCCTACTGCTGACCAGAAGCATTACCGATAACAAACGACCGATGAACATATAATTTGTGTTATATGTATTATATACTACACTCTTACAATTAAAGCTAGAGAAAAGAAAATGTTACTTAGAAAATCATAAAGGAAAATACACGTACGGTACTGTCCGATATTTACTGAAACAAATCTGCATCTAAGTAGATCTGGGCCATTCAACCCATGTTGTTCAAGGGTCAGCTGCGTGCTAAAGTGTTCAGCGTGGTGTCTAACGCAGTGACTGTTCAGTAAACTGTACATGATAACTGCATCAATATAGAATCTGTGCTGCCATATTATTTTATTTTTAAAAGATTTTAATTTATGTATTTGACAGAGAGAGAGAGTGAGAGAGAGCACAAGCAGGGGGAGCAGCAGAGGGAGAGAGAGAAGGAAGTTCCCCAGTGAGCAGGGAGCCTGATGCGGGGCTTGATCCCAGGACCCTGGGATCATGACCTGAACCGAAGGCAGATGCTTAACTGACTGAGCCACCCAGGTGCCCCGCCATATTATGTTTTTAATTGGTCAGATCAATAACATCAATACCTTGCAAACCTGTATCTTTTAAACTGTCTCAAACTGCTTTCCCACCAGTTTCCCCAACTGATAATCACAACCACCCTAGCGAGTAGGTAGCTCAACTAATATACTTATTTGGCAGATGAGAAATGTGAGGTTCAGAGAGATTCAAGAACTTGCTTAAAGCCAGGAGGTTAGCTGGTGTCACTGTTGTAGCTAAGACCAGAAATTGGATTCTCCTTCTTCTTCTGCCACCCAGCTTTGAAAATACCTGCAGGTTCTGCAAAGTCCCAGGGAAGAAAGCTAATAGGCTTCTCTGGGATCACACAGCAAGTCTGCAAGAAGGCAGGAAACCATCCTCCAGTCTATCTTCTAACTGCAAATGAAGTAACCACTCTATGCCTCAGTTTCCTCACTGCAAACTACAGTAATAATTCCTGCCTCGTGATGACCGGCCCAGAGGAAGGACTATGTGACTGCCAGCTACCCCAATTATGTCAAAAAAGAGTCTCATACTTTGGCAGAGATGACTCTTACAAGGTTGTTGTCAGAAGCTTAGGGCTGTATTATCAGTTTTTCAATATGATAAAACATACAAAGTGTCCAATACATACTGAATAAATGAGAGCAACCCTTCTACTAAAGCAAGGCATGGACAGCAATACAAGGTATTATTAATTACTTCCAACTTTTTACTAAGGCTTTGCTAAATAACTGAATACAGGTAATGTGGATGATAGCAATATTAGGGTTTTAGAAGAGCTTTTATATACTTGATCCTAGTTCATCTACACTGTACAAAGCAAGGCTTCCTGGGTGCTCATTTTACAGATAAGAAAGCTGAGGGTGAGAGATGGAACTGTGGCTTGTTCCGGGCCCCACAGTGCAGGGGAGTCAGATTTAACTTTTTCACTGACTGTATTTCCCAAAACCTCAAGTAAGGGTTAACAGTCCCTCGAGTGGAATTGTTCTACAGAATGACTTGGTAGGAGAAAGCAAGGTGTGATTAGGGTATTTTTTCCTTCAGAAAAGTCATCTGGAGATGTGTATTAACGATGCCGCTGTTGTTAAAATTACTACTGTGGTAGCCAAGTGTCTTAGAACTCCCCTCAGATCCTAAAGCATATCCTGAACACCAAAAGCTTGGCCTATCTTGCCCTTTGAGAGTTGATTTAATTTTCATAAAAAGCCAAGAATCCCGTGTGCCTCTAAATCTTATAAATAAGATGGGTGGTAAAGAAAGGTAATAAAGGTTTGCTCTTTTCAAAAAATAAAATGGACTATAAAACAGAGACTCATGTGGTTTACAAGGTAATTTTGTATATGACTTTTGGCATGATGGACATTTAGAGTAGCCTCTTTGATATGCCATTTTGCTGCTTGCTGTCTTCCATAGAATTAGGTTAGTGCTTTGTAGCAGGGTGGACTCTGGGATCAGAGTGGACCCCAAGCCTAGGGCTTTCCGCCCTAAATGCAATGAGGGAACCAAAGACAGGTGCTCTGTAGAAGACTAATAGTTGCAGCTTCCTCTTGCTTCTTCACTCCTCTATCTTGTGACAGCCATTCAGTTTAGATAGGACTGACCTCACCCCTGCTCAAAGTGTGCACCCAACCTGATTGCGGCAAGCAGCATACTCCACTCATTGAGCTATAAAGATGAGATAAGGAGTTAGGCTGTCGCCTGAGATGGCACAAGTATGAGGTAAAGCCTACAACTCGTCCTCCCTCAGAGACCAATGAGGAAGCTGGCAGCCCAAGGGATGGAGAGAAATCGTGTGCTCCTAAAAGGGAAGTCAGCCTGAGCACAAAGATGAAGAACCTTGGAGAAATGAGGCAAAGCCCATTTGCCACCTGCAGTTACATAAAGCAATGCATTCATTATTTATGCCAGTATGGTATGGATTGCCTTTACTTATAGCATGACTCCTCTCTGTTTCCAGAGCACCTTATGGCATGCCTTACAACAGATACTAGATATATAAGCATAGAATACATAATTTATATAATGTGCTATATACACATTAAAATATGCAATGTATATATCTATGATAATATATAAATCTGCATATTTATTCTCTTTTCTTCTATACATAAGCTTTTCAAAGTAGAAAGTGGATCTAATTCACCTTTGAATCCCCAGTGCTTAGCACACAGCTTTGCTAACAGTTAGGTACAAAGTGGGAGATGCTTCTCTCAAAAGACCATTATATTCAAGCTTTAGAACAGCTTTAGGCAGCAAAGGAATCACAAGGTGCTGACTTCTTCTCAATCTTCCCAAACCCCTAACCTTACCTGTCCAATTACAGGTACAAACCCACATTGAGGACCATGATGTTGAGGGGGGAAACATCATTAAAATGCAGAATGTCCCATGGGAGACCATTTGGCTATAAAAATTCTAGTGCGTTTTTGTTAAGGAAAAAATAAGTTCCATAGCTTCCTGGTTTATAATGTGGTTAAGTGCAGGTGTGTGCATCACTCCCTGATTCTAACTGCAGACTCTCTCCTTACTAACTTTGGGCAAGCTACTTAAGTGTTTGTGTCCTCATCCATAAATGGGAATAATAAAAGCACCTTTCCTTAAGTGACTGTTGGAGATTACATAAGGCAATATGCCTGAAGCCGTAGTCTAGTGACCGGCATTATCAATACATGGAATGTATTATTATTACTAATGTTATTACTTCAGCACTGACTAACCCAGAAGCTGATCCAAGCAAGTGGCTTAATGGAAATTCACAGCTAAACTAGCGGAAGAGTTGCCATCCCCAGAAGGGACGCGGGAGGAACGGCAGCTCCCAGCACAGGGGAGAGGCAGACAATCACCGCTGGGCCAGTGACAAGATGAAGGTTTCAGGGGAGCCCATGGAGGGCTTCCTGGCCCAGCCCCGGACCCTCCCGGAACCTAAAGAAGAACCCAGAGGATGGGGAGGGGGTGGGCGGGGGCTGCGACACTTCAAAGCAGCCCCGGGGCTGCATCTGAGAGGTACAGGATTGCAAATGATACATTAAAGAGCTGGACTCAGAAGGCAAGTAGATTAGAGCTACTCTCCAAGTCAGGGACGAAGCTAATGAGGCTTTTCTCGTCACCATCTGTAGAAGTTTATTACTTACACTTCAAAGGCAGCGAGCAGCAGAGGGGCTGGGGAGAGGGGCTGCTCCTCACAAGAACAGGAGCAGGAAACAGAAGACGCTGACTTCAGGCAAGGGTGGGAGGGTGCCCCTTGCATCCCTGTTGCAAAAACAGCCAAGCCCTGGGGGGGGGGGGGCAGGAGTCTGGAGGCACACACCTGTGATGATCAGTTGATGCTGGTGGTCACAGGGCAGGAGGAAGATGGACAGGAGACAAGATTAATTAACTTTATCATGGAGCAGGAGATGGGCTGGTGACTCTGAAATTACCTGCTGGCAGCCCTCAATTCTGATCTCATACATTCTGGGTTTCGTTCCCGGTAGGAAGCGCTCCAAGTCTTTCTTCATCCCAACCTGCTTAACACCTGGCTGTCCATCAACATAGATTCTACTTGAACATGGTGATCCAGACAGGGTGGCAGGCAGCTCACACAAGGAGTCTTCACTCACTCATGATGTGGATGATGCCTTCCTTACCAGCTCAAAGCAGTCACTTTTGATAGTTCGTAATTACAGGGGAAGGAACAGACAGTCATTCCATCATTAGGTATTTACTGAGTGCTTACTACTGTGTGCCATATACTAGGGATACAGCGATGAACGGTGATAGCCCAGGCCTTGCCCTCCTGGAACTTGAGAGTCTAGTGGGGTAAATGGGACATTTAATAAATAATCATGCAAAAGCACATAAATACAAAATGACAGTTAATGCAACTGCTATGAAGGGGAAACATGTGATGCTTGTGTAGGTGTAGAATAGGAGGAATTGATCTGAACAGGCAAGGCTCTCTTGAAACAGTGATGACAGGGCTGAAGTTGGCGGAACATGTAGGATCAACCAAGCAAAGGTGGGGAGGTTGGCCAAGGAACACAGGGAAGAAAGTTCCAGGGTGAGGAAAGAGCACATGCAAAGGTCCGGTGGTGGCAGGGAGAATGAAACACAGAACACCAATCTTTCTGGAATGAGGCAGAGAGAGGGAGTATGTGGAGAGGCAAGTAGGCATGCACTTTTGCCTGTATTTCTCCCTACTTACCCTTTCGGTTCCCACTATGTGCTTTCACAGCACATAGAAGTTCAAGTATAAATGTTGCAGTGGAATGAAAGATTTCCTACAATGCTCTAGGCCCTGTGTCAGGATTTTATACACTGTATCTCAGTGAATCCACTGATTCATTGATTCTGACTGAATCAATTCATTTTACTCATAGAGAACGAACAGTTGATAAACCCAAGGTCACAGAAGTGTAAGTCCCAAAGCTGAGATCCCAGTCAGGTACACTTCAGACACTTTATAGTTAGGCTATTCTGTGTAGCACAGCTGAAATTCACCAGGTTAGTTACTGAACTAAAATAATGAGGTGAGGAGGGTTTGCTCACCTAAGACACGATTCCTGCGCTCAAAAAAAAAAAAAAAAAAAAAAAAAAAGCAGTCAAGAACAGTGACTAAGAAATGGAGCAGCCACTTTGGAAAATGGCTCGGCAGTTCATTAAAACATTGGGTATGGGGTTCTCCATGACCCAGAAATTGCACTCCTAGGTATATACCAAGAGAAATGAAAACACGCTGATGTAAAAACTTGTACCAGAATTTCATGGTAGCATTATTCATAAAGTCAAAAAGTGGTAACAGCTTTGTGTCCATCAGCAATGAATGAAACGACAAAATGTTTCATTTCCAGACGAGGGAACACTGTGTAGCCACAAAAAGGAATGAGCGCTAACACCTGCTACAACAGGGATGAACCTTAAGAACATCGAGTCCCACATTGGGCTCCCTGCTCCGCGGGAAGCCTGCTTTCTCCCTCTCCCACTCCCCCTGCTTGTGTTCCTGCTCTAGCTGTCTCTGTCAAATAAATAAATAAAATCTTTAAAAAAAAAAAAAGAACAAATGAAAGGAGCCAGGCACAAAGTCTACATAACTATGACTCCATTCATACGAATGTTCAGAATAGGCAGCTCGACAGAGAGGGGAAGTAGATTAGCAGTTACTTAGGCTGGGGGAGCAGAGGAATGTGGAGTGGTGATTGACGGGTACAGGTCTCGTTTGGAGTGTCGAAGTTCTAAAATAGATTGTAGTGATGGTCACACAACTCTGTGAATTTACTAAAAAGCACTCAATGGTACACTGTGAGTGGGTGAATTTTACGGTATGTGAAATACATCTTAAAAAAAAAAAAAGGAACAGTGACTAAGAGTTCAAATATCAGAATCCAACAGAGGGGGGCTTTGAATCCTCGCTGTGCAAGTCACTGAGCCATGTGGAATAGGGCAGGCGAATTCCTCCCTGCAAGCTTTGGTTTCCACATCTATGCAAGATCCACCCCACCACCTCATAGGGTTGCCCGGCTGCAGAATGGACCATTTCCTGGGAAGCATCAACAGCACATCTGCCCTGATATCCACATTTAAAATACCTTACATGGAAGCCAGGATTCCTGCAACAACAAATGCCAATCAAAAGCAAACTTGATCACGTGCTCTTGCTGGCACTGCATGAATCAAGTGTCTCCACAGAAGGTAGCCGGTGGCCAAAGGGGTCAGGTGTAAAGAGGCAGTAAGTGACTTGCCCCCAGAACCAGACAGAACTGGAGCAGAACTGCTCCATTTCTAATGGCTCAGTATCCAAAGTTGAACACTGCTCCTAGGGCCTCCCTTGTCCTTCCTGCGTCCTCCTGTGCTGGACGAGGCCGGGGCTGGGGCCGAAACTACAATGAAGGGAAGAAGCAGGATTTTTTCCTGTGGTCCATGCACATGCTGGGGTGAACTGAGACTTTGGGTGGTCAGGTTCTCAGAGGTGTCCCTGGCTTCTGTCTGGAGCAGTTGTTAATACCAGATGTGAGAGGATGCAAATGGGCTTTGCTAATCTCTTGCCGGCTCCCAGGTCAGCCCCAACCCTCGAAAAACTCCAGAAACCAAGGATGCTTTCCCTGGAAGAAGAAAAAGCTCACCGGGTCCATTACATAAGCTGGGATGGGGAATTTATTCTGCATGGGGAGGGCAAGTCCTAGAAACAAAGAAAGAAGCTACAGAATGAGATCTGGCACTGAATTATGAAGAACTTTCAAAGGCCATGGTTCTTTGGAGGCACAATGTGCTGTCGTGATAGGTAGTGCGTTTCCCCGTCATTGGGGGTGTGCACAGCCTAACGGATGACTTGGATAAGACCAGTGGGCATTCTAGGCCTTCAGGATTCCCTGTCACGCTGAGACTGTCATTTTAGGCATCAGCTTTTGGTTCTTATCATTTGGAATCAATTTCCCTTCTCTTCCCTTGCTTCCTAGTACTTAATAAATGACGGACCTGACAACAGCTTTGCTCCCAGAGCAACCTGCCCTCTGCTCTAGAAAGAACTGGTCATTCTACACCGGATATAATCATCATGCTGCCTTCCTTGCCAGGGACTGCTCTTATCATCCCAGACACCCCAAGGTCCTGAAGCATAGTAGGCGTGGAATGTGCGGGTCAGGGCCAGCAGCATATTCCCTATGCTTTATCATTACAGACTGGTCTCACTCACTTGTAAGACTCGCTGCAATGCATTCCCCTGAATACTTGCCTGACTGCCCTCTGACATTCGGTCTTCCCTGAAGGGAAGAAGGGGGTCTCATTTCAAACCTCTTTACCTCACAGGATGCCTTGAGCACAGAATATGCTACGTAAACTTTTTTCCCCCCAAAATCAGAGAAAGACATCTTCTTACTTAGGGCTGGAGAGGCAGCTGCCGCTTCTGGAACAATTTCCCATTTAAACCCAGTAGGAAGTGACAATTCTGAACCAGGCATAGAAAGCACACAGCTCCTGGAGCCAGAGATCAAGCCCCTGCCCAGGGCAGGAATTTGGCACCGGGGACATACGACTCCGGATGCATCACATAGGAGCCCTTCCTCTTCACATAGGCTGGATTCAACTTGCAAAATTCCACTCGGGGAGGAGCTGAGATAGTGTAATGGAATCTGTGAGGTCCCAAATGGATCTCCTTCATTCATTTAAAAAAAAAAAAATCTAGTACAACTTCCGGGCTTTCTGGCCTCGATTTAGCAAGCTGCTCAACAAAGTTTACTGAGCACAGGCTGTGTGCCAGGGCTTTCTGCCAAATATTTGGGGGACACTAGAGCAAGGGGTACTCACAGGCTGAAGGGAAGAGAGAAGTCACGAAGAGATAAGGGATTGGATAATTATGATAGTGTCACATGCCATATAAACACAGAGGGCTGTGAGTACCGAGCCCACAGTGACACCAGAGGGATGCCCTAAGAATGAGTGGGAATTGAGCAAGCTGATGAGACGGGCATCCTAGGCACAGCAATTAAAATATGCAAAGACCTGAGAGCTTGTGAGCAGTTTGGTTTAGTAAATTTTGGGTGCCAGGAGCTGGTGGGAGGGGGGAATGAGGAGTTAGTGTTTAATGGGTACAGAGTTTCAGTTTGGGAAGATGAAAAGTTCTAGAGATGGGATGGTAGTGATGGTTGATCAGTGTGAATGTACTTAATGTCATGAACTGTACACATGAAAATGGTTAAAATGCTGATTTGTTATATTTTACCATAATAAGTTAAAAAAAAGATTATGCCCAGGAAGCATGTTCAGGACCACCCTTCTCTATTGTCTATAAATTCAGAAATCTCAGCTTCTTCGGCGCTGATGTGGTATGGGAATCAGACACCCATGGGAAATGTCTCAGACTCACTCTTTACAAATAATCTAGCAGTTTCAAAAAGCTGTCACCTCCTGAAAGAGGTAAACCTTGAAATCACAGTTTCCCCTCCTCCCCAAGTTTTTAACAAACTCCCCTAATTTTACACCATTGGGTTGAGGGAAGAAAAGAAAGCTGTAACGGGCAGGCTTCCCTTTGATAACACACTCCCTCTAATTAACATGACCCCACACAACTAAACATCTGCCAACTTCAAAAACTTTCAGTGATGAGCTTTGATCACGGCGGAGCATATAGTATTTGTACTGAAAAGAGAATCTCACACAGCCGAAATCAGATACCATTCCATCCAACGTCCCTCACCTCAATCCACCCATCTAAAGACTGCTGGGAGAGTCACTCCCGGGCAAGGCATGCGGGGTGCTGCAGGGAACCAGGAACAAGCACAATATGATCCTTGCAAAACTGAAGGAGCCCCTTGGTTCCAAAGTAGCCATTTCCCTCTTCCAACATTCACTGTGTTCCTTATACAAGCTAACAGGAGGGTCAGGTGAATTCTGTCCTTTAACATTTCTTGGAAGAGTTTCCTAAAATCCAGGCTTGTTAACACTGAAGTTTTCAAAAGTTTACAAAGCTGACTTTCTATTTGAAAATGATCCTTTCTTGGTTTCTCTTGAGTTTGGTTCTATCCTCACAAAACTCCGAACTGTCATTTGGTGAGCTCATCCAACAATTTCTGACATGCCTATAAATCACTTTATGCTTCCCAGAGAAAGTTACAATGTACATCCTGACATCGCCATAGGAATTACGCAGGTGCATCCAAAAGGTTGACTCGCAACTTTCACACACACCCCAACTGAATCAGCGCATCCTGGCAAGCATTAAAGAACGCCACTGCATACTATTGCTTCATGTGATCTTGTCTCAAGAGAAGCATCCATCCAACTGTGATGGTGTCTGAATGTAAAAGAGAAACATGGCAGGAAAATGTTGGAAAAACTCAGAGTGAATTCAAATGGTGGGGATGTCTTTGAACCACAACTGTTTTCCTCTCTAGAGTCATTAGTGCTAATTACTAACAACTACCCTGGTGACAGTGCTGGCAGTTACTTAGCTGCTAATTGGCTTCAATTTACCGCTCTGATTGTGTGGTCACAGGTATATATTTGCTTGGGGAGTGAGGAAAAAGAGCAGGTGTCTCAAGCCTGAGGCTGTCCTTAAAAGTCGTATCAACCGTCTGAACTGTTCAGCTTAACCCAGTGGGGTCTCAAACTTTCCCATGCGTCAGAATCACCTGTAGGTTATTTAGCACAGACTGCTGGGCCCCACCCCCAGAGATTCTGATTCAGCAGGTTTGGGGTGGGGCCCAAGGACGTGAAGAGCTTAAAAGTTCCCATGTGCTGCGGAAGCTGCTGATCCCAGGGGCCACCAGTTGAGAACCACTGGCCTCCCCAATTCTCTCCTAACCTCAGCCAACGCGGCACCTTAGCTGTCCCACCTGCTGCAAATGGAGGCTGCTCAAGACCACAGAATGCCCCACAGGTCTCCGTGTGCGCGGCCTCACAGGGGAGAACAGTGCCTTATTAACACACAGGATGACAGTATGGAAAGATGGGGATTTTAGAAATGAAATGATTTGCCCCGCCCCCCACACAACCTAACAGGGCATTTTACAGTCTCTCTATTCTGCTTTTCATTTGGACAGAATGAATCCCAGACAGAGTGAAGGAAAAAACGAGTAAAGTTTACTTACCTGGGGTTCACCTCGCTATGACGACTTGGCCATTAGAAAAACGTCCCGGGCTTCACTGCTAGGACTCCCCTCCCACCCTGCTCTTTATAAACATTTTAGACCTATAGACATACGATGTGTCAATGCGATAATAAAAGTTCCAGCCCCTACCTAATGGACCATGAACCTGAGGAAAAAGCTCATCATTCCATTCAACAGACTGCCATAAGCGGGCAGTGTGTGGGGAGTTAAGGATATAACCATGAGAACACCAACTACCACTTCTTAAGACACCCCCCACCCCTCCCACGCACCAAGCGGTAGGCAGGCATTCGTCCTAAACCCTGCAGCCTCCTTGGAAGGAAGTGACAGTGCAGTGACGTCAGCACCCACGTGCACCATGCCTGTTAGGTGCCAAGTTTCTGCTAAGCACGTGACACATACTTATTTAATCAGCTTAACAACCCTGGGAGTTAGAACCTTCCGGGAGAGGGAACTAAGCCACAGCGAGGCTCCACGGCTCGACCAATACCACTGTGCTAACGGAACGTGAAGGTAAACTTCGCACCCATGTCACCCGGCTCCGGAGGATGCACCAACAACTTGCTGGTGCCTCTGCTGTGAGTGACATCACCCACAGTTCACAGATCAGACCCTGGAAGCCCACAGAAGTTACAAACTGACTTAGTTCTTCGATTCTGAAGTCTGTGCTACTGTGCCCTGGGCTCTCTGATGATTGGCACGTGGCTCTCCTCCTGGGGGGGCGGGCACTTCAACCAGTAAACGCAACTCAAGGTGGCGGATGCCATGACAGCGCCATCATGTCATGCCATCCATCACACAAAGTGACTTTCTCCCCGGTCTACTGATGGGCTATTAAATGACTAATGAGACCAATCTGGGGCAGCCAGATTTTGCTCCCATTTGGACAGATGTTTCCACATGTGGCAGCTGTACTCGGGACCTTCGCTTGCAGGTTTTATGGCGACATCTTTGTTACGTTGCCGACGCCACCCAGCGAGATGTACCTGTGTGTGTGTGCTTCCTTGTGCCCTTACGTGGTGTCTGGAAGCTTAACATCCTGTGTGGTAATATTTGTTGAGTAGCCTTTAGACTGTTAAGGACACTTGAAGGCTTCGACACAGACAACATGGGTGGTATTTTCCTGGCATGTAAAGACGTTTCTACATGACACCCATGGTGCTACAACAGGGAGCAAAGCGGGAGTCAGCTCTGCATCATAAACCCCAGAGCATTTCAGCTCCACCAGCACCGTTCCCCGATATTCTCAAGATTTAGCTGCACTAAGCAGTTTCACCCCTGAGATTCAGCCCACAAAGACAGGATGACTCCAGTCTGGAGAATGAACTCCCCCAAAGCTGGGATGTTTGCAAGCCCCCATGGCAGGAATGGAATGCTTCCTCCTGGAAAAGGACTTGGTAGAAGGAAACGTGTATATGAGGAGTGTGTCTTCTCGTGTCTAACCACTGCCAATGCATCTCGTGAGGCAGTTTCTTGCACACCCCAGCTTAAGACAAATCTGAGTGATGTCAAGGTTGCTTTTCCCCCACGAAACTGGATGTCATTTTTCTACTTAATGGCCAGCTTCTCCTCCTTCAACTCCACCAGAAGAGGTGCTTTTGTCAAAGTGTCCAGCTCTAACGACTGCCCACCCACGTGGATGGGACCATAGTGGTTCATCTTGTCTGAGCTCTTCATTTTACAGGTAGGAAAACAGAGGCCTAGGAAAGGGAACCATTTAATTGCTTGGTTGGTGGTCAGGTCACACAACTAAAATAATTCTTTTTAAAGCCACTATTTTTTTTTTTGTTTTATCAAAAATGTCCTGCGAAAGAAAAATCAAAGTCAGAATTTCATTATGAGCTAAAACATTACATTTACTTCTGCTAGGGCTCTCTCCAATAGGACTCGTTGCACTATAATGTGACACGTCCTTGTAAGAACACTGAGAACGTAGATTAAGAACTTAAAATTCAAACCCGTGGACCCAAAAATCACACTCTGCTAATTTATATTGAAAGATGAATCTGAAAGAAGGAATGCCATATGCCACAGAAATTCAATAAAGTCTTAAGTAAATCTTCAAAGAATCAGAAACATCCTAACTGGTCAAAAATAGGGAGAATGTCTTAAAATAAAAATGATGCTCTATCACTAGATGGAACATTACTGAGGCGGTAAAAGTGATACTTACAAAGATTAATAATGTTAAGTGAAAATATAAAGCTAGAATCAGAATTACATGTAGAGGGAAGACAACGGTCTTTAAAAATGTACAGAAAAATTGGAAGTAACTAATCAAATGGTGATCTCTACATAGTAGAAGATGTATGATTTGTCACTTCCCCTCATCTTTTCTAGTCTCGGACATATTCTGTGATGCACAGGTTTTATTCTATAATGGGGAACACAAGCACTGTTCTTTTTTATATTCTTTTTTAAATGCATGAACCAGATGTGTTACATCATCCTGACCAAAGTTTTTTTTTGGGGAAAAAAAAAGGTGCCAACCCCCAAGGATCCCAGAAGATGCAAACATTGCATCCAGATGGCTTTGCTGGGAAAACACAGGTGGATGCACGGCTGTCAGGATGTGCCCTGGTGTGACCATTAATCAAATGCTCCAAGAAGAGTAGGGAATGTAAGAGAAAGGCAGTGCAGGAGAAGAACCTTTCTGCAGAAAGGGAATCATGTGCTGGCTACGGAAAAAAAAGATTTGTAACAAATGCAGCCAGTTAGTAAGATTAATGAAAGGAGGAACCACTTTGCATGGCAGTCAATCTTCAATAATTTAAGGGTAATCGAGACTAATTTCAAGGTAATAGGAAAAGCTACCCATGTCTAAATTTTGGCTGGGATTCCTTTGTGTGCTAAATGGGCTAACCCTTGTGAAATCTGAGTATTCTTGAGCACGGAGCAACTCAAGCACTTTCTGATTCCTGTTCTACACCATTATATGGCCAGGCTCCTGAATCTTACGATCGGCCTGTAGATGATGGAGACAAGCAGCAAGATGATGCTTCTGCCTGAGGAAACTAGTAACTGGTAAGCAGGATGATGACAGATCCAGGACAGAGGGAAGAATAGAAATGAAACAACACATGCAAAAGAGGAGATTGAATAAAATCTCCATGGATTGCAACAGGATTGACAGAATCCTTGCACTGGAAATGGGCAGGAATTTCTTTTTCTGACCCGGGAGCACTCCCACATATGGAATGCTGATTCAAGGTTGCAACGACACACGCAGAAAAGCTGTACAGACTTAAAAGCTGAGATCCTTTACACATCCACATACACAAAGGATGATACACATGCGTACATACAGACAGACTTCTGTGCATATATATGATATGCATCTCTATCCAGGTACAGAGACAGAGCTCTCATACAGCCATATTTCAGTTGGCCAGTGTACATGGGGAAGAGAGACCATCATTCCAGTTCCAATACTATTTAAACTGAGTCTGAAACACAGACCTATGTAGAGATGACACACTTCATCTTCTAGAAGAGGACAAAGTGCAAAGAAAGTGGCTTGCCTAAGTTCATGGAGGGTTCAGAGAACATGGATGCGCACAGCATGAACCAGGCTCTGGGCTAAGTGCTTTGTGTGCAGTATCTCCTTGGTGGCAGGTGCTGTGCGTAGCCCTAGTCTGCTGATGAGAAAACAAGCTGATATTGAGAAGTTGTTTGCTCAAGGTCTTAGCAAACAGTAGAGCCGAGACTGAACCCGGTGTGGTGTGACTTCAGAGCATAAACCCTTGATCTAAAGCCACTCTTGGTGGTGGTGAGGCCTGGATGGTAATCCGGGTCTCCAGACTTTGGGCCCAAATGTTTCTTCTTTCACACCATTACTAGTGGCTTTTCCAGTGCTAATCGGTGCATCAAGACCCCGACAGATAGCAAATCTCTCCATGCCAGGTTGCTCATCCTGGACATCTATGAAAAGGCAAGCTCCAGAAGTGAGAGGTGTGGTTTGTTTTCACTGCTCTTTTTTGAGGGGTGCGAAGAGTCCCCAGCATGTGACAGGCACTCAGCACACATTTGCTGGCTGGATGAATAAATGAATGAGTTTTGACAGCAATCAGAGAACAGAAAGCCAGGACTGTCTTTTCCAGAATGTTGGAGCTGGACAGGAATATGGGGCTCGCCCAGCACACATTCAATAATACAATGATTAGAAATGCTACCCTAGTTTCATAGACTGAAGAACCCAGGGTCGAGGGGGGGGGTCCCTTTCCTTAATAATCTGTCTAGATGACAGTGCTAAGTCCAGGACTGGGGCTCAGCCTCCTGACCTGTGGGCCAGTGCATCTGCCAAAATACCAAGGTGTCCCAAAGTGTACTTCACGGAGGAACGGTCCCTGAGATGCTTGGGGAACTGAGTGCATATCAGCACACAAAGGGCTCTGAGAACCCTGAAGTCAAGAGTCAGTTCACCTTGCTTCACCTAGCTGACCTCAGAACCGTCCCACACAACAGCTGCTAACTCAGTGTAGAAAGTAGTGTGTGTTAGATATTCTTAAAACTCAGTGATGACTTTGGCCTCTTACACACCGAGACCTGTTCTCTGTTTCACGGGCAGGGAATCTTGCAAATGGCACCCAGGATCATTGAGACCAAGAGGAAGAAATGCTTCTGAGAAGATCGCTGATAAAAGTAGGCGGCATCAGGCAGCAGACTGGGCAGCGGGAGGATTGGCAGAGGCCAGGCAGCCCAGCTTCACGAAGGCTCTCGGTGTGCCGTGGCCCGCTCGCACCCGGCACGCGCCCGCCCCGCCGCCACGATGCCCGAGAGGAAGGTCGGCTCTGCCGAGGGGGCGGCGAAGGAGGAGCCCAAGAGGAGGTTGGCGAGGCTGTCAGCAAAACCTGCTCCTGCAAAGTGGAAACGAAGCCAAAAAAGGCGGGAGGAAAGAATAAATCTTCAGACCAAAAAGTGCAAACAAAGGGGAAAAGGGGAGCAAAGGGAAAACAGGCTGAGGTGGCTAACCAAGAAACGAAAGACTTACCTGCAGAAAATGCAGAAACTAAAAATGAGGAGAGTCCAGCCTCCGATGAAGCAGGAGAGAAAGAAGCCAAGTCTGATTAATACGATAAACCATGTCTTATCAGCGGTCCCTGTCGCCCTTCTTGTACAATCCAGAGGAATATTTTTATCGACTATTTTGTAAATGCAAGTTTTTTAGTAGCTCTAGAAACATTTTAAAGAAGGAGGAAATCCCACCTCATCCCATTTTTTAAGTGTAAATGCTTTTTTTTTAAGAGGTGAAATCATTTGCTGGTTGTTTATATTTTGGTACAACCAGGAAATAGTGGGATATTGAATGTGGGAGGCTTTGACTGTCTTGGGTGTCAGCTCAACATTCCATAGATGGGGTAGTTTTTATATCCTATAATACCAAGCATATTAAATGGCAATTTGGAGTTGGTCGTGCATTTACTATGTCTTGAATATCTTAAATTATTTCTATTCCCATGTTATTTTTGGTAGAATTGTTTCCTAAAGAAAACCACTCCTAGATCTTGGCTCTCCCGGTCAGAGTTCTTGTGCACTCTGTAACATCTTGGCGGTGGTAGTCCGGTTTTCCTAGTAACTCTGTTAATGTGCTGTGCAAGATTGAGAATTTGAGTATGTAGTGTATATGATATTAAATGGTGAATTAATGGCACTTAACAATGTAACAATGTATCAGAATTTGAAGATCTTGGTACTTGATACACTGTTAAGGAAAATTTGCCTCCTAATTTTAAGCTGGAAGGTCACTGGCATCACTTTTAGAAAAGAATCACAATTACATGATTTTTTTAGATTTTCGGTACATACGTTAAGAATTGTGTACAAATTGAAATGTCTGTACTGATCCTCAAAACAACCAATAAAATCTCAATTAAGAAAAAAAAAAAAGCAGGCGGCGTCAGGAGCAAAGTCTCAGCCTTCTCTCGAAACCTCGCCTCTGGCTTGCCTTCGCCAGATGGCGAAGAACATTCCCACCCATGCACTCCACAAATACTGAGCAACAACTATGTGCCTGGTCCAGGGTGAGCCCTTTTACAAAGTGTGGCAGTAAGCAACACCAACCAAGTCCCAGCCCTTCAAGAGCTTACACTTCCCTGCAGCGAGAACAGCACTAAATGATAAAATATATGTATGGAGAGAGTCACGTTTTTGCTGTGAAGGGTGCACGGAGAGCATGAAGGAGAGTGCTGTTTGGAAAAGGATGGTCAGGGAAGGCCCTTCTGCGAAGGTGGCATCTTAGCAGAAACCTAAAGGAAACAAGTGATCTCTAGGGTGATCTGGGGGGCACAGACTTCCAGCAGAGGAACAGCAAGTACAAAGCCAAGAGGCAGGTGTGCGTCTGCTGTGACTGAGACATAGCAAGATGTCCAGGTGGTCAAAGTGTGGCATGGATGGGGGAGAAGCCCTCCAGGGCTGGCCTCATGGTCTTGTGTCCTGTCTAGCCATGTCGAGGAGGCCCTCGCCTTTGCCGTCACCATTCCGAAATTCGTAACAGTTTTGGAAAAAGGGGTCTCACGTGTAATTTCGCACTGGGCTCCACAAATAACAGTCAGTCCTGCTACCTGACATACCATTCATGGAGGACTGGCCAACTTTACCCTCAAGAACAACACCTGTATAACTGGGGAGCTGATCCCCACTTTTTCCTACTTAGGCCCCTTCCTCCCCCACTTACGAGACAATAATGACAAGAATCCCAAAGAAATGTCCATGGGGACAGCATCAATTTTTTTTTTCAATGTTTATTGGAGCCTTAAAAAGAACACACACACTCTTGTGTTGGGGCCTGGGTCTCCAAAATGCTGGCAACTCTATCATCTACATTAATAAAGGGAATGGGGAGTGTGAATAATTCAAAAGAGCTGACAACAATCTCCAGTTCTGGAAGGCAGTTATGTGGCTTCCCCACTGCCCCCTGCATATTCTCCTGAATCATGAATAAGCACCGACTGGGAATCCGGAGGCTATACAACTTGTGTGTGCCACGGAAAAGGGAGCCCTACCTTTCTGAGCAAAGCTGCTGCAGGAAGAAGCACTGGGCAGTGGTCACAAACCGCCAGGTCTCCTGCCTTCCCTGTCACCACCCATCGAATATGAGGGACATGCTCTAACCTCCGCAACAGCTTCCCTCTAAGAAAATGACAAGCCATGTGTAACAGTGCCACAGAAAGATGCCCCTAACACATGAACAGTTCTGCACACACCTTGTGAGGTGGTGTGAGAACCGTCATCAGCTCTCTGTGGACCCCAGGTAAGAGCCCCCAACTCGGGAATGGGGTGCATGGCCAGGAACTGGCCCAGCCCTTCCCTCTTGTGTCATCAGACACAACATGCCCTAAGAAGGAAGGGGTAGATTTGGGTCAGTCACAGTAGCTTCCTCTAGAAAAATCAGGCCACAAAATTGGACCTAGCAATTAGGTCCTGGAGGCTTTACATGGAATTAACTAGAAGTTCACATTGCTTGCTATCTTTAGATAGCTGCACTCCCTACAGACTTTTCTGTTATTCGGGGCTCGCTCTTACCCAAGGCCATGGGATTCAGGATAGGACTTGAGGAAATACAGCCAAGAACACAACCACAGGATAACTTTAGGCCTTCAGCAAAGGAGCTGGAATAATGGTGGATATGCACTGAGCACCTGATGCTAATCACTGTGTGAAACACAACACGCATGTTAACTTACCGGATTCTCACAGGAAATCTAACTCAGATTCTCTTATCATAGTCCCCATCTTACCTATGAGGAGACCAAGGCCCAAATAAGTTAGATCACCTGCCCAAAGTCCCACAGCCAGTAAGGGGCAGGCTCAGGACTTGAACCCTGGCCTGTGGGCCCCTTTCCACTGGTGTTGACCGTAACAGTATCCCACATAAGTTGTACCCAGAGGGGCCCTCCCAGGTCGGTAGGCCATGGACAGTTCACTAGGATAGGGGCTAATGCGTGAGAAATGAGGCCTACGGTCCACAGTAAAGAGAGTGCTGGGACAGAGGGAGGCACAGGGCTGTGGGCACTGGACAAAGGCCTACATTCTGATCACAAGCTGATACATCTAGCAAGACACAGACACACAAACAGAAATTCCATTTAGCAGCTGGTTGTAATGATTTTTCAGAACAGGAAAATAAAAGGTTTCACTTGCTGCCACCAGACACCACAAAAGAGGCTTTGGTTTTCTGCAGGAAGAACTAAATTCCACAGACATACTTAAGTTGCTGAATGAAAATCTCCTTCGCAAAGTGAGCTCTTAAAAAACCTGCAGGCCCCTGAGCTGCCCACATGTCAGGAGGACACGTGTACCCCCCCACGAGGGGCTCAGCCCAAAGAGACCGGGGGGCTCTGGGAGGAGAATGGCTAAGGCACGGGCTCCACTCCAGACACAGGGAAAGCTCTCCACTTGGCCCCGGATTTGCAAGAGAGACGCTAAAAACCACTCACACCAGAAGGGGGCACTGTTAGCCCTAAAACTCACCTTAGGCTCCGGGTCCTGAAGCAGGTTACCTGTGCAGATAAAATGAAGCACCCGCCAGACCTTGCAGGGGCTCTGGGCAGCTCTTCCAGGTTCCATACCAGACTCTAGGCTCCCCCATTCCCTACTCCTGAGGACCTTACTTCTTACATGAAAAAAAAAATTGGTGATTCCTTCCCAGATTTCTTCTAAACCATTGCTATTTTTACATCTTCTACTGCTCTACTGAAGGCTATCATTTAAGTAAAAGGAGAAAGATAATTTTAGACGTGAAGAACAAGGAGAGGGGCAGGAAGAAAAAAAGAAACAACTCAACCCTTCAGAGGCCTGATCGGGGTGGCTCCATCACTAGCCCACACTGTGTTCTCAATGTTGGACATAAAAGAGAGCATTTGCAAGTTGTGTTCTTAAGGAAAGGGGGATTTGTTTCTTCTTGGTATTTATTTAAAGAGCATTTTCTCTTCCTTGGGCTAACAAGTTGCTCCGGCTGGCTTTCTCTTGGAGAGAGGCTTGTCTCTCTTGTAAGGGATCACTTGTCCATCAATTCCAGCCATTCTTAAACTGCCATGAACCTGAGCCACACACGTGGGGGTGACAAAGCGAAGTTCCCTGGGTCCCACCATCACGCAAGGAATAGCCTAAGGGCTTCTGCATTTCTAACAGGGATGCAGGTCCCTCAGACTCTCTGCAGCACAAAGCACTTCTGAGCTCTGTTATCTCTGACTCACACTCCCTAGAACACAGGCCCAAACCACCCCTGAGGTGCATTAGGCTGATGCATGGTCCACACTCCCTGACGGCTTCTGCCATCCACGTCTGAATCCTAATCCTGGTTGTGCTTTGCTTGACTCTCTATGGTTTTCTCGATCTTTCTGGACTGGGTTCTGTACTGGTCTGTGAAACACGGCCTGGCAGAAATTCATGGGATTACAGTCACAGAACATGAGCCATCACTTTGTGACTTGCTTCACTCATTTGTGAGAGGCAAGCGTTGAGTGCTAAGTGTCCTATTTCCCCCCTTGTCAACTGAGGGAAAGCACACCAACCTCCCCACTTGATTCTCATCATTGCACTCACCAGTGCCTAAAATAAACATTTCTATTTATCTCTTGCTGGAGGGCAAGCTCCTTGAAGCCAGGGCATCTGACTTTGAGTCCTTGGCCCTTGGCAGGGGGAGCCTTGATGAGTATTTGCTGGTACTGCCTGCCTGACTGAAGACTATGAGTGCACGACGAGCCATCTCAGGAATGATTACAGGATGGTGGAGAGAGGGCATGGCAGGGCATGGGTGGTTCTTAGACACCTTGTCTCAGAAGTAGAGCACTGTTTCAGCACTGCCACATCACAAATCACCCCAAAACGCAGGGGCTTAAAAGTGCAGGTGGACCATTTGGCCTGACTCAGGCAGGCTGTCTGGTTCAGGTTCGGTGTGGACCATCTCTTGGCTGAGCTTGTTCAGCATCTGGAGTCAGCTGGTGGATCGGCTGGGGCTGGCTACCGTAGGATGGCCTTGACAGCCCTCACAGGGCAGCTCAGCCGCCAGGGGCTTCTCTTTGCACGGGTCACTCATCCACTGGCAGGCTAGCCCCCGTGCGTTCACATCATGGCAGATGGCCTCCACGAGCAAGCTGAGCCCTAAAGCTCAAGCACTTTCAGGTCTCCGCTCCTGTTGTGTTTGCTCCTATCCCATGGGCCGGAAGTAGTGCCAAGGGTGGCCCAGGTTCAGGAAGTGAAGGCAGACTCCTCCTCCTGATGGGAGGGGCCGCAAAGTCACGGTTCAGAGCATGCACACAGGGAGGGAAAGAACGTGCCGTCATGTTTGGAAATGCGCGCGTGCGCACACACACACGCATATGCAGGCAGTTTTCCTATTCACATCCTACTGGAGAGTTGTAGCAATGTGTCTGAAAGGGGAGCTAGGAAGTGTAGCCCTTAGCTGCTTCGCCATGTTCCAGCTATAACTGTATCACGGTGGAAGGACAAAATGTATTTTCTCTGTTTCATGAATTTTGTCAGTTCTGCCGAGTCACCGTCTGTGCTCCCACCAGCAAAGCCTGAGAGGATTGCTTTCCCAACGCATCACCCACAGAATGTGTTACCAAACTTACAGATTTTCACGAATCTGAGATTTTAAAAATGGCATCTCAATACAGTCTTTATTTGCACTGCTTTTTTTTTTGATTTTTGAGAGAGAAGTTGAGTCTTTTTTTACGTTTAAGAACCATTTGTATTTCCTCCTCTGTGAGCCATGTATTTGTGTTCTTTGACCATGGTTGTTGGTCTTTTTCATATTAATTTCTGGGAGTTCTTGGCATACAATTTTGAGATTAACCCTTTGCGTGTGGCCTGAGTCACAAACATTTTCCTCTTGGGGAATCTTGATGATGGACACTAAGCTAGCCACCCGTGGCTGCCTCCCTGTTTGAAATGACACCATTTGTCCGAAGTCTATTAATAGAGTGCTAAGCCTAGTTAGACGCTAGGCCATTATTTGCCCTATCTATCACATCATTTCCTTTTTCTCTGCATTACTATTTCCTTTTTCTCCCCCCAAAAAAAAAAAAAAAAAAAAAGGAACTTTTGATTTTGAAATGATTATAGATGCACAGGAAGTTGCAAGAGGTCCCATGTACCCTTCACACAGTCTCCCCCACGGTGACAGCTTAGATAAGGAGTGCACAATATCCAAACCAGGACAGTGACGTCGGTACACTGTGTGTACAGCTCCATATTACTTTATCGTATACGGAGATTCATGAAACTACCCCAGCAATAGGGCTCCGGAACTGTCCCATCACCACAAACACCCCTCTAATGCCGTCCCTTTAAAAACTGTGGCTACTCCCTTGCGCTCCCCCACCCCCAGCAACGGCTCATACCATTTCCTTTCTAATCTACTTATTTTTCTTTGCACGCCCATTGTCGTATAAAATCTTCTCTAATGCTTCAAATATAGGGTCAGATATAAAATTTGTTTACCGAACAGGGGGAACTCCTCACTCAATCCGAGGGCCACATAACATCTTGCAGTCAAGCTGAGCTCTCATTCCAATATGGGTGTCACACCACTCCCCCCACCCGGACCCCCGGAGGTCTGAAAAAGCCACTTCCTCCTCCCTGGTTGGCTGGGGTCATTGGTCTACCAAAAATCACAAGGTAGAGCAAAACAAACAAACAAACAAACAGACAGACAAACCAACCCCAAACCCTCAAGTCAAACCAAAGCCATGAGTCAAGCTCAGCCCACTGTGAGAAGGCAAGGTCCAGAGAGCCCTTTCTCTTCCAGTGTATCCATGGGGAATTTATCTCTGCTCGGCAGAGGTAGTTTGTGGTGGCAAAGAAACCTGGCAAGAGGGACTCCAGAGAATCTGGTCTGAAATGCAGTAAGGCTGCTACCACTGAGATGGTTCTGCATTCATCGATTTAGTAAACAGACCTTCTGGTTTAGGAAGGGCCTAAATGCTTGTTAATCTTTTGTTTAGAATCTTTCCATTAGAGAATGTGTTGTTGTCATAAAGATGAAAGTCCCACCTCCATTGAGACAAGTCATAATTAGGGCAGGGAGGAAGGAGGATGCGAGTCAGAGCTGACCCCGTTCTGCAAAGGTCTTGTTACTTGGTCTGCCATCACAACAGAGGGACCCTCGACCTGCCGGCAAGAACAGGCTCTGCTTGCTACTTCAACACAGAGGCCCAGAAAACACAGTCTGCTGCGCGAATTCCGCGGCCACCTCGGGGCCTCGGTATCGGCACCATTTGCAGTGTGTAAGGTGTGACCTCTGGTAAGAGACTGGAGGTCTTACGAATCTTGAACTACTGTACATAGAAAGAGAGATGGAAGCTGAGAGCTTCGGGAAACAGCCTCTCCAGCAAATCCTGCTGCATGTCACTGGAAAGAAAGGAAGACAAATGCAAGTGATAATGGGATGCAGGATTAGGATGCAGGTGCCATACATGGAAATTTACCTCTTAGATACCATCATGCCTTTGCTTCATGGCTAAACAACTTCATCTGTCCCTAGGAGACCCCTAAGCCCTGGATCCTCTGTGTCTTTACTCAGCACACTGGGTCGGCTGTGTCTGAACCGGGACCCAGCGTGGCTGCAGTGATAGGAAGACTCTGTGGTTCTTTGCTCTACATTCACCACTTATATCTTACCTGTCTGATTAGCTGGCTTTCAGTGAAGACACAGGGCATTGGTATTCTTAGCACATGAATGGCTAAATCTAAGATACAGGCTTGCAAATGGTATAGTCATTTTGGAAAACAGTTTGGCAGTCCCTTAAAATGTCAAACATGGACTCATCATATGACCCAGCATTTCCAGTTCACTTCGAAGAGGATATTCCCAAGAGAACTGAAAATACATGTGCACGCAAAAACTAGGCATGCAAATATCCACAGCAGCATTATTCCTAATAGGCAAAAAGTGGAAACAACCCCAATGTCTATCAGCTGATGAACGCCTTAAAAAATGCAGCATATCCATTCAGTGGAATAGGACATGGCCGGTACAACGGAATGGCGTACTGATACACATCACAACATGGATGAGCCCTGAGAAATACGGTTAAGTGAGAGAAGCCACAAAAGATCACATAATATACAAAGCTACTTATATGAAACAGAATAGCCACATTCTAGATGCATTAAGTAGGCTACTGGTTGCCATGAGCTGGTGGGGTAGAGAATGATGGGGAGTTTGACCCCTAAAGCCTGTGAAGTATCTATTTTGGTGTGATTAAAATGTTCTAACATTAAAAAGTATTAACAGTTGCACAACTCTTTGAATGTTTGAATATACTAAAAATCACTGAACTCATACTTTAAAAGGGTAAATTTTGTGGCATATGAACTATACCTTAATAAAACTGCAAAAAAAAAAAAAGAAAAGAAAAAGAAAAAGATATGGGCTTATCCAATAAAATAAAGATCCGGTAAATTAATGTCTGCTAAAAATAAATTACTACTAGGGGAAATAAGTCAAAGCAAAGTTAACGAATATCTTTCCAACTTTGGAAGATGAGCTAAAGTAATTGCTCTCTCTGTTATAAATGATAATAAAGAGCCCCAAGTCCATCTTTTAGTACCTCCTCCGTTCAACAGCACGATCCACTGCTTAATTATTCATTTTCTGATACTCAGGAAAATCAGACGTAGGGAGATGAAGTCAGACAGTTCCTAAGAAGCAGAGCTGGCTCGAGAACCTGGTCACTTCATTAACCATTTATTCCAGAAAGATTTATGTGCCTACTATGTACACAGCACATGAAGTTCTCAGTCTTCGAGAGCTTCTAGTCTAATAAGGGAGATCGGAGCCATTTTAAGTAACGACAAGGTAAAGCTCTTAA
The DNA here is from genome assembly GCF_003265705.2 of Callorhinus ursinus. NCBI lineage: Eukaryota > Metazoa > Chordata > Mammalia > Carnivora > Otariidae > Callorhinus > Callorhinus ursinus. Next base: position 2,096,763 of record NW_027397076.1, on the reverse strand, counting down.
AGAGGCCGGTTCTAGAAACAGATGGCACTTAAGTAAAGGAGAGATGGACCCTGCTTGGTTTGGAGAGAAAAAAGGATGGACCTTGGGAGAAGGTAATGCCCAAACTGGGCTTAGGGTCTAGAAGCATTTGTCAGATGCATAAATCCAGGGCAGGCGTCTATTCACATAACAGTTAGGTTCTCTGACTAAGGGTCTGGCTTGACATTAAAATTCTGCAGAACACAAGATCCAAGGAGTGCAGTCACAATGGAGCCCTGGGAAGAGCTCACACAGACAACACCAAACACAAGTCCTTAAATTGCAAAGGCCATTCTAATCTTTCAGGGCAACTGATTTACTCTGTTTTCCTTTACTCTTGGAAAACTAGAACTTTGCATTTCTTGAACTTCTCTTTGTATACCAATTAATCAAATAGCCAATTAGCCCACCATTCAATTAAAAAATAATCAGGCGAGGTGCTGGGGCTTCAAAGGTAACAGTCACACACTTGCTCCCATGCAGCTCACAGTCAAGTGGAGCACTTCTCAAAGCATGGCCCCAAGATTGCATCCATCTGTCCAGTGAAGTTGGGTAAAAATGTGGCCAAATCCTAGTAGGTCTGGGGAGCCAAATCCTAGTAGGTCTGGGGACCAGACTTGGCAATCTGTTTTCCCAAGGAAGCCCTATACGTGTCTGGGCTGGTGGTCCTCAGAACACACAATGAACAACACTGGCTCAGTGACAATGACACTATCATGTGGCAGGGGTTTCAAAGGCCCAAGTAGGTGATACAGTAGGAGCACAGAGCATGGGCAGAGGAGATCTGTCCTCAGGGACATCAATCCGGAGATGACTCTTTCTTGATGAGTGGTACCGGGATGGGGAGCAGCTCAGAGACCCACTCAAAGATGAGTGCCAGCTCTCTTGAACCACTACTGGCCACTAACATGGCCCACAATCTGCCATTGACACCTTCTGACCCTGATTCTGAGTACCACTGAGGCCGAGGTCCCCTGGCTCCTCTGGGGAAGGTACAACCATCTGCCCAGATGCTGACCCCACTAAAGGGAGGTGCCAACACAAAAAGAGAGTGACTGGCCATGTGGCTGAAAGGAACAAAAGTTGCGAGAGGGAAAAATGAGAGACAAAGCCTGGGAGAAAGAGGAAGAAGAATGAACTAGTGTTCCTCAAAGACAAGTCACAGCCCACCCCCGGCAGGGCTAGGCGGTCTAGGCAGAAGTGGGTTTCCCGTATGGAAAAGCAGAACAGACATCAACCTTGGTGTCAAGATATTTCTGGACTTGAGCAAACAGCTGCATGGGAACAAGTCTGTGACTCTATCTCTGCATTCCCAGCACCATGTCTGCTGTATTTTTTTAACTGAATGGTAGGTTGAGTATTTGATTAATTAGTATACAAAGAGAACAGAAGGAAGTCCAGGAGATGGAAAGTTCTAGTTTTCTAAGAGTAAAGGAAACAATAAATTAAACAGATTTCTGGACTTGAACAAAGAGCTTAATCTTTAAGGGTCCCCCAAATCTTCTGCTCTGTAAAATCAGAATATTAATATCAATCTCCAGCTGTTGAAAGAATAAAAAAAAAAGTTCTAGCAACAGATCTTTGCATAGAGTAATTAATGTACCTCCTTTCTTCTCCTTCAAACTGTGGGTTTTAGAAGGTCAAATATCACACAATTTCCAATATTAATATAGTAGATAATTTATTGACTGTCTACTAAGTGTGAGGTACTCTTATCAATATTTGCATTTGTGAAGTTCTTTAGTCTTCACAATCCCGAGAAACCCATTTTTTCAAGGTGGAGAAGCTCATCAATTATAATTGCATACCCACCACAAAAAATTGCAACATTCCACCTCCCTTACCCCACTCCCTAAACATGGAGTAGTGAATTTCTTAATTATTCTCTCTTTTCCTTCCCTAGTACCTTTTCTACCAGCCATGTCTTATCAAAAAAGAACTCTCTGAAGAGTTGGAGAAAGATGAATTTCAAATGTTATCTTGAACGTTTTTTGGGAGAAGAAATGGCAATCCCTCTTTAATCCCTGGCTCATTGCCACTGAGTATCATGATGGTGTCTTGCTTTGGCAACCCAACCCCTCTTCTCTCTGCCCTTCCCACTGCTTACATGGTCCCTCAGGTTGAAGCAGCACCATGGGAATCACAACTCCACCACTAAGGTCCATCAAAACACAGTAGCTAAAAATCTTCCTAATTTACTGTGGATACCTCATTACCTACTGGAAATCCAGGTAAGAGCATTTACCTAGTGGGCACCTGGTGCTGGAAATGACAGTGGGCAATGAAGCACACAGAAGACAAAAAGCTGTTGGCGGGGCAGAGAGCACTAAGTACCAAAAAGGAAAGCGGACTTGGTTTACAGTATGCTGTGGATGTTCTTACTCTGAATAAAAAGGCAGGGTTCCCAGAGGAGAAACAATTTGGGTCTTGTTTCTTCTTTTCTGAATGAGACACTGGAGTAAAGACAAGATGGTTGGGGCCATGGCAGCCATTTTGCAACCATGAAGCAAGCAGTATGGAGACAAGAGGTCAATATGCTAAGAATGGAAAAAGATGGAAAGAATCTGGGGTCTCTAGGACACTACTGAACTGCTGCACTGACACTGGACTCCCACCTCCTCATGGCTGAAAGCATGGTCACTTGCAGCTAAAAGCTCTCCTAATGAAAGGATGTAAATCATACTTGGCCTAGAACTCGGCAAACCAATGTTCATTTCCTGTTGGGAAAGACTGTTTTGAGGAGGCATTTTTAAAGATATCAGATTAGCCCCCTAATGGCATTGTTTTTATATTTTCCCACCAAACTAAAAATGAAGACAAAACAATCCAGGCGGAAAATGTCCTTCTTTCCCAGGTGTTATATGACCTCAGCTCATAGGTATTGACACATTGGGTATGTCTACCCTCTTATGCCCCCCAAAGACAACTGCATCAGTTTCACAAGCCTACAAGCCTGACTCTAGTACCTGCAGAATCTGGATTTTCAAGCACAGGACCCATGTAAAGACAGACTTTGAAGCACGTCCAAATTTGAGAAATACGAGCCTGCATGATAGACTCAGATTCCGACGTGACCCTTTGGTTATCTGGACTTTTTCTCTCGACTAGAAGGACAGTATCTTCTTGTCTGGCCATCAAGTTCCACCCTGCGCACACCAAGAATTCATGCACTGCAGAGACCAGCCAGCCTGATCATCCACCCAGTCATCCCATGGGCATGGGGCACTGATATCCGGCCTCATGCTTGATCATCTCACTAACAGATGTGCCACGCTGGGAGGCTCACGTGCCCGGACTGTACTTCTGCATCCTCATCCATAACCTGAGACCTGACCCATCAAGCCGGGAAACACTGCCCTTGTGACAAATGGATACATGTACAGTACCACCATGCAAAATGATATCAATTAATCCTCCAACTATCCAGGGCTAGATGCCGTTGTGACCGCTACCTCCTTTTGAGGAACCTAGAGATGAACTCACTGGCTCATGGTCACACGGCTACAAAATGGCAGAGCGGAATGTGAATAAGGTCCTATGCTGCTTTTGTGATTGTGTGTTGCCACCCCGGACAGAGATCCTGGTGAATGTGGAATCTCACTTCCTGGAGGAATGCAGACCGCTGGGCCTGACGGAGGTGAGCCTTGCAGGCAGCTATGAAAGCAGCCATTAGTTATCTGAAAGACAGTCATCAGAGAATCAATCAGCCTCAGCTCTAGGGCCTGGAAGACACAAGCGTAAGCAGGGAGAGGAAGGCAGACAGTGGTTTAGGCTTATACAGGGTTTGCTCAAGATGCCCAGAAACGGAGAAGACTGTCTTTTGAGGCGAGCTTCCTTCCAATGGACACATGCCACAGAGGCTGAACATCTGCAAGGCAGGGATTATATGGAAGGACCTGAAGCCTCAGGAGCACCAAGATGATCCAGAAAGCCATTTTAGCATAATTTTACAATGAACTTAGGTGCAGCAGTGGTATATAACTCGGATATGCTTGGCACTTAATAGGCACTTAATATTTACTGAATAGATGTATGAATGAATGAATGGATGAATGAATATAATGGAGATGAGGAGGACCACACATATCCAATATTTCAACTCCATCATGTGCTAACTGTATTAACCTAAGTCTTCCTCACACAGTGAGATTCAGGAGCTTGTTAATCAATCAGTGTCCCATTTCTTCCCACCTATAACACCTGTTATACTTATCTCTGCCCCGCAGGCTCTAGGATGGGTCTGTGCATGCAACAGGTGAATGCGCAGAAGTATAAGTCCTGAAAAGGGGGAGATTAGGAAACACCCATTTGCTGAGCCTCTACTTTCGTATGAGGTGCCGATCTGTCACATGAAGCATCTCCAATAATCCAGACACCAATACTCTAAGGCAGGGATTTTTCATCCCCAATTTACAGATAAAAACACTGAGGTGAAGAGAAGTGGTCACTGACCCAAGAGTAGACAGCTAGTAGGTGGCCTAGTCCTTGTTGGCAAATGATTATCATTGCCCTTATTAATATTTGGTTAAGTTCTGGGCTTCTCAGCCCCTCCTGATAATTTCCAAGACATAACATTACGACTATACTGATTTTCAGAATGAAAGCATTCAGTCCAAAGACCCTTTTCCTTTATACATACAACACATATATGCTCATTCCTCTGTGAGGGTCAAGCACAGCATTAAGCACAACTGGTCAGAAAACGGCTGCTGGATAATGCCCGGTTATTAATTCACTAGCAATGGACACAGGGGCCATGATCTTGTATGCCAAAGGCCGGAACAGGATGGAGCTCAAGACATGCTCGTTGAACTCAAATGCTTGATTTCAAGGCCTTTGAGTTGGGGGGGGGGGGGGGGGCGGTAAAAATATTTAGAACAAAGAAACATCAAGCAGATGTATTTGCTATAGGGACAGACCATTTTAGAGATGGGGTAAAAAAAAAACCCCGAAAACCAAAAAACCAAAAAACCAAAACCAATACATAATTGAGCGTCCCAGAAGGAGAGAGGGACTGAGATCCCACCACTGAACACGGATACGAGTCTTTCAGGAGCTAACGGATGTTTGTTTTATGAGCAAAGACAAGAGCTGTTCAGCCTTTTTAGGTAGCTATAAAAATCTGGATAATTTTAAGTTATTCTAATAGCTGCCTGACAATTTTATTAACGTCGTCAGCTGCCGGGTGGCCATGTCCATGCCTGAAAGAACGAGTCCTCACTTGGGATTATTCCTATCAGCTGGGTTCTGTTCAGAACACCTTCCTGTTTTTAAATTAGCCAGACAACGAAGAGGCTGTCTGCCCATATGGCCCCTCGGAAACTTGGCGGCAGGCGGCCCCCGCGGGCATGCAGCTCCCTGGCAGGAACTCCGAAATTGAGCAACACTCGCTGGGCCTCAGTTTCCTAATACGGTGGGTGTAAAGCATCCAGACTTCGAGGATTTTTACCAGTGATAAGCAGGATAATGTAAAGTTCATCTGGTGACTGACACCTGGTACTCAATATATGTTAGCTTGCGTTTCCTTCTCATGAGCCTACAGCCATTTGAAAGAACCCGGACAGCAAGGTTCCCTGTGATATGAAGCCAAAGATCCTTGTAAATAATAATACTGTGTGTTATGGTTATTAACAAAATGCTTAGGTCATACCGTGTCAACAACGATGCTAGATGTTGGTATTCTAGGATTTAAGCTCCCAACAATTCCACGAGAGACTACGTATTGTCATCCCCATTTTATTTACAAGAGAACAGAAGCCCAGGGCGATTTAGGAACTCAAGACCAAAAGTTAGCTGAGTGTTCCTTTTTCTGCCTCATTTCAGTTTCATGTATATTTCTTTCTTTAATTTGTCAAAACCGACCTCTGGGGGCGCCTGGGTGGCTCAGTTGGTTGAGCAGCTGCCTTCGGCTCAGGTCATGATCCCAGGGTCCTGGGATCGAGCCCCGCGTCAGGCTCCCTGCTCAGCGGGGAGCCTGCTTCTCCCTCTCCCTCTGCCTGCCTCTCTGCCTACTTGTGCTCTCTCTCTCTCTCTCTTAAAGATTTTATTTATTTATTAAACAAAACAAAACAAAACAAAAAACCCGACCTCTGACTTTTACATTAGGGACTCTCCTCCAGTATGTGCGGACTCTTCACAGCACATAAGAACGAGGCACTCAAAATGGCTTGGCAGCTTTGAGTTCATGGGTAAGCTATTTTTTGTTTTGTTTTGTTTTTTAATCCCTCCCTCCTTCCCCCCAGCTTTAGAGAGAGGTAACGCGTATGGAGTAAGTGGAAGGTGCACAACTTGTTGACTTGATACATCTCTAAACTACAAAATGATTACCATGCTCACTATCAGCTGCCACCTCCATCCTTTCACATAGTTGCTATTTGTTTGTGCTGAGAACATTTAAGATCTGCTCTTAGCAATATTCAAGTACGATACAGTATCGTGAGCTACAACCACCATGCTGTGCATTAGATTCCCCCAACTCTTTAAACTTATAACTGGACATTTGTACCCTTTGACCAGCATCTCATGTGGGTAGACTTCCTGGCTGTTGGCCTTCACTAAAGGGGGATAAAGCACGTACTGGTCTCCTATGAGGTCCATTAGTCAGGGTCCAGTCAAGGAACAGGAACCCCACACGGAGGAGCCTTAATAAAGGGTTGCTAGCCAGGTGTGGGGGACTGTAAAAGCCAAAAAGAAATACTGAGATGTCACATAAATAGCACCTGTAAACCTGTAACTGCCAATGGCCCTTCCTAGGGCTGGCACGACAATGGGAAGGGAGGAATTAGGGTTACCAGATTTTAGGAGCTTGGAAGCCACCCCGCCCCCACCCCCAAACCTGGAGCCCGGGCCTCTGAGAAGGGAACAGCACGATGTGGGTGTGGGGAGGGGTTGGACTGAAACGGGAATAAACTGCACACTCCGGTGAAGAAGTCCCGCCAGGGTGGTTCCGCCAGCTCGGAACGCAGACAAGCAGGAGCAAGTCCCTTCTTCTCTCCAGCCTCAGGTTCCCTCCAGTGCCCCTATTCACATAACCCCACAGGAGCCCACGGCGCGACTGCAATGTTATAAGAGTCACAGCCCCCGTATCACAGAGCGGAGTGCACAGGGCTCCGCTTGAAGCTGAGGCCAAGAACTTAAGACGCCCTTATGGGAGCACCTGGGCTTTGGCAAACGTCAGAACCCAACCGTTGGGCTGGGCTCTTTCCCCAGAGACATCAAGCCATTTCTTGTCTAGAGGATACGAAACCTGCCACAACTCTTCGGAGCTCTGTGTAGAGGAGGAGACAGAGAGGTCCTCTCTTTCAGGACACAGACTTTGAGGCAATCTCCCTATCTTCACGCCAGCGCCTGGCCCTGGCCCCTTCTGTGCACGAGGAGGGGTGTCAGGGCCTTGTGGGTGCAGGGTCCCCCACCTCCCACGCTTACTGATGCCCTGGTCTGCTCTCCTCTCGTTAACTCGGTTCTTGTGAACTTAAGTCGTTTTTTATGCCTTTCCTTCCATTTTAGTGGGCTTTGGGAAAGGCACAGAAATAAACTCGTATGTTCAATCTGCCATGTTTTATAACTCACATTTAAGAAAAAAAAAAGTATGTGTGGGTCACTTAAAACACGTGTGCAAGCCAAATCTGTCCTCTGGACCGTTGTCTGCAACATCTGCAAGGCATCACAATGCTGCGCTCGGAAGAAGGGGAAGCCAAATGATTTGGGTCATTTTGCTTGGAAAGAGAAGGCTGCAGAACAAATTAATGGTAGAGAAGAGACCATTTGAGGACAGTTTGCATCTGTTCTCTTGCTCTGCGAACAGAATTAAAGGGCATGAGCATCAAAGTGTGACATGAGGGATGTTAAGCAGAGAGGAAAAATCACCTCTTACCTGGTTTACCGTGGTGCCCACACTGGTCTCCTTGCCTAGTAACCTCTCCCTCCACAGACGGCCTTCTGTGCTGTGCGTTTCCCCTCCCTGATCTGGAACCTCCAAATACCAACAGAGCATGTGTTCGATCATTTATCAATTAAATTTAGAATGCCACTCATGCCAGGCCCGGGCCGTGCCCTGGAGGGACAGGGATAAAGCTGACAGGTATGGTCCCTTTGCCTCAGTGCTTGGTGCTTAGCTAGAAACAAAGACAAGCCAACAGGCGTTTCGGCAAAAAGTAAATCTGATCTGTGATCCCCTCTCTTTTCTTTATGTACTTCCGCAAATAAATCTCGCCCACGTGCCAGGTAGCTGGCTAACCCGTGTTCAAGGACACGCACGCAGTCCCCATCATAACCCTATGAGGCTGCCACTGGCATGATTACCCCCCCTTGCTCGCACTTTTACACAGGAGGCTTAGAGAAGTGAAGTAAATCCCAAGACCGTCTAGGTACTCTATTATTTCCTAACAGCTGTAACAATCACCACACACTTAGAAGCTTCAACCCACGCAGATGTGTTCTCTCACAGTTCTGGGGGAAGGCATGAAGTCTGATGAGGCTAACATCAAGGAGTTGGCAGAGGTGCACTGTTCTGGAAGCTCTGCGGGGAGGATCCAATCCCTTGCCCTCCTCAGCTTCCAGTGGTGCCCGTGTCCTTCGGCCGGTGGTCCCTTCCTCCACCTTCAGAGTGCGATACTCCAGCCCCAGCTTCTGTATCACATGGCTTCTCTCCACGGTCAAATCGTGCTCTGTCTCCTCAGGTAAGGACGCTCTCGGCGGTTTCGACTCCTGTCACCTCTCACACCAGCCAAGGAGTCTCCCTCCAGACACCAACTGCCCTACAACACAATTCAATTCTGATGCTAACCACTCCGAGTGAGCGCAGACCCCATGGGTTGAAGGGCTCAGTCCCACAAGACAGCCCCTACTTCGGACACCAGTCACAAGAACTGGGTCCCTGGGTTACCCACATTTCTGTCCAACATGGTGACAAAGTCAACGGTTCCCAGAACGCTCACCTCTCAGGTTCAATAGACTGCTAGAATGACTCACAGAACTCAGGAAAGCGCTTTACTGGCTTATTATAAATGTCCGTGCTGTCTCTGGGTGTGTTACCCTTCTTGCACTCCCCTGTGTTTACCAACCTGGAAATGCATCACATCCCAGGGTTTTATGGAGGTTTTGTCACACAGGCATGACTGATTCAATGACAGGCTGGTGATTCACTCAATCTCCAGCCCTCTGCCCTTCCTGGATGTGGGGGGCCTGCAAGGGAAGGAGGATGAAGGTCCCAACCCTCTAATCTTGCCTTGGGTCTTTCTGGCCACCAGCTCTACCCTCAAGCTAATCTAGGGGCCCCCCAAGAGTAGCCTCATTAGAATAAAAGACATTCCTATTACCCAGGAAATTCCAAGAACTTTAGGAGCTCTATGTCAGGAACTGGGAACAAAGACCAAAAATATTTATTTTCTCTTCTATCATAGATGCTCCTCACATTCTGAGCTCACCCATCTAGCCCAGGATAATCTCCCCATCTCAAGATCCTTAGCTTAATCACATCGACAAAGTCTCTTTTGCCATACAGGTTAACTTTCACAGGTTCCAGGAATTAGGACAAAGATATCTTTGTGGGCATTATTCAGCCTACCACAGAAAGAAGGGCCTGGAATTCAGACCTGTTTTGTGCCTCAAGGCCAACTCTTTAACCACCCACCATGCACACCTGCTGCCCCAGGAGCCGGGAGCTTTAGCCATACCCACAATTCCTGTGCTCTGTCCCAAATACACTCTGCAGGATCACTCCTCTTCGCTGTTTCCAAGATGTTCCTTTTGCCTGGAATTCCCTTCTACTTGGTCCCCCTACAAACTTCTACTTAACCTTCAAAGCCCAGATCAAGTGCTTTCTGTCTGTGTCTTCTCTCTGCCACTCCCAACCAGAGCTGGTTCTCTATATGCCTGCACAGCACTTTGGTAAACTCTCGGCAGGAACAACCACCGCATTACTTGGCAGTTGCTTCTATGCCTTCCTTCCTCTTCTCCATTTATACGGGAAATCCTTAAGAACAAGAACCCCTTCCCTTTCTTGTGCACTGTGTAGTATCTTCCATGTCCAACAGTACTCGGCACATAGTAGGCAGTGAATACATGTTCCTGAATTGAAGTTAATTAAAAAAAGCAAATGAATTACATTATCCAGGCAGACTGAGCAATCTTCCCCAAAGGTTAATGAGAAAAGAGAACTGAGCCACAGTTTTTCATTTCTCCCCCCATTTACTGAGCTCAGTGCTGACCATTAATACTAGTGCTAGGAATAGAGAGACGAGGAAAACCCAACACGTGCCTGGGAAGAAAGGTAAATGAGACGTACAGAGTCCCCCTACTACGTACCAGCGACTGTGCTTGGCACTGCTGCACATGTTAGCTCATCTCAGTGGGAGTCTGCCAGATGAGAGGGAAACGGCCTCGGTGAGATCCCCACGGCCCCTTCCAGCACACGCAGATTCTAGAAAACGAGCTTATGATCTCCTCTCTGATTCCGGGCAGCTTTGCTGAATTTCAGAATGCTTAATCCAGAGTTAAAAGGCAACTTAAGAGAACTTCTAGTCCCATGTTCTTGAAACCAGGGTTTGCCACACCTGAGGGAGTTGCGCAAATAATTTGGTGGGTTTCAAAGAGCATTTTAGAAACTAAAATACACCAAATCGATTAGGAGGGAAATACAAAAATTCATTGGACATGGTTAAGGATTGTTTTATGAAGATATTGTTTAGTTACACAGCTGTGTGTATTATATGTGTGTGTACAACGCACACACACACACAATTTTCTGTTGGACTGTAATGGCAGAATGCATTTCTTACTGTGGGATACAGCCAAAAAAGAATGAAAAGTACTGATGGTCCTCCATCTATACTTAGATACAAAGAGCAGGCACGGCGTGGCAACGGACTCCAGCCAGCTCTGTTAACAAAAGTCCCGGCAGGTAAACTCCCCAGCCCGTGGAAACTCACTCCACTGCCATCCTGACAGGAACCCCACTGGCTCCGGGGTGAACCCAATGGGTGAAGTGACCCTGTTCGAGGGTATCTTGTTCTCTTACCTAGGCTGTCCTGACAAACTTACATGGAAAACCTTTAAACAGTCTACAGTGGGATTTCCTTCTGATTGTCACAATCAAGATCTGATTATGCAGAAATGGTCTAATTAAAGCCCCCGACCTGCTACAAGGTGGACTTCTGAGGAACAAATTACAGGCTCTGAGGTTCTGCTGACCTGGGATAAAGTTCCCACCTCAGCCACGTGCTGCCGGCCAGGTGACCTCAGGTCCGTCGGCTGGACTGTGGCACTGGGCCGGGTGGGGGGGGGGCATCCCATCAATCCTGGGGGGTCCTGTACGAAATACAAGCTTAGGGAACCCGAACACCTCCCACCTTCCACTCCCCTTCTCTTTCTATGAATATTTGCAGAGAAGTTAAAAAATAACCCCATGCCAAGTACACTAATGAGTCAAGAAGAACAACTGCCGAGAAAATGGCATTTCTCCTCCTTTCGGCAAAAGCCAACAGAGCCACGCAAACCTCCGTTCCGCGGCTGGGGTGCCGTCTGCCCGGGCCTTGCCAAGTCTCCCCACCCCCCGCCCTGGGTGCCAGCGCAACGTTTGGAGTTGACCGTGGGCCAAGCCTGGCTCGACTGCGCGTGCTCGATCCCACAACCAGCCCAATCCTGACCTTTTCTGGTATTTATGATGTCGGGTTGGATTTTGATCACTGTTTGAGCTCTTGACACAAAATAAACAGGTTGGCACTCTTCCCTGGGAGGCACATGGGCCAGGATTCTAAGCCTGTCTCCAAACACTACCCTGCCTCGCCAGCCCCACGACAAAACAGCCGAGACACGACGTCTCTTTTATTGCGGTAGCCAGCAACCCTCAGGCCCGTAACTGTCAGGCGCCAAGTCCCCACCCTGGTGGCACGTTAGCCTCACACAAGCTGCTTGTAAAAATACGACGCCCAGTGTCTAGACCAGAGATTCTGACTTGGTTGGTGTGGGGCAGGCCTGGGCAACACTCCTCTTGAAGGAGCTCCCCAGATGATTCCAACTTGCAGCCAGGGTTGAAGACAACTGCATTTGGGAGAAGTGAAGGGAACAGTGAGGTCAATGACTGGGTCTCGTCCTTCGGCCAGCCCCCGTGAACCGGGGGAGAAGGTGCCCGGGGTTTTCATACGAGGAATATACAGCAGAAAGAGGTTAACTGGCTCACCCAAGGTCACACAGCCTGGGCTGGGCCTAGAACACTGGGCTATTTGACCATCTTTAGCCGTGACATTGCACTATGAAGCTAAGTTCACCTGCAGACATCTATATGGTAACAGCCTTCCGATGCTCAAAAGAGAGGGTGAGCATTTTGCTCTTCTTTAGAATACCAAAAAACAGCTGGAAACAGCCCAAGAATCCAAAACAGAAGGCCTGCAGTGCCAAATAATAATAATATAGACAAACCATAGGATACCGGGAAGCATAAAAAAATGACAGGGCACGTGACTTTGGAAAATGGTTGCAATATGTAGTTAAGAGGAAAAAAAATAGGATGCAAACAGTATTACAAGATGATCCCAATTTTATTAAAAAAAATAAACAATTTTGTATGCACAGAAAAGTGTCTGAAAGGAAATATACTACAATGTTAACAACTGAACTCTAGGTAGTGGAAACACAGGAAGAGTTTTATTTTCTTTGTGCTGCTATGGATGGGCATTGTTTTATTCATGACGCATATATATAAAGTAGATTAGTCTAGTGAACCTTGATGCCCATGACAGAGCGGTCTGTTCTTGAAAGGCTCTAGTAAATTCTTGTTTTTGCCTCTGGAGATGAAGCTCTTTCACTATTACAATAATGCCCAGAGGGCGTCTTTATGCTGCCTGTCCCCTGTCCTGACTGGATTTCTCTTCTTCCTGTTCTGCAAAGAAAACATATTTTCTTCCTCAAAATTAAAAACATAAAAAAAAAAAATGTAGAGCTGAAATCATGGGCATCGGTGCATCTCTAAAAACCTGTTAATGAAACAAACGTGAGGGATGAGCACCTACCGTGTACGGCTATGGAAAAGCACCAAATACGTATCCAAAAGCCCACCTCTCAGGGAGACAGAGGCCAGAACCTAGCTTGGGTTTGGAAGCCCACTGTCTGGAGATTCTCGCTGGGCTGAGCCAGCAGCAAGTCACCGTTTACTTCAGAAGACCTAAATCCTCCTGGAAACCCTACTTTGGGGCTAACGTCATTCCCCTCACTTGGTCTCCACTCCTGTCTTGGCTCGTGTGTCAAGCCTGCCTTGAACCTCAGTGCTTCAAGTCCCCTCGGAGACTCCAGGGCATCTGTGATTTCCTACTTTACAGAAGCAGACAATGGGAAAAAGAGTATTACAGAATCTGAGGAGCCATGGGAGCTGAAGACCTAAATTTGTTTATTCAAGAACGAATTTTTTAGCATCTACGAGGCATGGATTGGGACAGACCTTGAAGGCTGTCCCTACAGGACTTGCTGGAAGATAAATGCAAGGCGTGGGGTCAGGAGAGGCATGAAAGGGACTCCCACCTTCTGTGATTCTGGCTCTGCCTTTGTGTAAGATTCCCAGACCTGAAAAGCATTGAGATTATCCAGGGAAACTCATGCATTTTACGGATTCATTTCTGTACCAGGCACTCAACGAACACTTATCAAACAGATACCCTTGGATCAGAAAGGGAGAGTGACTTGCCTCAGGCTGGTAATGACAAAACAGAGACCTGCATCCTAGTCAAGTCCTCTTACAACTTCATCTCACAAACTAAAGACCTTCTGGACCTTTCTTTACCTTTGCAGCAGAAGGCACTGACTCAGTTCACGGTCTCTTAACCTCCTTCCAGTTCCTGTTTTTGGCATGTGTGCCAGTGGGCGAAGCCACGGCAAAACTTCTCTGTTTGCTACTGCTTTCATACAAGACTGGAAAGAAAATTCATCTTTCAACATGTCACCTTTCCACTTTGAAAAACACTGATTTATTTTTTAATTGATGTCCCAGGAAGGCACATACCTAATCTACTTGAATGATGACACAGTTAATGAGGCCAAACAAGGAAGAATGCCCAGGACAGAGCCCAAGCTGGAGGCACCACTTACTATGAGCTGGGGCCAATTTCTCAGGGAAGAGTAATCTGTAAAAGGGAAGATCAAGGAGATATTCAGCTAGGTCAAACTTTTAATTTAGGTCACATTCGAGGATAAATAGGCTCCAGAATCTACCTTTTCCATCCAGACAGAATAATCCTCTAAATGCTAAAGGAAAATCTGTTCCCGTACCAAAAATTTACAATGTCTATCATAGGCCAGTCCTGGTCACCGAGGAAGGCCCTTGTATGAGACAAGAAAACAGTGATGGGGACTTGTGGGAAAGAAGTTAAAAAAGAACTCTTTACGTAGAATGGGTTTTATTGGCCAATGTGCTTCTTAAGACTGTAAATGACATAAATTTAAACTGACTTAAGAAATTTAAAAAAGGGAAATCTGCTTCAGGCATGGCTGGGATTTAAGACTATAATGCATTGTAATCTGGAATCTGTCTCTCTTTCAGGCTCTCAGATCTGCTTTCACTCTCAGAGAAGATGTGCAGGAAAGAGGTACCACAGCCAGCCTGAGACTACTCTCTTTAAAAAAGCCTGCTTGCTAAGTTGGCCCTCGGCTGGCATGTGTGAACCTAGGTTCCAGGAAGGTTCCCATTCTTCCCTGGTAAGAATGGTCCACTGTATAAATTGTGCAAACATTATGGTTTATGATGAACACCTGCTTTCCTTCTGGGAGTCTGAAATTTTGGTATGTGCTAGTAGAGGGTGCCTATGTGACAAGGCTCCAGTAAAGATCCTAGGTACTAAATTTCTAATGAGCTTTCCTGGTGGAGAGCATTTCATACCTGTGGCCACAACTCACTGCTAGAGGAATGAAGCTTGACCTGGATGACTGCACTGAGAGAGGACTCTGGAAGCCTAAGCCTAGTTACCTCTGGACGTCACCCATGCACCTTTTCCTTTGCTGATTTTGCTTTATGATTTTTTTTTTTTTTTTTTTTTTTGCTGAAGTTAGTCATAGCCATGAGTATGACTCATGCTGAGTCCTGCAAGTCATCCTAGCAAATAGGTGTCTAGGGGTGGTCTCAAGGACCCCCTGACACCGTGGCAAAGTGACTCATGGAGGTTCCAGTCTCATCTCCTCACAGTTTAGCAACTGGAGTGGAAAATCTTTCCCAGAAGTTCCAGCAAAAATCCTTGACCCGTTGTTCATTAGTTCTGACTGGTTCAGCATGGGACACATAAGCACCCTGAAGCGATCACCGTAGCCAGGGAGATGGCTGGGGTCCTGCTGGTCAGGACTGGCTCATGCCCTTACCTGGCAGCCAGCGATGGATCACCACCCCTTATGCATACTGAAATTCAATTAAGACAAGGAGAGGCAAGGTTTTCAAAAGAAGAGACATTCTGCTGATGTTTATGGAAGGGCAACATGGATGCTGAGCAGGCAAACAGCACCTGTACCACAGTGGAACACAAATGTAGTATATTATGAGGAAGCATTTGCTACACTTAAACATCGACCACCAGCACTACCATATCACAGGTAGAAGAGCTGAACTCATTTCCTTACCCAATACCTATGCTTCCTCTTGTATTCCCACCCAATCCGCTCAACTGAGAAGCAAAGAGACATCTACCATCTCTCCCTTGTACTACATTGTATCTGCACATCCATTTCTAATTGATTCTGCTGTTGCACCCTACCTCCACCTTAGTTCAGGCAATGATCATTTCTTACCTGGATTACTGACGTGGCCACCTAATTGGATTTTGGTTTTGGTTTTGTACCATCCAACTCATTCCCCCACTGCAGCGCATCACTTTTTTATACTGGGGACTGATTTTGATCACTCTTCTTAGAGACTGTCAGCAGATTCTCATGGTCTTCTGAAAAAGCCCAAACTCCTTGGCATGGCATCCCCATCCTTCATGATCTAGCGCCTGCCTACTTTTTCATCTCCCATCATATTCCCAACCCACCTCCCATGCTCGATTCTTTGTACAAATATTCCAGCCACAGGGAACCCCTGAAGTTCAAACAACATGCCATGCTCTCTCATGTCTTCATGACTTTAACCCATTCTGTTTTCCTGCCTGGAATGGCCTGTTCCCATTTTCCTTCATGGAGAGATCCCAGCCAATTCACAAAACAATTTATCTTATGTTGGAGATGACATCTTTCCCAGTCCCCAAAGTGAACTACCCTCTCCATGGTGGCACGACTATGCTTGGTACACGCCCTCCTATCTCTCACCACAGTCCTTTCTTAGGAGCTGTTTGCCCTTCTAGTTCTCAAGAAGAGCGCCCTCTGCATGAAGGCAGGTTTACCACCTCACTATCCTCACAGCGGAGTTCCCACAGGGAGCAGTGCTTAACAACTTGTGGGCTTATTGGCAAAGGACAGAGGCCGTGACTGTGGCCCTGCCACGTACTAGTGAGATGATTTGGGTCTGTTATTTAACCTCTGTAAGTGTTGGTTTTCACTCTTATAAAATGGAGATTGGACTATCCCTCTGTCAGGACTGTTGTGATGAATGGAGCAAAGGTATACAGAGCATCTAGGCTGCAGGAACAAAAAGGCAAGTTCCCCCCAAAATGTACCCTACTAACGTAAGATGGGAATAGTAAGGGAGAGAGGGGGGAGGGTATATAGGAACTCTGGACTACTTGCATCATATTTCTGTAAATCAAAAACTGTTCCAAAATTTTAAAGTTCACCTGAAAAAAATATAATTTCCATCCCTGCCAACCAGCCCTCCCTTCCCTCCTCCCCGCTTCCCCCAAGCCCTTCAAGGGCTGCCTCCTCCGTTTTTGAAAACCTAGTATCACATCGTTTCAAAAATAAAAAGGATTATTGGCTGGATTTAGGGAATCTTCTTCTTAATCTTATAGGACATTTTGCCATCATGGAATATAACCTGGGGCCTCTTCTGCTATCTAAGCAGTAAAAAAGAGAAGCCCCAAGTTGTCATGACCTCTTTGTCCCTGAGACCAATCCAAAGGCAAACAAACAAACAAAAACAGAAACCCGACTTCCTTTTCTAATGAAGATGGTTGTTAATAAAAAAAAAAAAAATCCTTGGCTTCTAGGGAAGCTGGTGATTTTACCTCGCCCTTCACTGGCTGACAGTGTTGCCTTAAATGGCCCCTCCATCCATCTCAATAAGGAATCAGCACACACACCTCTGCCCACTGCACTCTTCCAGATGGGCAAGCCCAGCGCACTGTGTGGAGAAGAGAATAGCTATTTGTCTTCCTTGACAGGCCATGTCCGTCCTTGTCATACATTAGATGCTGCTAATAATCTATGTATATGCATTCAGGAGGGTAAAAAAAAAAATTGTGTCCTTGCGGTAGTCACAGAATGACATGCGCCGATTTCCTCTCTTCATGAGTATGTAGATGAGTAGTGAGCTGGTCCCTCTTGTAATTTCAGGGGCAGACTATAAATTCCAGTGGATCCTAACAGAATCGTGGCCTTCTAGGGATATGAATGCATTTGAGTCTGGTTAATTCAATCATACTTTCCCTTGGCATCATGTATCCTTCCAGGTACAGGGGAATGAATGCATTTATTTATTTTCTGAAAAAGAAAATTCACTACTGGCTATTCAACTCTATCTCCAGCCCTAGAAAAAGAGAAAATGTACAGTTCAAGCATTTTTGAGGCCGGTGCTGAGTACAAACAAGGGAAGAGAAGTCAGAACCACATACAACAGGAGCTTAAACACAGGGTTGATTCAGAAAGTCATTCAAAGGGCGTATGATTGGGGGTCTCCATGGTATGAACTGGTAAACAAGCTATAGAAAGTTCAGATTTTATTTCTTCTTTTGAAGCATTATTATCAACCACCTAAAACCATCACCACCTGACCCTGCACATTTTCATCCGTAATGGTGGGCCACTAAGGAAGTGGTTCTCAAAGAGAAACCCCCGGCCGCTCAGGGGACATGCGGTGATACCAGGAAATGTTTCTGGTCGTTAAAACTGGGGAGGGTGGTGTTACTGGCATCTAGTGGGTAGAGACAGGGATCCTGCTGAACACGCTACAATGTACAGAACCAGCCCCCACACCCAACAAAGAATGACCCAGCTCCAAATGTCAATAGTGCCAAGCTGGAGAAACCCTGCATGAAGATAATGAATCCCAAATCACTGGTGATGTCCAGGCCACTGTGGGGGCGGGGGAGGGGAGGGGGAGGACAGAGTGGGCCTTGGCTGCGTGCTATCTGGAAAGACCCTACAGGTAATTCTGATACCAGAAGCCGGCCTCCACCCTAGAGCTCTCCTTCACATCAGGTCCCTTTGGCTAAAATACTTATAAACAAGAAAAAAAAATTGCCTTCCATTCTGAGCACATGATTCTAAAGATGGGCTTTGTCTTTGTCTCCATAAATTCATTCCACAGGTATTTGCCTCTTGCTTCCTCCCACTACCTATTCTGTACCTGTCTCTATCACCCCAGCTAAGTCCCTCATGCCTTTGATCCCAATCGGCTCCCTCACCCTCCCATCCCCCAGAATGACCGAGGACAGCCCCATCCCCTCGATGCATCCACCAGCTACCTTCACCATCAAAATCTCTTTGCCTCAAGGCAACTGATACCGGCGAAACGACAGAAAAGCAACCTAAATAATTCACATTAATGGCAGGTCACTCTAAACTGTTCCCAGAAGTATCAGATTTTTTTTTTCAAGGAAGGATGAGTTAGTCACACGAATTTCTAATGGACTGAGCACTAGGAAGCATAGCTTATATGTCTGGTACCAAGTAGCTGCTCAATAAATATTTACTGAATGTCTAAATGAGCAAGAAAAGATTTTAGGCAAGAGCAGCTTCCTGTAATTCTGGGTTTAATGCCTAAGCTTTTCAATATCTCTTCCTGAAAATTTCAGTCTAAAATGTTGGTGTTCCATGACTTGACGACCTCCTCCCTTCCTCCCTGCCCACAACATAAAGGTTTATACCCAGGAAACATGGTTGCTCTCCACAATGGAAGGGGGGCTCATCGGGGCATGGTAACCATTCCAACGTGTGAAATACAAGCAAGGTGTTTACCAAAAATAGCAATGGCACAAACTCCCCAGGACCCTGCGGTCATACAATAACAGGTAATCAGAGAGTGGCCTTCTAAGATCCCCAGATCCCTCTCTTTTACTAATTCTGATCGACCTCCCAATTCAGCTCGCTCTTCTCCAGTCTACCCTACCTCCATTCCTCCTCTACCACTCCAAGATAAAAGGAAAAGCTAGGAAAATAATACTAATAAAAATAATAACACCATATTTTCTGGATTCTCAGAGGCCACTGACTGTGGGAGATATCAAAATATTTTCCAGGAGAAAAAGACCATCAGGCCAATTACTTTTGTAAGTCACATCCCAATTTCAGAAACAGTAAAATGTGAAAAAGCCTACACTGAAGAACTGAGAAAATATCACGAATACCGGCAAAGTGCTAGGTGAATTACATATTTGCCTCCAACCCCCATCGAGACTGAGCAATGGAAGTGCACCCTGGATGGGAGAGCCGGCCCCAGACACAGGTCCGGGGGACCCTCACGGTCCACAGCCTGTGCTCTCCCTGCCGAGACACGCAGCTAGCGCTCTCCGGGCAGGACAAAATCCCGACTCTTCCTCCAGTACCCTCCTCCCAGGCTGCCCTCCTCCGGGATCGGGCAGCGGGCCTTACTCACGGAGAATTCATTCTGCCGCCTCTCATACCAAGATCCCCCCAGCCTGAGTCGTAGGTATGGGAACAGCCGGCTTCTTGTGATGACAATGGAATGACTCCAATGTTAGTACCAGCAGCAGCTACACGCTGTCGTGCTCTGTGCCAGGCACTGGGCTAACCGCTACGTGGAACATCCCACATCACCTGCATGACAATACCCTAGCGGTATTATCGTCCCCGTTTCAGAGGCACGAAACGTTTGAGACAGTGCCAAGGGTATAAAGAAGGCAGGAGGATGGGGAGCAGCTGGTTAGGGAAGAAGGGAAGAAACACTTCACAGCCACGTCTAGAAATCTGTCTGTCCTCCCCATCCTGGGGAACCTCCAAGTGTCCTCCAGCTCATCCCACAGAGCGCCTGGACCCAAGTGCATTCAGGAAAGCCACACGGTGGACAGAGGTCGCCTCTGCCCAGCCAGGGGGCTCCCGGGGATGGAGCACCGTGGCTCTTCTGCCCCAGACACCCAGGCACGGCTGGCCTGAGAATGCATGGCCACAGGAGGCAGGAGGGGACCTCCGTCGCCGGGTGTGCGCTGCACCATCAGGGCGAGTGAGGTCAGGGATCTTCCTTGGATAAATTCTGCTCTGCGCTCGCTTCACCGCTCCTCCTCACGGACCAGGGTTTGCCAACTGCACCTCACCCTGCCCCCCAAGCCCCGGGTGCTTGCCGACTGCTCATTAGCCTTCTAGTGGGGACAGCAAATCCTGCCACTCTCCCTTCAGGACCAGGGCCACGGGATGAGCACCTCCTGATTCTACACTAGTAGAGCACTGGGATGTTCAGAAAAGGAAACTGTAATAACACGGTGAGAACACTATTTTACTTCCAAAAAAGAAACACCTTAAGATACCTCCAGCCCAGTCCTTGGCTGTCAGATCCAGACCTGCTCATCCATCTTTGCACATTCAATGCTGAACTCCTTAGCCAGTGCTATCCATTCAACTTCCCCAGTTCGTCTCTAATCCATGTCCTTGATTTGTCCCAAGGGCACTATCCTGTTATAGGCCACAACAAGTCTTGCTTGGACTGAAGCAGTAGCCAACTCAAAACATACGGTCACAACTTTCAACGTCTTGGTTTTCCTTTGTACCTCTCATTTCCTCCCACACAAATCACCTAGAATCACATGCTTTACTTGCTCATTTACTTATCTGACAAATACTGAGCACCTATTATCTGCCCAGCACTGTTCTGGATGCTGGAAATGTCTCAGGAACAAGACAGACAAAGGCAGTATTTACACATCAGCAGGAAAGACACACAATAACCAGGTGAAGCCAGGTGCATCCAGGGACCTGGGTCTTCGTGGTGTAGTGGGTGGGGTCAGCCATCTCGATAAATCCTTGCAAGCTGGGCTAGAAGGTGATGGGTGCTATAAAGAACATGGAAAGAGCAGGGTGGGAGCGAGAGGCTGGCATCTCAGGTGGCAGGATGGAAGGGAACAATCAGGGAGATGCTCGCTGAGAAGCTGAGATCTGAGCCAAGACCTGCAGGGAGCTGTGGCAGCAAGACAGAGTGATCTGGAAGCCAGCACTCCCGGTGGAGGGACACCAGAGCAAAGGACCCGAGGCAGGAGCCCACCCAGTCTGTTTGAGGAGATTCAATGTTTCTTTCACTGCTTGTCTGCACCATCCTCTCTGGGGACCTCGGGCCTCTGCATGTAGTATTCTCCCTAGGAGAGGACACGGAGGCTAATGTCGTCATGCCTCTTCCCTTCAGAAGCCTTCCTGACCCCCTCAACCCGCCTGACCAGGGAATGTGATTCTCCCTTTCAAGGTACCCACCAGACTTTCATGTAACCGTGTGTTCCGCTGGACCTAGAATCTAGTGGTCAAGAGCTTGGGCTCGGGGGCCACCATGGCTGCAGTCGGGGCTTTGTCATGAGCTTGCTGTATTCTCTCGGCAAGATACTTAGAGACTTTTAGGAGGGCTACATGAGCCCAGTGCCTGACACGTGAAAAGTAAGTAACAGAAATTAGCCCCGGGAGGGCAGGACTGGGTCTGCCTTATTTATGATTTGATCTCCCAGGCCTGGGGCAGGTCCAAGGGCTCCAGACATAATGAATCAATGAAAGAACAAGTGACCGAATGCATGTGGAAGGCACAGCGATGGGGGGATGGGGGGCAGGGGGGCAGGCGGGCTTTTGTTCCCTAACTCTCCGGAGCTGCTGGTTGAGGAACAAGAAGAAAACAAAGATGCCCATGGTAAAGGGAATGATCACCGAGGAAGTAGTGTGCAAGGCAGAGTCACTTCCCGACTTAACTACCAAAATAAAACCTATGCGGGGGTGGTGCTTGCTGTCTTATTCCCCTACTTTCACAGAACAGCAAGAGAAAAGAGGCTCAGGGAAGTGGAAGGATTTTTCTAATATAGTGAAAGAAAGCAGATCCCCTTCAAAGTTAACGGGAAAAAAAAATCATTAAAACGTCTTCACCACTTTCGCCAGGAATTCAATCCTTGATGCTCCCCCAATGGTGAACATCTCGGCTTGTCCAATGGACAAGAATATCTATCTTATCCATGAACATCTATCTAAGGAGAGAAGCAAAGAGCTAGCTCCTGGACTCTGAGTGGAAGGAGACAACAGACTCAAAAGAAACAAGCATACAAGGAGCAATAATGTAAAAGGCCTTTGAACTTTCCAAGTGGAAAATCAGCTAGGCATTAGAGGTTGAATGAAATGATGAACAGTAGTGGTGAGGCAGGAAAGTTACGAACAGGAGGAGTGCAGGATAATGTCTGAAACTACCGCACAGATGCAAAGAAATGCCCCAGCCTCTGAGTGGAGCCTAACATGAAACCCAAACCCCCCAGAGGAGCCTCACCCCGTCCCAGCAGAACTCCCGGGCCTTGGGCACTAACAGAGCATCCCCCACACAGACACTGGCTGTCCCAGTCGTTGAAAAGCACCTCATGTGAAACTCTGTATCTTTTTAAAGATTTCTGCTTCTCTTCTCTGGGGCAAAACAGCCTCTCCAGGAAGGTGGGAACAGACCGTGAGGGGAGGCGTACTTTCTCCAGAGCCGGCCTGGCCAAGGAGGGCAGGCTTTATTCAGGGAGACCCCACCAGTGCGAGGTTGTGTGGGGTGGTGGTCCTCCAAGGCCATCTTTGATTCCCTGTAAGGGAGGGAGGTGTGGAGCCTCACTCGGAGGTCAGTGAAGGGAGCGAAGGGAAAGGATTCAAAGTCAGAGGAAAAGGGGCAAATGAGATAAGACAGGATAGGAAGGAAAAGGAAAAAGGAAACAAGGAAGGAAAAGCGTCTACCGGGCACCAGGATCACTTCCCCAAATCCACACCCTTGTGAGACAGTGTCAGTGCGCTCTCTCTACCGGTAAGGGAGCGCGGTGGGGAGGTTCAATGGACACCCTAAGACCATCCTGCTGATAAGCAGACCAGCAGGGATTTGAAACCTGATGTCTTCCTTTGCAAGGCTTTTTCTACTCCCACCAGTTCCACTGACAGAGCGAAGGGGGAAGGCTGGGGGGGGGGGAGGGGGGAGGGGAGAAGGGAGGGAGGAGCAGCCCAGGCAAGATAAGAAATAAAGATGTGACCTGGAGAAATGTTAAGAGTGTCTAAAAACTCCTCCAAAGCAAGTGATTATAATCACAGAAGTTCTGCAACTGTCTTTTCAAAAGTAGTACTTTCAAGGTTTTTCATATTCAGCGTTTCCACATTATTTTACACTTACAGTCACGCCAGCCTCGATGGCTTTGTGGACAAAGCTGCAAGGTAATGGAGCAGACACACTTTAAGGGATGTCCGCCATTACCCCACACCCTCTGGCGGGAATCCTTAGAGAAAAACGGGACAGGGGAATGATAATGCACGCTATCTCGTGCACTCCTCACAAAGACCCTGTTGGCACTGTTCCTGGCTCACTGAAGCCCAGAGAAGTCAGGTAAACCGCCCGTGGTCACAGCGTGACCCCGATTCTGCCACCCTTCTACTGACCACGATGAGTGCATGAGTAGAGCTCTTGGGGCTCACAGCTACTTTATAGATGATGTTCTGGGATGTCACCATCTGGGCCAGGATTCTGGAAACCAAAATTTTATTTCTCAGCTCCTGGGAAAACCACACGTCTCCACGGCCCTGATTTCGCCTCCATAGTGCTGTTCTCTGAATGCCTTCTACAACCTGGTTCCTGTCGTCACCTAGACTGCCCTCATCTATCTAACTTTGGTCTCTCCACAGACTCTAAGCTCCACCATCTGCCCTTCTAGGGAGCGTAGGTGCAGGGGAAAGGGTACAGGATTTAGAGTCGGGTCATCAGAGTTCAAATCCTGGTCCTACAACCTAAGCGCTGAGGCGCTGGTCATGCTACTTGACCTTCCCAAGTGTGAGGTCCCAGATCTTTAAAATGGAAACATTCACCATTATTACTTCATGGGAGTGTTGTTAAGGATTAAATGAGTTTCACCATAAAGTGCTTCACAGAGTGGCTGGCACAGAGTAAGTGCTTAAAAATGTTAGCTGTAATTAGTCCACGGTGAGTCTATTAGTTTTTAAAAAATGTCCACCCGGTGTGGTATAGCGGCCCACACCGGGGCACAATGGGGGCGAGCAGGGGGATGCGCCCCTGTGCTCGATACGCCCACCGGACCTGTTTGGGGTCCAGAGCTTTACGCTATGGCAACAGACTCTTCCTAAAGGGAAGGCATTTCTTCTCAAGAATAAAAATAGTACATTGAACATGGCGTTCTTCTAAAAGCTTCAAATGATGGGGGTACATTTATTTATGCTTTCCTAACAACCCCTTCATATTGTAAAATCAGGTATTATTTCCAAATTTTTGTGCAGGAAAACTATGGTGCTCAGGGATGGTGGAGGACTCACGATCGGGGGCACAGCCGAACTAAGGCGCGAGTCCCCCACCGCCAGGCCTATGCCCCCCTCCCCCCCCCGCACCTCCCAACCCCAGGCCATCAGGAAGCCGGAGAGGCAGGAAGCAGAGTGCAGACTCCACGGCCAGATGGTCCAGGCCTCGGCTCTGCTGCGAGGAGCTCTTTGGACAGGAAGAGTTATTTAGCCTCTCTTGGGCCCAGTTTGTTCTGGTTTTCAAATGTGCAAAGCTTCCAGCTCAGTGCCTGGAACAGAAGCAGTCCTCAGGAACTAGTACTTTCCCTTTGCTTTCCAAATACTCGGTTCTCTGCCTCCCCCTCCCCCTCTCCAGGTGGATGCCCAATTTAGGCATTTCACGTTTAAAGGGTCCCCCACCAAAATCTTCCTTGCGCAGCCGTCGTGCAGTCTGCGTGGCGGCTTACGCAGCCTGCACTCTGCTCTCTCTCGCCCCCACATCCAACCAGCAGAACATCTTGATGCCTCCCCCTCCCAGACGTACCCCTACTACGACGAGGTCTTCACCTGTGCTGCTGCACCCGGGTCCCGGGGCTGCCCCGTCTCGGAAATGGTCTCCTTGCTTCCTCTTATGCTCAGATGGGCAGCCAGGATGACCCATTAAAAACATCAAACAGGTCCCATCACTCCTGCTCAAAGCTGCACAATGGCTTTCCCTCAGCACTGAAGGGACAGGCACAATCCTCCCTCTGCCTGACAAAGGAGGCCTCCCTGATCTGACCCATCAGCCTGCCATCCTTCCTGAGCCCCCTCCATCCTATTGCTCAAACCTGCCAGGCCACAAGGCTCCCAAAACTTCACATTTGCTGTTCCTTATGCCTAGGACACTATTCCACTTTCCTCTAGGCACCCTGGCATGCCTGTTCTCTCAACTTCTTCAGGTTTCTGCTTACATGTCACCTTTTTCTTTTCTTTTAGAGAAAGAGGGGGGGGGGAGATAGAAGGAGAGAGAGAGAGAGAGAGAGCACTCAAGTGTGAATGGGGGTGGAGGGCAGAGGGAGAGAATCTTAAGTGGACTCCACGTTGAGCATAGAAAATGATGCAGGGCTCAATCGCATAACCCTAAGATCATGACCTGAGCTGAAACCAAGAGTCGGACCCAACCGACTGAGCCACCCAGGCGCCCTACATGTCACCTTTTTTGTAAGAGCTTCCATTACCACCGTAAAACAATGCGTGTGCCCATAGAGACATTCCTCATCTGCTTTCACCAATTTCCTCCAGAGCAAGCACTAATCACCATCGAATGTGTTATATATTTCACTTGTTTACTGTCAGTCTTCTCCCTACTCAAATACACACTTGCCAGAGTAGGGGCTGAGTTTCTCTTATTCTTGCAACATTCCCAACAGTCAGGAAACAGTTTGGCCCCTACGAAGCTCAGTTCCATGACTGAATGGGCGGCTCCTTACTCTCGCCATCCGTGGCACTCCAATTCCTTTTGCTGAGAATCAGTGGATCTGAAAATTCGCCAACAGTTGCACATGGTGATAAGGGTGCAGACTGCTGACGTGGGGAGGGAGGCACCTGCCATTTAGGGGAAGTCAAGGCTCCAGGGGCACGTGGACATCCCCAAGAGGCACACAAAGTTGTCCATGGCAGAGGTGGGGGGGGGGGGCTCCGAAGCCCTTACTAAAAGGCTTCTTACTAGAGTCTCCATGTAAGGGATTTAGAGGGGATCTCAAAGCACTATTAAGGAGTCAAGCATATGGGATCTGAACACAAGAGCCCCAGAT
This sequence comes from Callorhinus ursinus, assembly GCF_003265705.2. Classification (NCBI taxonomy): domain Eukaryota; kingdom Metazoa; phylum Chordata; class Mammalia; order Carnivora; family Otariidae; genus Callorhinus; species Callorhinus ursinus. The sequence goes on along the minus strand of NW_027397076.1, from coordinate 2,070,397 downwards.
AACTAGCTGTTGTAAAACAGAGAAACATGAACAAGGCCAAAAACTGCACTGGGGTCACTCAAAATGTTTACAGTGAAGGATGCCAACTGCAATTGCCTTTATGAGAGAGGAAACTCTCCCTTTTGGATCAGAGCTTTCTAAATTCGTGGGTCTGTGCTCAGGTGCTTTCTTCCTCTTCCTGTTCCACAACCTGGCTGCTAATCGTTCCAGTTTAGAAAAAAAAAAAATTACAATACAATAACAAAAAACCCCTAAAAAACCAACCCTGTCCAAAAGAGTGCCATATGGAGAAGAGAAGAGCTTACTTATCTTCCTTTCACCTCCGTATTTTCCCAGAAAAGTTAAGAGTGGGCATGGGAAAACCTCAGATGTTTTTACACTCCTTTGCTGGTGGTAAGATAAAAATATAAGGCAGCCTGCCTTGTTTGTGAGCTCCTTGAAGGCAAGTGCTGTGTTCTGGACAGTTTCAGGTAACAGTAGCATCTAATACATTCTTCTGCACAGCAGGGGCCTAACAAGTGCTAGAAATAAACCAACACGAGCACGAACAAATAAAACGCAGCCCATTAACTCAGTTCCTTGCATTCAAGTGCTCCCATCCCTGTCCCGACCTTGGCCCATATACTCTGCTCTGCCCCAGGATCCCAATCCTTGGGCCAGCAAGCACCTTGGGAGCCTCCCCTTCCACAGATGATATGGGGGATTTAACACCACGATTATACTATTGTTGTTATTGGCTTCAGAACCCCACCAGCACTCCGGCAGGTCCTAGCTGGGACAGAATAAATGGGATTTCCCAGCTACAACACTACAATTAGTGACCAACTGTTCCAGGGAGTTTGCTGGGTTACACTTCTCCAAGAGAGACTTGTAGCTTTAAATGCATATTGCAGGTTGCGTTTCTGGGGAAAAGGACTCTGATATGGAAGTCAGCGTGCAAGAGGTTAATTTAGGGAGTGGTCTTGGGAAAGGCATCTGAAAAGGGAAGGTGAGAGGACAGGCAGAGGGAGAAATCCAGCTGTGACTGGGTTGTCACAGCAGACCCTGCAAGATTCCACATTCCCCAGGAAGGCCCCGTGGCCAGAGGCATGTGACTCTTCACCTGTGGCCCTACCCCAAGGGGCTGATGGCTGGGGGCCATCTGCAGGGCTGCACTCCCAGGAACTGGAGTCAAAGTCCTTTACTCCAAAAGGGGAATGTGGGCACTCACCGCACACAGCCACTTCGCCTCTCCAGCAAGTCAGAGCACGATGACCACCTCCCCTGTGATGCCCTCCCAGCTGCCTTCTCCGATCCCCTCCAGGAGAGGTGGTAACTCTCATTCTTGCTCATCTCTTTATTTCCAGAGCCCAGCATACCAGCGACACCCAGTAGAGATGCAATAAACGTCTGCTGAATAAACACATCACTGAATACTGGACATAAGTGTGAAAATGTGAGTGTCACAGAATTATTTTTTAAAAACTGTTGCCCAGCGGTGCCTGGGTGGCTCAGTCAGTTAAGCGTTTGACTCCTGACTTCGGCTCAGGTCATGATCTCAAGGTCATGGGATCGAGCCCCACGTCGGGCTCTGTGCTGGGCATGGAATCTGCCTGGGATTCTCGCTCTCCCTCTGCCCCTCCCCGCAATTAAAAAAAGAGAAAACAAAAAACCTGTCCCCAAGGAGTTCAATGCAGTCAGAAAAACAAGCAGAAATGATGGGGGAACTTGAGAAGAGATGCACACAGAAGCATATGTATGTGCATTCTGGTCTCAACTCTGGTCTCAACCCTGCATGCCTTCAAGCTTCAATTTTCTTGTGACTTGAAAAGGACAGATCCCAACATTCTATGAAGAAGAGACCAGAGCTGAGACACACTCAGTTTCAACATCTTTGTTGAATGACGTCTTTCTTAGTGTCATTCCTGACACGGGTAAGGAAAGTAAGTCTTGATCCTGACAAAGGAAAGAGCCTGAGTGTCAGAGTGTCTCCCCATGATACACTGAGGACTTTTTTTCCAATTAGCCTAGAGTAAGAGTCCCCTCCCACCTCCCACCCCGCTAAAAGAAGCAGGCAGAGACTGCAGTAGGTGAGGAATTTACTCTTCTGTCCATGAATGGAAACAGACACCAACTGGAATATCCTGTGATTTATGAAAATGCGGTGATTTTAGATCACTGAGTAGTATTTCACCTTCATAGGATAAGGAGCTACAGAGAAGCAGGAGGAGAGATTTTAAACACGGAAGCCAGAATGCAATTTTAAAAAGAAAACTAAGAAATAAAGAAAAAAAACTCACTCCCAAATTTATCTCTCATTGGATTTGTCTAATATAGAGAAGAACTTGTAAGAATGCAATTTTAAGGAAGACATCTGGAAGGGGGATTAAAATAAAAGCCCAAGATTTGTGCTAACTTGTCACTTCTCCCATGCATCCATGCCAGAGTCAAGTAACACCTACTGGGCTCACAATTCCCCACCACATAACCTCATACACCTTGAGGCAGTGACAAGAACTACAGTGATGGCTAAGAAAAAACTAACCAGACAAGAAGGAATGTCTTATAAAGTCAAACTTATATACCTCCTTAAAGTGATAAACCACAACATTAATGAAAGCAAAAGCCGTAAGAACATTTTCCAACACTATAATCAATACCCATCTCCACCAACTCAAAGGCCTTTCTCAGCAATCAAAGCATCATTTGATTAAAAAAAAAAACCCAAAACTGATAAATGCAGGTAAGTCAACACTCAATTACTTGCATACAAAATATACACATCTGACATTTATCTCTTACAAAGCATCCTAAATTGGGTTCTTCCTATAAACACCAACATGACCTCTTCATTTACTAAAGAAACACAAACCAATTCCAGTTTGATTAGAACATGCTTCAAATGCCAGTAGAGTTGATACTTAACTAGATTTGTAACTCCTTGTCCATTTCATCAGCATGACCTCATTAAATGCGGGCCTCACATTAAAAAAAAAAATACAATCACTCTTCTTGGCATGACAACACCTTCAAAAATACCAGGAAAATGTGGCTACAATTACCTTTGAATTTGTGGAACACGGCCCATAGCTCTGCAATGTCGGTCGCAAAGGTGATATCTGTGTCAAGGACAATGACCCTCTCCAGGTTGGCAGGAAGAGTCTTGGTCAGGACGAGCTTCATCAGACCATAAATGCCAGAGTAGTGTTTGTTGGGGATCCAGGACACTTCAGACTACACCAGGCAGGGAAGAGGAGTAGAAAAAAGGAAAAAAAAAAAAAAAAAGAATTATTACATTCATTTTTTTTGCATAAACATTATAAACAGTGCCTGGAACATAAAAAAGCATTCAATAAAAATTTGCTGAGTAAATGAATATTTTCTTAAAGATTTGTTTATGTAATTTATGGTTTGGCATGTGAAGTTTATTGGAAGAAAATGCATCTGAATCACAGGACAGGAAAAGCAGTATTTATGAAATAACTATTATTTGCAAACGCTATGCTCAGATTTTTTTAAATAAAATTTTTCTTATAGAAATTATATAGGCTCACTGGAGAAAGGAAGACTATGTTACAAAAGAATAAAAGTATAAAAATTGGATCATACTCCATTATTTTTTTTTTTTTGCAAACAGTATCGAATTGTTCCAAGGTAGATCTGTTTCTTTCAATCATATTCTGTTTGTCATTAAAGATTGCTACCTTAGTGGCCTCGTTCAAGCTTATGCTCATCTATTTCTTTTTCTTTTTTTTTTTTTTTTTGAGCTGTAATTGAAGCAATTAGTGTTGCTCTGTCTCCTGGTTCTCAAGCACACAAAAAGGACTTGGTCAGAAGCTACGCAACACTCTTCCCTGGGGAACAAGAGAAGACACACCCACAGACAGTAATGAGCAGCCTACGGAGAGTCAGCACTGAAATCCACGATGTAGTAGGACAACAAAGGTCCCACAAGTGGGTACATCTGTCAGCAAGTCACACATCTCGGTACCCCTTGGTACCCAAAGGCAAGGCTGAAAATAATACATAATACTAGGGTGCTGAAAGCTCTCAGAGGAACAGGTCATGTACGAAAGTAACCACGGGTACGGACTCCATCCTGGCTGCCCCAGAGAGCTGCCATCCATCCAAGCCAAAGCACACTTATTTTCAAGAAGTTGACACTGATAACGGAACCCTTCAGCGGAAAATGTGGCCGCCTTGTTGAGATTCCAAAAAACGTTCACCGCTTTTGTCCTTATAATTCCATTCTGGGGACATGGTTCTAAACAAAGTCACATTTAAAAACAGGAAAGCAGTTTTATTCCCAGAGATGTTCATCACCATGTTATAAACAAAACAATCCAAATGCCCCGAAACTGGACAGTTAATTAAAACATGCTTTTTTAAATCCGATAGCATGAGCAATCTAGAGCTATAAGCAATCTAGATTAGGATGCACAAAAAAAAAAAAAAAATCTCGCACGTGACGTTAAAAGAAAAAAGGTAAGTTCTAAAATTTCTTTTGCTTAATAACCTCTACGTACAATCAAACAACACGAAAACACATCCGTCCAAATTTCATGCTGAGAAAGAAGAAACGGAAGCATGGAATCATAATACTAATAGTGGTCATTTGGGGACGATGGGTCCCTCCTCTAGATAAATAGATATGTATACACCCACACACCACACATATGTATTTTATCGTACTTTTAACTTTTTAAAATGAGCAACTACTATCATTGTAAAGAAAAACTAAGCACTACATTCTTTTTAAACACACCAATATTGGTGATGGCGGGAAAACAGGGACACAGACACTGCCTTAGGAAAGCTATGACAAAGGACGCCCGTGGTAACTCACACGATCCAGCCCGTCCCTCAAATCCACTCCATCTTCTGTGTTCGTCTTCAGTTTATTGAAGATGAAATGGTATTTATTTGAAAATACCATGTCAGCTACTCCTTATCCTCTCAATACGTCAATACATGTGCAACTTTGACTGGTGTGGGGGGAGAAAAAACATAAACCGGTGGACAAAACTGTTCATCACATGTCAGTCTCAGGGAAGAACCTTGAACTCTGTCTGTTGTCCTCATTACCGTGTTCCTGGGCAGCAAGGAGGAAGGAAAGCAGAGACAAAAGCCAAAATCTGAACCCCAGCCCCATACAAGGCATTGGTCTCTCTAAGCCCCCGTTTCTTTCCCTATAAAAAGGAGACGATGCTTCCATTGCATGGCTTGTGGAAAAATCAAAGGAGATGGAAGGACGCGAGGGTTCGGCCCACAGAAGCTCCCACCCTTCTCCTGACTCCCCCTCAGTGTGTTAAGTGTTTGCTTCATACTGAAGGGGGTGTGGCACAGTGTTAAACCTTGGGTTCTGGAGTCAGGCAGAGGTGGATTCAGATTCCGGGGTCACTTAATGGCTGCGTCACCTTGGACAAGTTCACCCGGACTTTCTGAGTTTCTGTCGTCTATGAAAGGCAGTTACTTGTACTATGTGTTGTATGTATCAGTCGGGGGTGGGTGGAAACAGCACACTCAAAGTGGGTGATCCGAGGAAAATGGGATAATAAAAGAACTATTGACTGAAACGGATGCATAATTTAGGGCCAGCAGCAAGGAACCGTGTTGCACCTGGGAAGACATATGAATAAACCACGAGGCAGGAGCCGTGAACTTCGGTGGAGGGCCACAGCCAACTTGTGGCAATTTCACGGGCCAGAGCAGGGAGAGGCCTCTCACTCAGCCTCTCTCCCCTCCTGCCCACCCCTCTCCCGCTGGAGCGCCCCTCCGTACAAACCCAACTGGATGCAGAGGGAACGTGATCTCAACCTGTCACCAAACTGAACGAATGATGGCAAAACCACAGCTCAAGGCCTTCTGCTGAACTGATGCACCATGCTATCTGAGAGGTGGGCGGGTGGGCGAACGGAAGGATGGACAGGTGGGTAGATGGGCAAATGGCACAGGAAGGTGAGTGATCTGTCTACAACCCCTCAGTGGGTAAGATGCAAAGCGATAGTCAGAATCGGCCAAGGGAAGGTTTGCCTTCCTTCCCCAAGCCACATCATCCTTCCTTTCGAGCTAGCATCCTGACTCGCCATCAGCTTAGATCTGAGGGCTGGGGGCTCCTCGAGTTAAGGGCCTCCAGTGGGCTTTAAAAAACTCTTCCCTCATGAAAGCTCCAGCCTTTGGAACTCGGCTCAGCTGCTCCTCTCCCCTGAGGATGTGCCTGAACTGAAGCTTGGCAATCATAGGTCCACGCGGCAGAGCTGTGCTATTTAATCAGACCTTTGATTAACTTATTCATCTATTTTGGTTACCATCAAAGCAGGAGAGCTTGGTGAAGACTGAACACCAGAGCGTTGGGTTGAGCCATCTAATTAGATTGCCCTGACTCTCAGATTTATTTTTAACACACATGTGAGGGACTCAGATGCATCACCGAACAGTAGGACGACAGGAATAAATTAATCTCAACATGAGCCCAGGCCGGAATGTCGCCCCAAGTCCCCGACTTAATACATAATCAATTAAGTCAGAGTGTTCAATTAGAGGTAAAGGAAGCATTCGGATGAGTTTGTATTCAGAGAGAAAACCCCAGAAAGAAAACCGAGGAAACTATGGGGGTAAAGAACGTATGGTAAGAAGCAGATACATTTATTATAAATGGCCCTCTCTCTTAGAAGTACAATATAATGTGTCCCCCACCTCTGCCTTAGTCTAATCCTGCTCTTCTTTCGAGCCTCAGCTTAGAAGACACCCCCCCGCCCCCCGTCACCACCTCCCCGGGGCCCCAGGCTGGGCAGGGGCTCCCTGAGCAAGCTGCCTCCCTTCCTCTAGCACAGCACGCTCTCATGCTGTGTCTAATTTTCCATGTCTCTCGCCAGCTCTGGGCTGGAACTCCCTGAAGCAGTGACGATGTCATTTTTGCTGTAGTAACAACATAGTCATTACTCAAAACATGTTTGATGAACGTGTATGACTGCAGAGCTGACCAGGCCTGGGTTTAAATCCTACCTTTGACGTTTTCTGCAACCAGCAGCAGAAACATCCCTAACTGCTGTAGCCCAGGGTCGGTCTGGTGCAACGGGAGAGGCGTGCCTTGTCGAGCCCCAATGCCTACGCTTTAGCACCAGTTCCATCATTTTGCCTCTATGAGGCTTTGTTTTCTCATCTGCAAAATGGGGGCTTGGAACACTCACTTTGCAATACTACTGGGAGAATGGCAAAGCATCCAGCCTGATGCTGGGCGCCCAGCTGGCCTCTGCAAAGGCCACTTGACTTCTCTCAGTGAAGGTCTGTCAGCACTATGCAGGCTCAGATGATTCGGGATGTTGAGTCTGATAAGAGTAGGAAATGATGCTACCTTTGATAGTAAAGGGGAAGATGGTTTGTCGGAGGAAAAGAAGTCGCTCATCACCTCTCCCTATACTCCTAGATTATTTTTTTAAGATTTTTATTTTATTTATTTATTTGAGAGACAGAGAGACAGAGATAGAGGAGGGGCAGATGGAGAGGGACAAGCAGACTGAGTGTGGGGTCTGAGTGGGGACTCGATCCCATGACCCCAAGACCTTGACCTGAGCCAAAATCAAGAGTCGGATGCTCAACCAACTGAGCCACCCAGGTGTCACAGAATTTTTTTTTTTTAACGATTATTTACTTATTTTAGAGAAAGAAAGGGAGGAAGGGAGGGAGGGAGAGGGAGAGAGACTCTTAAGCAGACTCCCCGCTGACACGAAGCTCGACGTGGGGCTCAATCTCATGGCTCTGAGGTCATGACCTGAGCTGAAACCGAGTCAGGGCTTAACCAACTGCACCACCCAGGTGTTCCTCCTACATAGATTAACAAAATCACAAACTGAGATCTTGGAAACTCAAAGCCTCCTCTGGTAGATCTCCACGTTGGACTGTATACCTTTGGTTTTGGGAAGAAAAACCGACTAACACAAAGGAGCGTAAGCAATCCCAGGTTTTAAGGGTTTCTTTGCAGAGTAGGGAGCAGGGGATGCTCCCAAGGGAAAAGTCATCTTCCCCAAACTGCCAGTTCCTTGGCAGACAGACCCCAAGGGGAGTTTCTATGAAGTGCTGCAGGAGATTTTAGGGTTCAACTGATGCTGGGTGGTCCACAGAGAAGTTACTCAGAATACCTGGCCAGGGTAGTAACATGAGCATGGAAGGGTGTGAAGGAAGGTGATGTCTCAACATTATGCCAGGTTTCCCACCTCTAGTAGACAAGGCAAAGACAGGAAGAAGGGCTGGTTTTATTAAGGAATGGTGCGCATTTCTTCTTGAAGATGTTGACTTTCAAGAGGCACCGGGATGCCCCAGTAATGAGAACAATAGAAAATACTGTCTAGCATTTCCTGAGTGCCTCCTGGGTGCCAGGCATTTCGTTAAGAGCATTCTGCTGACTACTTCAGCGACCACCCCCGCCCCCGCCAGGCCCCGAGTCTACAGCTCAGGTGCTACTACCCCACTGCATGAAGTTTAGGGAATGAGGACCCAAGCCCTTCCTTATCCCATCTCTCAGTCCCCAGCCTGAACCATGGGGGAAATGACGAGATGTGTCTCTCTCTCCTACCTTCCCACTGCCCCTGGTCCCAGGCATGCTCCCCACCCCCCTTGGCTCCTGGGGGAGCCCGTCATAACTGAGCCCGTCTCCATCCAAACCTTCTTTCACCAGGAAGCAGCTTTTCATGGCAATTAGGTACAAAGGCCTCGGAGTTGGGTATTCCTGGCTTCCGAGTCTCTCTGGGCCTGAATTTTCTCATCTGTATAATAGGAATATTAGTAGCATATCCTGCTCTCTTCCTAGGGAGTTATTTTATTTATAGTCTGTAAGCTTTCCTTCATCATCCTGGAAATATTTATTGCTCAAAATAGATTTCTCACCCATATCAACATTTTCCTGTGGATTACAAATCACCTTGACACATTTTTAAAAATTAAAAAAGAAGTTGTCCTTGCTACAGAATGTTCGAAAAGTCATTTGCCTTTTATGTTGTTTCTGAGTGGTCGTCTTGGCAACCAACTTGTATGTTCAACATGTAATTGTTAAGAAAGGAGGAGGAGCTCGGATGAGGCGGGGACTCTGGGAGGCGGCATGGAGGAGGGCCGTGGGACAGGCTTGAGCTCAGGGGTCTGACTGGCCACATTCCAAACCCAGCTCCACCAACACACTGGCAAGCTCATTTCTCAAAGCCTCCACCTCGTCACCCATAGCGTACAGAAAATGACACATATCACTGAAGGTTTGGGAACACATCCAGTGAGGCAGGAGAAGTACGGGGGCCCCGCATAGTGCCTGCCTCATGGTAAGGGCTCAATTTTTAAAATGCAAGCTTTTAAGCCAATTCACAGTGTGCACTCTGGAGTCTGCCTGCCTGGGTCTGAATCCTGGCTCTGCCACTCACTAGGCTGGGTCACTTCGGGCAAGTCCTGAAACCTCCACATACCTCACTTTTCTCCTCTGTAAAATGGGCATCTTTACAGTGCATACTCCGGAGGATTGTGAGAATTATGGTGCTATGTACTGGCTATTGTTGTTCATTGTTAATATTACAAAGATATTTAAAGCAACAGAAAAGATGAGATTAACATCTACAAGATAGAGTCACATGCATTTGTATTTACCCTTGTGAGAAAATCCACTTTAGCTCAGTTGGGATTGTTTAAATAAGCATTTCTAGAACACTTAATGTGGGCCAGGTACCAAGGAGAGGCTAGGGACCAGAGTCTATGATGAATAAAACATAGCTAATGCTCCTGAGGAGTCTATGGTCTGCTGGATATTCATTATCCATTCCTGCATAACAAGCTACCTCAAAACATAGCAGCTTAAAACAGTAATATGTATTATCTCACAGTTTTGGTGTCAGGGATTTGGGAGCACATAAGCTGGGTGGGTCTAGCTCAGGACTTCTCATGAGGTTGTAGTCAAGATGTCAGTTGAAGCTGCAGACATCTGGATGCTTGGGATCTCCTTCTAAAATGGCTCCCTCATACACACGTGGCAGTTGATGCCGTCTCTCCAGAGGAAGCCTTAGCTCCTTGCCACACGGACCAGCTGGTAGGGCAGCTTGAATGTCTTTACAACATGGAAGTTGGCTTCTCCCAGAGGGAGTGATCAAGAGAGAGCAAGAGAGAAACTAGGGTGTCTTTTACGGCTTGGCCTCAGAAATGACATGGCGTCATTTCTGTAAAGTCTTCTTGGTTCTACAGGTCCGCCCTATGCAACATGGTTAGGGACCGGATGAGAGTGTGGATACTAGTAGACAGGGATTATTGGGGGACATCTTCAAAACCAGTTACCACATCTGTAATTCTAGAATGGTATAAACTGGATTACGATGAATTCCAAGTGTATGTATAGCAGCAGTAATACAATTAAAGGAGAGAGTCAGGAGGGAAGGGGGAGTAACCAGTTAGAGATGTTTGGAGGAGATGAGCCTTAAATTTGGTCTGAAAAAATGAGTTGAAAATTGAGTTTCTCAGACACTGAGAGGAAAGCAGGAGAGACGTTATTATCAGTGAAGGCACAGAGATACAAACAATTGTGTGTGGGTTTTCAATAGTTTGATACACCTAGGTAAAGCCTGGAGTTAGAAATGATGGAGTAAGACACGGAGAGGCAGGAAAGGGTCAGATGTTGGATAATACTATATGCCATGCCAAAGAGCACTGGACGATGTCCCAGAGATGGTGGGAAGAAAACAAGAAGGATTTCACTAGCTAAGAGACATGACCTCAATTGCTTGTAATACACTCTAGCAACCTGCAGAGGGGAAAGATCAACAGAAGACAGCTCAGAAGCATCAGAACCTTGGAGGATGCCTAGAGAAAATGCAGATTCTCAGGCACCTGAGTGGCTCAGTTGGTTAAGCACTCGACCCTTGATTTCAGCTCAGATCATGATCTCTGGTTCATGAGATCGAGCACTGTGTCAGGCTCCCCTATTCAGCTTGAGATTCTCTCCCTCTTCCTCTGTCCCTCACCCCACTCACATTCTCTAAATTAATTAATTAATTAATAACGGGGGAGAAAATGCAGATTCCCAGGATCACACCCAGAGGTTAGGATTCCATCAGGCCTGGGGCGGGGCACAGAAATCTGTATTCTTTTATTTGTTTGTTTGTTTGGCAATCCAAGAAATAGACTCTTAACTATCGAGAACAAACTGCTGCTTACCAGAGGGCAGGTGGGGGGGATGGGTGAAACAGGTGATGGGGATTAAGGAGGGCACTTGCTGTGATGAGCACCAGGTGATGCATGGAAGTGCTGAATCACTATAGTGTACACCTGAAATTCATATCACACTGTATGTTAACTAACTGGAATTTAAATAAAAACATTTCAAAAATTTTAAAAAAATCTGTATTCTCAGCCACAGCCCCATGTGGTCCTAAAACAACTGCCCCCAGACTACACCCTAGGACACACTCAGGAGACACAGTGAGCCCTGTATCTCTCAAGGTCTTATTGGTTGACTCATTTACACTGGATCACCAACCAGCTCACTACTGTTCAGAAACAAGACACGAGAGAGCCCAAAACAAGTGTACCACCTGAACTTGACACAGCTGGATGTACAGGGAGAGAAGACCTTTCTCAAAGATTAATATGAGAAAGAGCTGATGGAAGATCAGGAATTGTTTAGATAACCCTATACCTCATAGGCAGTTTAGTCTGTGAAGCCAAGAAGGTTTCCAGACTGTCCTTTTTTAAACCTAGAAATCTCATTTCCATAAAAGCCACACCAGGTCAGCGAGACTGAAATTCTAAGGAACCGTATCAACAGGAGAGCTGAGTTACATATTTCACATCTACCCACAATGGAAGCCTGGAAGGGAACCTTGTAAGAGCCCCCAGGCTGGTCTTTTCAGGTGAAAGCGTTCGACACCAAGCATCAATGAACATTATTCAGAGCTTACAACTCCAGCCTAAAATAAGGTAGCTGGCTTCCACCTGAAATACTCATTAGTCACAAATCTACTGAGAAACCACCTTCCATAAACATAATTAATTCTGGAGTGATGACAAAGGTAGGATGAAGCAGGAGGAATGTGAGCATGGATCTATAAACACATTCCTCCTCAGGTCGGTGGCAACAAAACCCCTACCTCTCACACCTGACAAGAGGCGTTCTGTATTTAGCTCCGTGAAGCTTGTGGGGATTGGTCGCCGGAGCATTTACGGATTGCCTGAACATCCCTCGGTACTTCGCATTATGAAATGAAGCATTTCAAAGCACTGGGAGTTCTGATTTGTGAACTGGACTGTTACAGTGGTTTAATTTCCAGAAATATAGCTGCCTTCTTAACTAATAGATTTTTCAATGCACTGAGGAGAAAATTGCATTAGCTCCTGCGTAGCCTGGACTTAATATTTTTAGAAGCTGCAATTCTTCTTATTACAGGGCACAGTATGTATTTATGGATGTATACTTAGCACAGTTTCTGACACACAGAAGGCACTCAATGAATAGTTTTGCAAAAGTAAAACAACACAAGTACACAAGCGATGCTTACTGAGAACTGTTCCTGGGGTTGGGGAGATGGTGGTGAACCTGCTGCGTTCACTGATCATTCATTCATCCTTTCAAACACCAGAAGGCTGCTTAAAGAGACAAAGCCAATTATTTCAAAAAGCATTATTACAGCATTCAGGATGGCGGTTTATGTTAACAGGGGCTGGAAGTGGTAGGGGGATGGGATAAGGAAAGAATGGTTCTGCGGATACCACCCTAGTTCTAAGTGAGATGGTGTGGTGTTATCAGTGTTGGTCAACACCTGTTTATCTGCAGACTTCAAATGTGTTTCTGTGCCTGTGTATACAGAAAGTCGTCACGGGTGGTCTAAGAGCAAGAATGTGACCTTGAGAGAACACAGGATTTGGGAGTTACAGAGACCAGGCCTAACCAGCTAAAACCCACCGCCCCACCCCACCCCACCCCCACTCTCTCTCACTCTCAACTCCGGCTGAAAAGTGCTAAAAATGGAGATAATCATTTTGCTAGTAAGTGCAAGGGAAAAAAAAAATCCTCTTATTTGTTTCCCTGTTACTATATTTCAGCATGCATTCTTAACAAGGCAAAATTGCTTCTTGTGAGGCAAAAAAAAAAAAAAATCTTGGATTTTACCATGATTTGTTATTAAAATCTCACAGGGGCGAGGGGGGTGCAATTAGGAAAAAAATGTACCTAAATAGGCTCTTGGGGAGCAGGTGATAATAAATATTTTTAATGGTTGAGAAACTTTGCTCTACAGAAACTTTGCTCTACTTATATGACACCATGCTAGGCACAAGCCTGAGAAGTGTACAAAAACACACAAATAAACCAAATACCTGAATCCAGGTATTAGCATCTGCTGTGTCTAGTGGTTTTTCCTGAATTTACTCAGAAGGCAGTTTAATCACAGAAGATTACAGGGGCGCCTAGGTGGCTCAGTCGGTTGGGCATCTGCCTTAGGCTTAGGTCATGATCCCAGGGTCCTGGGATCCAGCCCCATGTGGGGCTCCCTGCTCAGCGGGGAGTCTGCCCCGCCCCCCTGCTCATGCATGCACTCTCTCTCCCTCTCCTCCCCCCCTCAAATAAATAAATACAATCTTAAAAATAATTACAGCTATCTGTTCTCAACTTCATCTAGAGACTTTAGGGGAATACTTACCCATGCTCCCCTCCCCCCATTCCTTCTCTCCCACTCCTTCCTTTGCCAAGAACCTTCCAAAAGGCAGCCTGAGAGGCTACAATTAATGAGGCACCATGCTGTTCTGCGTTAATAAGGTGCTTTTCATTTTCAGAGGGCTTTGTAATCCTTTGGAGGTGACACTCTCTGGTCCCAGCTTCAGTGACCCCACAGGTCAATTTAACTCTAAATGCATGGGAGGGTAACCCCAAGCAGGTAAAGAGGGTTAAAAAGGAGGGTGAACCAGAGGTGCCACTTAATTAATTTCTGGTTGGTTTAAAAATTGTTCTCTCTCACAAAACATGGAAGGTGAAACTCTCCTGGTAAAGTGGAGATGCAAAGGAAAAGACCCATTGTCAATGGCGGTGAGAATGTCTCCTGGCTAACGCCCGAAATCACCCTCCTTCACTGGTCATCCCTGAAAAGATGGTGCCTTTACTCAGCATTTGTAATACATCTAACAAACTTTAGCCAGGAGTCTTGTTGTAATTTAAAATATTTTCACCTTGACCATGAAGCCTTAGACTGTGGTTATACTGACATTCCCTCTCATAACAGGCCCTTACTACTTATACGAAGGGTTGTCAAGGAAAACAGGTGTTGAGGATAGCTGTCTAACTTGTCTAGATTTAGGATTTATCATACAGGAGAATGCAGAAGGGAAATGAATGTGATCCTTAGAAAGTACTCCAGAAGATGGTACGTTGCACAAGATGATTCCATTAAGCCTGTACTTTCCACTTGGGGATTTGGTTACTGATCAAAGGAATTCCTAATGCTCTAAATCCCCCTTCAAAAAAAAAAAAAAACCCACCTAATTCTGAAAGTGACTCCTTTATCTAAACATTCATTGAGTGTGCCAAACTCTCTACTAGACGCTAAGGAAAGAGCAGTGAATGTGGAATGTTCCTATTTCTTAGGAGATCATAGATAAAAAGGGAAAGAGTGTTATTATATTTATGATAACAACATGGCATTTCTTGAATGTGCACTATGTAACACACACTATAAGCAATTTATAAATATCTTTTAACTCACACAATAACCCTAAAAGGTAGACATCGAGGAAATCACCCAGTCTTTAAAGAATTACAGGAGCTGGAATGAAAACTCAGATTTGACTCATTCTGAAAACCTCAAATCATTCTGGAAACTGACTCAAATAAGATATTCAAATGATCATCAGGCAGTGAAAGCTATAAATGAAGTCTCACCAGAATTCCTGGGGATGGAGCAACTGAATGCATCTGGAAATAGTTAGTACAACCAGAAAAGGCAAAGGTGACTAAGACATGGAGCTTAAACTTTTAGCACAAAAGAACATTCCAACACAGTCACAGTCAATGCAAAAGAGGCGCATACCTTCCCAGCACAAATGTCTCCCCAACATCTACAAGACTGCAAGTGACCAGTAAGATGCTACAAAGAAAACTGTTAACACCAAAACAGAGCAGAAAGGGAAGACTGGAAAGTAGATCCAAAGAGCGTTACAATGAATTTTTTTTTTTTTAAGATTTTACGTATTTATTTGAGAAAGAGAGAGAGAGCAGAGCAAGTGAGAGAGAAAGAGCGAGCGCATGAGCGGGGGTGGAAGGGCAGAGGGAGGAGAAGCAGGTCCCATGCTGAGCAGGGAGCTCAACTGGGGCTCCATCCCAGGACACTGGGATCATGATCTGAGACTAAGGCAGACACTTAACCAACCGAGCCGCCCAGGTGCCCCAGGAGTGTGACGATGAATTCTTGATTTCTGTTCCTTAGCACCTAAAGGGAATACCAGAGAAAAATCTCAGCCTCTGATGCTCAGCCTTTATCAGAACCATGCTATCAAGGGCCCAGAGCAAAGGTCAACTTCTCTAGGACACCGATGAAGACCAGCTGGAGGCCAGGTCCAGCACGGGCTGCACAGGAGAATCACCCGATCCCACTACTGCGCCTGCCCCAGAAAAGCTGGTGGGGTGGGGCCTGGCACTGCTGCTGGTTTGGGTTTGATCAAGAGCCCAAGTGATGCTTATGTGCAATCGAGGGCAGGACCGGGCCATGTCTTTTTGGGTGCTGTTTTGTGTTAGTAAAGCCTATCAAATGATTCTTAGGTGCAACCAAGCCTGAGGTACACGACAGTGGGGGAAATGAACCAACCAATCAATTCTAACTCCTAGCTGAGAAATCCAGACCCAAATGAACGATGGCATAAGCTCTGTTAACTGGTTCTGTTTTGCGGTTTGCACAGACACGGCCAAGTTCCCATACAGAGTATTTTTGTCGTTGTCTCTTTTAATTCCCTGGTGTGGGAACATTTAAGCACTTTTGATCTGGAAGCAACATGGCATAAAGAAATGAGCACTGTACTCAGAGTCTGAACACACACGCTGGGCGGCAGGTCAGTTCCCTTCCCTCTCAGATCCTGCACCTGAAAAACAGACAACGCTGCTCACTTGTTCTGGGAAACTACAAGCCAGAGGATGTATATGGAAGCGCCAAGCCGCGTGCCTGACAGAATCCGCATTCACAGCTGCTAGTTAGTTCTGAATCTAGAACTACTGTATGACCTGACAAGTAGAATAAAGGCCTGAGCACAGTGAGCAAGCTTGAAACGCTGGTGCCTTACCATGTCTGCCACCACTGGTGATTTCCTCTCGCTCCTCGATAATGGCTGGTTTTGGAGGGTAGGCCTTATGTATTATGTATATGTAACGTAAAGGCAACAAGCACAGTCTGGGACACAATGTACGTTAGGTAATAACACCATATTAATAATAATAGGGGATGAGAAAGGGGAGTTTCAGCAGCGCTATTATGCCTGTGAATAAGACGTTGATCACCGCTTGCTATTTTCTCTTCAAACACATTATTTAGCCAGTAGTGAGCAGATTTAAAACCCACTGGGGTTCTTGAATTGAGCCTGGCTGAGTGGTTAAATCCAATGAAAATATCCTAGTTAGAGGAGGTTTTTAGCCAAGGGAGTTGAATATATAAAAGGGTATTTAACAGGTCAGTTTGTGAAGATGTCCATCTTTCAAAACAGATGATGGGAATGATGAGGATAATGCATGCACAGCATCTTCGAGTTCACAATGCACTTTTAGATGATTTCATCTGATTCTGAAAATAACTCTGTGAATTAGGCAAGAATTTGTATCCCCACTTTACATACAGGAAACTGAGACTTTAAAACACCATTGTCCAAAGTTACACAGCCAGTAAACGGTAGGGTTGGAACTTACCTCTTGACCTTCAGGAAAAGTGCTTCTGTGAGGCCCCCATGTC
Source organism: Callorhinus ursinus (assembly GCF_003265705.2). Classification (NCBI taxonomy): domain Eukaryota; kingdom Metazoa; phylum Chordata; class Mammalia; order Carnivora; family Otariidae; genus Callorhinus; species Callorhinus ursinus. The sequence goes on along the minus strand of NW_027397076.1, from coordinate 2,053,478 downwards.
CTGCTTTGACCTTATCATGGTAAGCAGATGCAACTGATAGACCAAAGTATTGTCATAGTTGCTCAGCAAGAAAATGCAGTTTGACACCTCTGGGCACCTTTTTTCCCAAAATCAAATTGATGATATGGTGCACACACCAAGGGATGAAAACTTGAAAAATTCCAAGTTCTCTTTGTGTAGAAATAATTCTGGCTTGCTTCCCACGTTTCAATTAGAGAAGAAAAATCTGGCCTTTTAGTGTCCCAAATGAGGTAAGAAAGTGAGGAATGGACATCACCATGGGGTCCACAGGTAATGTGTCCAGAACAGGCAACATCTGGGTGTTGCTTATGTGACACATGACTGAGAATAAAAAGACATAAATCCACTTGGTTGATCTCTGAGCTGGTGGCTTGAATTTTCTACCCCATCACCTTCAAAGAGCTTCAAAGTCAGGGAGTGTCTCAGCGGACTCACCCCTGATTTTGTCTGATTTGGGTTTACTGGTTCTCAACTAGGGCCGATTTTGGCCCCTATGGGGTCATGTGTGGTTGTCACATCCCGAGGGGAACACAGCTACTGGCATCTAGTGGGTAGAGTCCAGGAATGTTGCCCAACATCCTCAGATAGGACAGCTCCCACAACAGTGGATTATCTGCCCCAAAACATCAATGGTGCTATGGTTGAGGCACCTTTTTCAAAAATGCTAGTGAAAACTTGAGGTGCCTGGGTGGTGCAGTCGGTTAAGCCTTGGTTAACTCTTGGTTTCTGTGCAGGTCATGATCTCAGTCAGGGTTGTGAGATCGAGCTGTGTGTTGGACTTGCGTTCAGTGGGGAGTCTGAGGGTTTTTCGCCCTCACTCTCTGCCCCTAAATAAATCTTTAAAAAAATACTAGTGAAAACTTGAAAAATGTGTATAGATGAACAGGCGAAATCTTGATTTGATCCTAGTACCAAAGTATAAGTTTGCCTCAGTTTTGACCTATTGGAAAATACTGCATTTTCCAGAGTTAGCGAACTACCTCAGAGGAGGAGGAAGGCAAGGGTTTGAAGTCCTCAGCATGGTGAGCTAAGGGAAGAAAAGTGGCAACCCCGTAACATAAGACAGACTTTCCTCCACAAATAAGACAGAAAACTAAATGAGGCTTATAAAGAAAAGAATACAAGGTTTAGACAAACAAGACTGCACAGTGGCTGATTTAAGGAGGGCTCTCTTGGGTCGCAGCAATGAGCTTGATGGGACTGAGGCTGTCCCTCTCCCAGCAAGAGGGATTTCATGTTTCTACTAGGCCCAGGCACCCCCTCCACCCAGAGCATAAGCCTCATCCTAAACGCAACTTCACATAGAACCAAGAACTCCAAGCTCCAGGTGCTGGGCACCTGTTACTACTTAGCATCCTCCTAAACGCTTCTCCCTAAGCTCAGGCTCTCTTGTACCAGAGCCCTAAATGTTAGCTTCACTCCCATGCTTTCCCAATATAAAGCAGGGCAGGTTCCTTCTGCTGGGTCACAGCCCCAGATTCACCTAGCTGTGTCCCAACCGGACTCACCTAAAGAATGATGCACTTGTGCACCTGATGATCCTGCACTACACAATTATTTAGAGGGGAGAAAAAAAAAATCACAGTATCAGCACTTCTCCAACTTGGTCAGCTCCCAGTCACACACATTATACTCCCTACCTACCGTCTCTAAGTGGTACCTGGATGACAGAACTCCTACTCTTCCCACTAAAGCATGCTCCTGTGCAGTTTCCCCACAATACAGACGAGACTACCATGTACCCACCAGCTTGTTCCAGAATTCTAGGCGGTGAACTTGATTCCTCTCTCCCTCCACTGACACATTCAACAGGTCCAAAGCTCTGTCACTTCGGCTGTAAAAAATTAATCTGCCTTTAAGGGTAGTCACCTGAAAAGGAAGAAGGCTGTCTGAGGAGGAGACTTTTAACTAAAACACATCTATACCTTCTCTTTGAGAATGGTCATAGCAGCAAGTCTGGAGTAGATGAACCAATTCTATTCTTTATTTTTCACTCCTCCACCGTGACATCCGGCCCCCAGGACCCATACTGTTACCAGGTCACCGGTCCTGAGAACCTTAAGATCAGAATCTTGGACTTACTCATTTTAGTGATGCCCCACAGCACAAAGAGTTGGCATTCTATTGCAAGTTATCTAATAAATAAGGGAAACAGAACCTCAGGAGGGAACTTGACAATGCTCATCCCATCCAGCTCCCCTTTTGCCCTCAAACCCACTGAACAGATAAGGGACATTGATTTTTAAATGGATTCTGCACACTGCAAAGTCAAAGTTCAATTTTCCAAATATAAGGCCAGTTAGGTGATCTGCTACTAAGCATGCTTCTCTCTGCCTTGTGTACCCTGTGGGCAATTCACATGTACACACGTATCTCCTCCATCTGAACATCCCTTGTGGCAGATGCACTATTTTACCTCAGAAACTCCCCTAGTGCCTTCGGAGATATTTTGCATATAGCAGACATTCAATTTGTTTGCTTTTAATTCAAATGTGGACATATTGGCATATGGATACTGAAGACTAGAAGGTAAAAGTAATCTAATTTTTTTCCCATAGGCATCATGAGGAGTCCTGGAGGATAGTCTTTGTGAACCGGTTTATTAGTTTCTTCTACCATCAAAAGGTCTGGCCTTCCTAAGTGGAAAAACAGAAGGCCAGCCAGATAAAAGAAATACATTTCTTTCTTTTCTGACAGAAAAAGTACAATGATGAGGGTATTAAGTTTTATAGCTAAGCTCAGCAGATAATAAGCCAAGGGTTCCTGCTTGCGGGAAGGTATTCGCTTCTTTGGGTGGTGAAAGCCTGTCATTAACTCACAGAGCCAGATAAAAAGCTCTTAGGCCTTCTCTCCTCCTCTTCCTCAAACCCTCCTTCTTCCAGATAATGAAGTACCAGCATGCGCATGCCCCCTCTCTTTCCCCCTTCACTTCTGGAAATCACACTCGCTTCCAGGTCCAGCTCCAAATCCCACGTCTCCCAGGAAGCTGGCCCTGACTATCCAGCTGGTAACTGACTGGTACCGCACCACTCCCGATTTCATTCACTGCCACTAAATTCCTGCACAAGACATTAGCTTTTCTACATCTGGACTCTGCTGGAATCCTGCGCATTCAGCAAATCCTTATCTACTGATGGACTTGTACTAAGGTAGAGATCTGAGTCACTTCCTCTTAATTGAGAAGTCAGCCACCTATTAATTAGAGTTAACATCAGGTTTCCCAAGCCAGCCATTTTCGCTGGGCCACTGAGAACATGGAAACCACGGGCAGTCCATCTACCTTGATCTTGGAGGGGCTGGGAACTTACCCAGGGACAGACTAAGTGCCTTGGGAAATCCCAACAAAGTTACCCAAACCAAATTCTGAACGAGTTAACTCAGAAGTCACAGACGAAAAAGAGCAAGTAAGGAAAGAACAACACACATATATGTATGTATATATATATAGATACATTATATATATATACACCCATATATATACATATACATATATATATATATATATATATATATATATATATTCTCTGCTTCCTAAATATGCATTTTCTTCCCACAACAAACCTACAAAGGGAAGTGTGAGAGACTCTACTGGTTGCCTACTCAGAGCAGCTCTTCTAGTTCTCTGTCGTAAAGGCTGCAAACAGGCAGACATGCAGAAACCCTCACTTTCCCAGACTCCCCTGTAGACAGGATGTGGACACATGGCCATCCTGACCAATGCACCGGAGGGGAAGTCTGCTGGGAGATTCTGGGAGGAAGACTTCCTCCCCGAGAGAAGAATAAGGCTTTTGTTCCCAATATCCTGAGAGGAGAAGACTGCTGGGTTTGCTATGACCACTGGACCATGAGGAGCCCAAGAGAACCCCCAAGAAAACCACCATCTCTCATGGAACTGCCAATCACTTGCAAGAAAAATGAATAGGTTAAGCCATATTTACTGGGATAGTTCTTCCTTTCTTTTTCTTTTTTTTAAATTGTACCAAAAGCAATCTAACTGATATTAGATCATCATGGGAAAGACCAGGAACCACAACAGTTCTGTACCTTGTCTTTGGGAACTGTCATCATACAAAACTGTGTGAGTCTAGAATAGATGAACCAGGTCTATTCTGACTGCACAAGTAATGCAAGTAAGAGTCACTGGGGCTGCACAAAAGAGCATGAAGCAAGTCCTTAGTGACCTGCTTCTCCATTGTACTGTTCCCACAAGGACATCTCAAACATGATCCAAGCAAAAAGGGTGGATTTATGAATACACATAGCCCCAAGAAGTTCCTGGGTGTTCTTCCAACCACACTCTCCCCTGCAAGACCCTCTTTACAGAAATGGCAGCACGCGACTGCCGCCATTCACAGGCAGAGGAGCCGAACCCCACAGTGTGCGTGCGCTCTCCTACCCCTCAGCACGCCAAGCTGCCCACCACACAGGGAGAACACGGTTTCTCTTCCGGTTACCTGCGTGACATCATTGTGTTCTCTTTGTGTTTCTCCTCCTCTTCCTCCCTTCTTTCAGAAGGAAAAATATGCTTTTAAAACTGTGCTAACCATATAAATTTCGTATAATACAGCAACAACAAAAGGAACTGAAGTCCCTTATACCCAGAGAAAAGCTATTAAATGGTGCCCTATGTGTTTCCTTTTTTCAATAATTATGTAACTATTTGGATGACTTTAAATTTGGGGAGGGGGAGTAGTTTCTATCTTTTTTTAAACTTAGTATTACATCACAAGTATTTTCCCTCTTCATTGATTCAAGCAACATTCAACTTTGTTATTAAACCACTAAAAATCTCATAAAAAAACAGACTTTGAAAAGCTTCAAATATCCCATTGTGAAAATGTACCACAATCTCTCTACCCTTTGCCACTATTGGGATTTAAGTTGGGTCTAATTTTTGCTACTGTAAACAAACAAGACCATCATGAAATCCTTTGACTCCACCTCTTTTTCCTCGGGGCAGAGAATGTCTGCATCCTGCAGCTTGCATTTTTTTTTTAAAGAATCTTGAGAAGTGCTGCCACACCATTAAAAAGAAAAGGATTCTGATGTTCATTTATACCACTTTCACAAGAGTTGGTCCCAGCGTTTTACAGAGTGTTATGTTCTAGGAATCAAAACCCAGACTGACTACCAGGCTGCCAATATTGCATAATACATATTTTTTTAAAAGCCTTTGCCATTTAGATATAAAAATCTTATTTTCCTATTTCTTTGAATACATAACAATGCTGTTATATTACTACATATACTTTTTTATCATCTGCTTTTCCAATTTCGTGAATTCCTTTATTCTGATCCTTTACCCATTTTTCCATTGGTCTACTTTTCCTATTGATTTGTGAGCTCTTTGTGTCCTCCTCACGTCTATTCCAAGTATCATTTTCCCCATTTATCGCCTGCCATTTAATTTTGTTTCAGTTGCTGATTGACATTCAGAATTTTCCCTTTTCCAATTAATTTCAATTAATCAAATCACTAGAGTTTTGCTTTGACTATTTTTTTTCCATTTCTCTTTGACATATACAAATTTTCCTTGCCCTTGGATGAAAATTCTCATATTTTTTTCCTAGTCTGTATGTTTCTCCTTTTAAACTTAAGTCTTTAACTACCCACAATTTATTTTTGTATCTGGCGATATCCTATATGATCTTTTCCCAAATGCTCAGTCTTCACAATAATGCCTTTTGCTGCATAATCCATTCTTTCTCCGGGGGTTGGAAATTCTTCCTTGAGCAAAGGTTGATAATTACCCAGAACATAAGATATCACTCTTTCCTTTCATAGTCACAGCTGATAGAAGTAACTGCTCCAGGGACTCTTCCCTGCTGAGTGGAGGAAAAGCCTCAGCATTCTTATTAAGACTCTTTCATTCCAACATTTACTTAGAGTCAATTATGTGCAAGCACTATGCTAACAGTGGGGGATAGATAGGGTGGTTAAGAACAGAGGGGGTCCATGCACGTGGACTTCACATTGTAGTGGATGAGTCGGGCTTATGAGCAATACTTAGGCATTAAAGGTACTGAAGAAATAATTATATAAGAGAAGTGTTTAACAAATAACTACACAATGATGAGTGTATGAAAAAGGAAACACAGTAGCATGACAACCCAGAGCAGGGGAACCCAAACATTAACAGAATGCTGGGCCAAGAACAATTTCCTTGAGATTTAGACTAAGCTCTAAACAATAGATGGGGAAGGAGGTGAGGAGGGAAGACCTCTATTTCAGGTAACATGGTGAACTAGATATACTAGAACACTGTATATAACACTGTATATAATATATATGCATACATATATATTTTATGTATATATGTTAATATATGTGCATGTATATTAATAATGTATAAATTTTCTCCCAAGGGCGAGGAAAATTTGCACATGGCAAAGAGAAATGGAAAAAAAATAGTCAAAGGAAAACTCCAGTAAGTTTGATCAGCTGAAATGAAAAATATTTCAATTTGATTAATTGAAATGTATATATTTTATATACAACATTGTATATATGTATATATACAATGTATATATATACATATGTATACATATATTCAGTGTTATATATTATATACAACGTATGCATATTATAAATACATACCATATTTGTATATTATATATAACTAACATACATAGTGCATACTAAAATGTATATTATACATATACAATCGAAATACACCTATGTAGAGGATGGCATTTTACAGAGTGTTATGTCCTAGGAATCAAAACCCAGACCGACTGACTACCAGGCTGAAGGGCCCTGATCCTGTTTCCAGCCCCTTCTAGCCAAGAAGTCTTGGCCAAATTGCCTCCAGTTTCAGGTTCCTTATCTGCAACATGGGATCATCATAGCACTAACTTTAAAGAGTGGTTGTGATAATTGAGAGAACCCACATTAAATACTTAGTACTGTATCTAGTACATGAAGTACCAAACAAATGCTGGCTTTTACTATTATTTTACTACCATTTTCTATGTATATTGTTGTCAACGATCTTGTTCAGTGTTTAGCTTAATATTTTCTCCATTGCTCATTCCTAAATTGGCCAGAGGACTGCCATTTTCTCATACACAGAACCAGCTTTCAAAAATTTAATTCTAGCTTTGCTTTTTACTTTTCTTATTTCACAGCCTTCTGCTATTAACTTTATTTTCCTTCTGCTTTCCTTAGGTCCACACCATTATTCTTGTTTAAATTATCAAATGGAATGTGAGGTGCATTTATCATCATCCTTGTGTTTGAATAATGGAGGCACTTGAAGGCTATTAAAACATCTCCAGTGACAGCTTTGGGCACATTCCATAAGCTTTACTGTGAAATATTCCTCTTTTGTGGTTTTTCAAAATAGGCTATAATTTTTAGTTTTACTTCCTTTTGGATTAAATAAGCATTTAGAAAAATTCTTCATCTTCCCCTAATTTCCAGGTATGTTGAATCTCTCATTTAAAAGTTTCTGATGTAGTATTACTTCATTGCAGCCAAGAATGGGGTCTGTATAATTTTTATGTTTGGAATTGAATGAGGTTTTCTTGTGCCCTCAATTTATGTAATTTTTTCATAAACACATGAAAATCCAATTTTATTCCATTTTATGGATATGAGCTTTCATATCTACTCATAATGATTATATATTAAAACTATCTTTGTCATTAACAATATGATTTGCCTTTTTAGTGGCTGAAACTCTACTAATATATCCTATATTTCTATCGGTTTTTGCTTTATGTATTTGAAAGCCTTCTAATTAGAAAACAGCTTGGCTATTTCCTCCTATGAATATTGCACTTGTCAATTCGAAATTACTAATTTCAATTAAACATACTTTATATTTGAGATAATCTGAAATTAAAATCTGCATCTTCTTTTTCTTCATATGTCTGAGACATCCTATATATAAATTTATTTTTTAATTTTATAATTTTAGATATATTTCTTGAAGATTTTAAGCATACAGTTAAGATACCGCTACTTAATCAAGCATCAGGGTTTTTCTCCAATAACGGAAGTTTAAAGCATGTATATTTGTTAAAATAAGTGATGTTGGTTTTGCTTCTGGAATAGTTTTTTATGCATTATTTTTCAGCTTTGAGAAAAAAATTACATGTATCAAAAACACCCCTTTTAAATGAACAATTCAACAAATATATATAGTCTGCAACCACCACGCAATTACTTTATATAACAATTGTATCATCCTCCCCCCCCATTTTCCTCACACCCCTTTTCAGGTGATACCCTCCGCCCCATTCTTTGGCACCTAGTACCTCCTGTCTTGCTTTCAAGAATTTTGTATAAGTGTAAAATGTGCAGTCCTTTGCGTCTGGCTTTTTTCACGTAGTATACTACTTCTGAGATTCATTGATACTGTTGTATATATCATACTCACTGCTAAATAGCATCCCATTAAATGGATATACCAGAACTGTTTTCTCTTGTTGATGGACATTTGCATTCTATGAATAAAGATGCTGTGAAGACTCACATACCAATTTTTGTGTGTGCATGTTTTTATTTCTCTTGTGTGAATACCCAGAAGTGGTACTGGTGGGCCATGACATGAGTCTGTTTAACTTCTTAAGAAACTGACAAACTATTTTACAAAGTGGATGTACCGTTTTATACGTCTACTAATGTACAACAGTGCTGGTTGTCCCATGTTCTCACCAACACCCTGGATTGTCAGTTTTTTTAAATCTTGGCCATTGTAGTAGGTGTGAAGTAGAACTTCTTGATGACCTTAATTTGCATGTCCCTGATGACTAATGATGTTGAGCATTTTTGTAGGGATTTACTGGTTATCCTTGTCTTCTTTACTGATATGTCTCAACATCTGCTGCCCATTTTTAAATTGAGTCATCTGTCTTCTTGTTACTCTTCTGAGTTCTCTGCATATTCCAGATACAAATATTTTATCAGACATATGCTTTGCAAATATTCTGAGTCTGTGGCTTGTCATTTTCTTATTAATGTCTCAGAACAACAAAAACTATCAGTTTAGATGAAGTCCAACTTATTAGTATTTTTTTCTCTTTTAGTTTATGCTTTTCATACTCCACTTGAGAAATCTTTGCCTAACCTAAGGTCACTAAGATTTTCTCCTCTGTTTTCTTCTACCAGTTCTATTGTTTTAGTTCTTACATTTAGGTGTAAGATTCATTTTATTTTATTTTATTTTATTTTATTTTAAAGATTTTATTTAGTCATTTGACAGAGAGAGACAGTGAGAGAGGGAACACAAGCAGGCGGAGTGGGAGAGGGAGAAGCAGGCTCCCCGCTGAGCAGGGAGCCCGATGCGGGGCTTGATCCCAGGACGCGGGGATCACGACCCAAGCCAAAGGCAGACACCTAACAACTGAGGCACACAGGCGCCCCGGTAAGATTCATTTTAAGTTAATTTTTCCATATGGTTACAAAGAGGGTCAAGGGTCATTTTCCCCCCATATGTATATCTAATGTTCCAGCATCATTATTTTTTTCTCTCTCATTTTTTTTTGCTCCCTACCTACTTCATATAGACTTTGTTTCACTTGCAATATTCATCTCCAATAACTTAGTTTTAATTCTGTTTATAATGTTACCCATGGTCCCCTTTGAGTTTTGCAGAAACATCCTACTGTCTCTTTCCCCCTGATGATCAGAGTGGAGTTACAGAATTCTTCCTGAGTTATACAAAACACAAGAAACTTAGCACCTTTAAATCCAACACACACTTTCCAATCGGTTTTAAATGACTGATCAGCACTCCAACATTCAGTGCAGCGTCGTTTCCAATAGCCAAGAGATGGAAGCAACCTAAGTGTCCACTGATGGCAAATGGAAAAAGAATACTATTCAGCCGTAAAAAATAAGGAGTTCTGACCACTTGACAACATGGATGGCCCTCGAGGGCATTATGATAAGTGAAATAAGACCGAGAAAAAGAAATACATATAATCTCACTTACAAGGGAAGCTTAGGGAAAAAAAAACAAAACCAAAACCAAAATAAAACAAAGAAACCCACCCCCCCAGCTCACAGATACAGAGAAGGGCTGGAATGGTTGCCAGAGGTGCAGGGTGGGCAAAATGGGTAAAGTGGCAACAACAAACAACAAAACTATTTGGTTATTTGTGTAGGTTTTTAAGAACGGCATCTGCATTCATCTTCACAACTGACTTAAAACAATTACTTACACATCATTCCACGTGTAACTTCTTTTAGTACACACCGCTCCTCCTCTAAAACAAGACCTTTTCATCATTCCTGAATATCCATTTTGATTACTTTTTTTGGTTGGCTGGCAAATTACTGATGATACTTTCTTCAAGAAGTATACACTGGTGTATATTTTGTGAGCTCTTGCATGGAATATCATTTTCTGCTCTCTTTATACACGAGAAAACGTGGCTGGTATTCTGAGGTCTCTGCTCAAAAAGGGCTGTAGACATTTTCTTAAGGACATCTATTATTACAGCAAAAAGGCTCAGGCAGAATTTTTATTCTACAAAGATATGTGTCTCTCCACCCTCTGCCCTCGCATCACGGTGGAGCTTCAGAAATCAGGCTCCACTCCATAGCCACCAACCCTATGTGGCCACTGAGCCCCTGAAATGCAGCCTGTCCAAGTTGAGATGTGTGAAATATACACTGACTACTGAAGACAGTATGGAAAAAAGTATATAAAATATCTCCTTAGTAATTTTTAAAATACCGATCCTGTGATAATGTTTTGGATATATAGGCTTACATAAAATGCTATATTATTAAAATTCCTTTCACTTCTTTCATTTTGCCTTTGGAAACATGACCAGGAGAAAACTCGAAATTATACCACTGATACATCACTATATTTCTATTGGGCAGTGCAGCTCAAGAGCCGGACTACTTGGTGTCATATTCTGGTTCACAACGCTGAATAATTTCAATGAGTCTCTTTTCTAAGATTCCATTTCCTCACCTGGAAATGGGTGAAAATAATTATACTAACCTCAAGGCTTACTGTGGGGATAAAATAATATTATGCATGTAAAGCTATTATGTTGGCACATAATCAATTCTTATTAATGAGAGTTATTATTATTCTTAAAGGAGGGATTTTTTTTAATCCTCATAACTCAAATATGTTTCTGGGGTATCCCCTGATGTGGGCAACTTATTGCCCATTTAGCCTGGACTGTAGGGGCTCCTTGTGATTTGCATGCATAGAGTTCTTCTCGCCTCTTGAGAATTTTTCTTGGGTTTCATCATCCTATGGACGGACCACCCAACACGCTCATCTTAAAGTGCCAGGATCTCCTAATTTTCATTCCATTTTCACCCCACCACTTCTGTCACTCGATCCCAGGGTAACATGTCAAAAAATATACCTCATCTAAAACACTGGAGCGCTAACATTTCACTCCCCAAATCCAGCCTTTCATCCTTTCAAAACATTTGGACAAAGGCTCCTATTCTCACTGGGAAAATAACCTAACCTCCTAATCCCAGTTCACTCTGCCCATCCTGGTCACCCATCAAATACCTTGGTCTTTTTTTTTTTGGTCCAGCTTAGATTTCAAAATCCATCACTGTAACCACACTTTTGAATCACTGACGTTGGTTTTTAACTCAGGTTGTGGATAGGTACGCTCTTTTGGTACAAGAGAAAGCACTGCATTGAAGGCCAAAAGAAGCAGGTTTTGGTATCACTTCTACTTCCAATTAGCAGCATTCTTCTCTGTCCTTTGGTAAATTCCTTATTAACACAAGAAAACGGGTGCTGTTTCCACAGCATGGGATTCTTGAGGACACAGCGAAATAAGGTACACGAAAGCACTTCCCTGTTTATCAAGGGGAATCAACTCCGAACAAGAAGGCCACAGCCATGAAAATGGAAAGGGCTCAACATTTACGATGGGGAAAGGGTAGATCAGGAGACACTTAATTGCTTTCAATGTGTTTAAGCCTCTGAGCCCAGGCCAATTACAGGTCCTGACGGGGCACGTCAGGTACGTAGATCTGACACACCTGTTGTATTCTGAAGGCCCACAGAGAACCGTGGAGGAGACAGCGATGGACATGAGCACATTCAAGGAAGGCAACAACGTGGAAACCATGTATTACACAGAAACGTCACAAGATAAATTTAAGTGTCAGCTACATTCCAAGCACTGCCATTTGGGCTATGGTTGAAAGAATGGAGAAGAGCAGAGGACTCAGTGGATCTGCTGGTCCCCAAGCAGATGGCTGACTCAGTCTACAGCCCCATGGCATAGAACCCATGCATTTCCTGGAGCCACTTCTGACCAGGTTTTGTCCTAAGAGCTGGGCATAGAGATAAAAGTTAAAGGTCTTGCCCTCCTGGTTCTCACAGTCTAGTGGGGAAGGCACATGAGTTAACAGACAATGATATATACACTTGCATTTGGTCTTTATTAATGCTCAGGACCAATGGGGGAATCAAAAAGATAAAAGATTTCAGTATAGCACAAGGCGAATACTTCTAATAGAGTTTCTAAACATGGAACATGGTCCTGTGGGAGGTAATGGTCTCTTATCTCTGTAAGTATTCAAAAGCAGAAGATTAATGACCATTTATATAGAATATTACAGAAGAAAGTGGAAGGTTATGCCAAATGAATGCCAAGCTCCTTCCTAATTAAGATTCTACGATTCTCAAAAGGAGACAGGGCCCATTCATTAGGACACTCCATTATACAAAGAAATATTTGCCTGTGTATAAAGTGAATTGTACAACCGACACAGGAAAGATTCTTTTCTAATGCAGATTACAATTTTTTGTTGGTTGCTTATAATTTTCCATGTGTGGTATTTAAAAGCCAATGACCAGCCTTCTAAATATGTTTTCAGATGCATTTCACTCATCCATGCCCATTCTATGATCTCACCCTTGTTATCCAAGAGAGTAGAACCTATGGCAAAGGCCAGAGGTGCATTGCTGGCCTTCGAGAACCAGCCCTCATATTCACAAACCACATGCACGATCCAGGGCCCAAGAAAAACGATGAAGAGTGGGAGAAGAGTAACTTTTCCAGACCCGGACATAATATTTAACCCCAGTCAGCCCTCCTATATAGCATGAGACCCAAAAAGAGAGAAGGAACAAGAGCAAAGATTTAAGAGATTAATCATAGCCATTTTCACATCTAGGAAAAGAGAAGGAATAAACACAGAATTTCTGAGTGCCTACTAGTACCAAACACCATGTGCTTTCCATTATGAGACCTCATTTACTGCATTTAATCTTCACCAGTAAAGAGGGGCCAGAGGTAACACTTTTAAAAAGACAATTAAGCAATGTGTATTACCCTCAATATTACGTATTATTAGTGAAGCTGCACAAGGCAATTCCAAAGGTCATACCTACTTCACCTGGCTTCTCACTCTTCTGCTAGGCATCTTAGAACAAATCATGTCCTCCGTGAGACAAGTCCCAGGATTCCTCTCCTTCCTCTGCAGGCCAAGCCTAACTGGAACCTGCTCCCCCCCCATGGGGGTATCTGGTGACTGCTGAAGTTCAACCACTATCAAGTGTGGTGCCTTTGAACTACCGCCCAGGCCCCACAATACAAACACCCAGACCCAATTCTGGGAAGAGGAGTGTGCTGGAAAGAATCACATGTGAGATCCTGGACAATTCTTAACCCCCCCTGGGCCTCATCAGTCCAAAGACAGCTATTTTTATAGGGCTTCCTTCGAACCCTAAAATCCTAGGACTTCTGTTTGCATCAGTCCCTCCTAACTGAAAATGGCCACCATTTATAGGAAGCACATCTTCCTGGGAAACAGGGTACGTAGCAGTTTACCCAGCCCCCTAATGAGAGGAACAGTGGAAGTATGTCTCCCAAAGGACAGCAGGGTGCTGTAGGATGGCAGTTATCTAAAGAGAGCTTCTGCGATACTCCACAAAGACCGGCACAAAGGCAACGGAGTAGGAGTGGGAAGCCAATTTTTCCGAGTCAGCCATTAATATTTTCTGTAGCCATAGCCCTGAATCTCACTTCATAACCTTTCTGATGTTGGTAACGAGCAGGCATCGGGTCTAAGAGAAAAGAAGATAAATTAGGACCCCCAGCTGGACAGGTGAATCATGAAACAGCCCCTGCCCCAGCAGCTTCCCGTTGCAGGCTCGGGATCATCCTCACCCCAGCTGATGGCATGGGGGTGACTTTCTGGGCCAACTGGGGCAAGATCAAAGGCTGGTCGGTATGCAGGGTCTTGTCTGAAAACTGACAAGATATGTGTTGCTGATTTAAGGCAAACTGTTGAGAGAGTGACTGTTTCGTTTGGAAAACGACCCTCGGGGGGAAGTGATGGGGCCATCCCAAACCCCAGCAGCAGCGTGACTACGGTGTCCTTTTATCTACAGCAGGAAGCTCCATCCGCAGTAGGTCTTGAATGCAGGGGTCATGCTTAACGCATTTGTTCTTCAGCAACAAGCAGGAAAAAAAACCACCACCAAGAGCTTAGAAGACCCTTGTCTAGACACAATTACGGGGCCCCAGCTGGAAAGCAGGCTAGAGGGGCACCTGGGTGGCTCAATCGGTTATGCAGCCGACTCTTGGTTTTGGCTCCGGTCATGATCTCGGGGTCCTGGGATCGAGCCCTGCATCAGACTCTGTGCTCAGTGGGGAGTCAGCTTGAGATTCTCTCTCCCCCTCTGCCCCTCCCCTTGCTCAAGCTCTCAAATAAATAAATCTTAAAAAAAATAAATAAATAAAAGCAGGCCACAGAGAAGGAAATCTAACATAAGAGAGCATGGATTATGAAGTCAGGTAGCTCTGGGTTTTAATCCTGGCCCTGCCGTGTAGCAGTTATATACATGACTTGGGCCTAAGTAACCTCCCTACGCCTCAGGCTCCTTACCTGCAGAGTGGGGGTTATTAATAATAGACCTGCTCCACAGACTTGTGAGCATTCTATAAAAGTAGCACATAAAACACAAGAAACAAAGTGCCCCATAAATAACAATGTTACGCAGCAGCCAAATGGGGTCCAGAGGCCCTGAAAGCAGGAATTCTGAGTTCAAGCCCAACTCAACAGTGGCCGTTTCATCCCACAGTGGCCGCAGCCCATGCTCTCTCCTTCCCTCCAGACCTGCTCCACACCCGTGGCTCCTGAATTATACAATCCCATATCTCACAGCCTTTCATTTGGAGAGGGAAAAGTTAAACAGCAGCATTGGCATTTATTAGCTACCTGATCTTAGGCAAATACTCCATGCTTCAATTTATAAATTATCCGTGAGATGGAGGTCATAAAACTTCTCAGCCCATCCCAGAGGGCTGTCGTAATGAGCGAGTGGCGGCATGCCACCATCTACAATGCTCCCCACAGAAAGAAGTCCCCCCTCCTGTGCCTCTCTCCTCTGTTGGCAGGAACTACATGTCTTGAGCAGAGTTGGGGGCGCAAAGACCTGCTCGGTCCTGGCAGCCTGTTGATATGGGGACTTGAGGCTGGAAATGAATGGGCCCCATAAACATCAGGAAGACCAGTGAGCCTTTCACAGGCCACAGAGACCAGCAAGCTGAGCAATCGCTATTTGCAAATCTACACTAATTGGTCATTACCGAGAGCAGCATAGCAGTCCACCGTGGACTTCCCACAGTTCATTTTTAATCATGCACCAACCCCTCATAAATTTCCTCTTCCCTCTTAGTCCATTCTCCAGCACTAACAGATATAACAAGGAGCCCACAGGATTGTTTCTGAGAAATGCCATTTCCAACAGCTGTACAAAGTGATTTCTCGACGCCCGATTGGGGGAGGCCCTCATGTGTATCTGCCGAGGGTGCCATCGGACACGCTTGCTGAACGCAACCGCACAACCCAGCACGAGTCCCTTCCTCTCCTGCGCTTCCTCCTTGCTAACATCAGCAAATGGATGGTGTTTTAATGCGCTCATGGAAAGACACTCACCTGTCCCAGGGCTGCTCCTGGGACGTTCCACAGGGTAGCACAGATGGAGTTGCCGTATTCATGCCCCTGCAGGGTCACTGGTAGACAGCTACCTGGCTGTCCGCCCATGCCCCGAGGCACAACAGGCCTCTGGAACGTGGTGAGGCCTGATGGTGATCAAGAAACCCCTTCCTAATGGCTTTACTACTCTTAGGGACCCAGCTCTGAGTTTTATTGTCGATCATCATGTTGCAAATATTTTCACAGGTGAGGCATCACACTAGACATTAAAGATACAAGGGTGATGAAAAGCAGACCTGTCTCGGCCCTTTTGGAGCCAACTATCTAGGGGAGGGAAGGACATTTAGCAGCATATTCCACAAAGGCATGAAAAGATCACCCTCTGCATTGAGGTTACCGAGGAAAGGTATGTGATCCTATAAGAACATACAACAAAGGATCCCCTATGAGATAACGAGCGCAGGGAAGGTTTCTCAGAGTTAATGTAGCTTAACCAGAAGAACACGGAATTAACTAGCAATGGGGAAGAGGAGGCCGACTGGGGAACAGAGTTTAAGCGACAGAGGAATAACCTCTGCAGTGGCCCCCTGGTGGGGAGGGGCGGGGCAAAGCAGATGTGAGGATCTAGTGCGTGAGCAATGGTACACACGGGCCTGAGATGAAGCCGAGGGAGGCAGGAGCCAGAAAGCGCAAGAAAATGCCATTCAGGGCTGTGGTCTCTAATGGGAGCATGGGGAAACCACGGAGGGTTTTATGCACGCGAAAGTGGATGGCATGGTTGGGCATGCTTTGGGAAAGCCAACTCATCCTGCCGGTGGAGAACCCATCTGAGGGAGGAGTGAGCAGAGGGGAGAAGACTCATCTGGACAGAAACTGTTGTGTTGGCGAGAGGTCACAAATGCTTAGAGAAGGATGGTGGTGGGGGAGATGGAGGGCAGCCAGGACGTGGGGACAGGGGCAGGGGGCCGTCAGAGATGAACTCTTGCTTCTGGAGGAGCAGCTGAGTAGGCAGATGGCACTGCTACAGCCAGAGAGGCTCCAGCTGCAGGGACCGAGCAGATCGTGGTTCGGGGTTTGCAGAGTTGGATTCTGTATATATCATCACCACTGTGACCACCAAGTATGGCAACATCGTGTTTACAAAATGCTTTCATACTCATTGTCCTTACAGGATTCCGACAAGAGTCTCAAGGGACTCAGGATGGTGGGACACGGGTGTCTCACTGGTAGGGAAAGAAAATGCAGGTGTTTGGGACCTTGAGTGGGGTGGTCAGTAGCAAAGGTCACTCTAGAGGACTGGACACTGGAGACAAAGCCTTCAGAACACAGCTGATTGTATTTTCCTTATTTTTTTAAGCCATGGAATCTCCAATGTGAATAGATAAAAGTCCAGGATGTAAAATAATGAACAGCTGGTCTTCCTGGATGAAAGTGGGCACGCGAGAGTCAGAGCACCAGTCCCTCCACCCCCCACGTTGTCTAAGACCTCAACCTCAGGGAAACCCCAGGCCTCCCAGGAGCAGATTACAGTCCTATGTGCCTTACTCCTTCAGTCTCCCACCACCAGTGGATTTCAAGATCATTTTTTTTTTTAAGGTTTTATTTATTTGAGATAGAGAGAGAGCGTGCGCACAAGCAGGGGTAGAGGGAGTGGGAGAAGCAGGCTCCCCACTGAGCGGAGAGCCTGATGCAATGCAGGGCTCTATCCTAGGACCCCAAGGTCACAACCTGAGCCAAAGGCAGACACTTAACCAACTGAGCCACCCAGGTGCCGCAAGAGCATTTTAATCCTATGCTGCCTTGGCTGCAAAGGGGAGTAGGGCATTTTCAAAGACCTGCTGCATTTCAGACACTGCTGGGCCTTCACAGGAGTTAGCTTGTTTAGTCCCTGCCTTGGTGGCTGTCAGCGTGCCACCCATTAAACCCCTGATGGAGCCAGGGCTCAAAACCTAAATCAGATGGTTCTTCAAAGGCAAGCCAGGATGTGAACTTGGGGTTCTGTTGAACCACTTTTGTGTTTTCTTAAAAAACTAGGGGGTACAGGCGTGCAAGGGGCAGGACACAGGATTGCCCAAAAAAGGAGAGTGATGAAGGATGCAGAAGCATCCTGCATGCCGGGCGCTGTGCCTCCCCTCCCGTTGCTTCTCCCCACTGTGTTGGTGCTGAGACCCTGGGAGACAGAGAGGCTTGCTTTCACCTTAATTAGCGTAGCAATTTGCTAAATTTTGTTTTTCCCTTTTAGGAGTGTTAATCAATTTTAGCTCAGAATAGACTGGAATGGCACACAAATTACCACGACAATCCCCAAATGCTAAATTCTGAACATCTCGATCAACCTCAGAGTCTAAAATACGGGAAAATCAGAAACTCCGGCCGGCATCTCTGTGATCTACTTACAATGTTATGGCTCTGAAATGAAAAGATAATGGCTTTATGAGGTTTGGAACAAGCAATCTGCTAGAATCATGCCTAGGTGTTTAGTCCTTCCCAAGGTGATTGGAGACAGAGCATCAAAATATTTCTGCAAAGTTACATGTTCCTCTAACAACAGCCATTTGTTAAATCCACAAGCATTACAGGGTACCAACTATGCACCAGAAATGAGGAAAGAGTGAGACGTGCTCCCTGCCCCCTCCCCTATTAAAGAAGGTTCTAAACTAAAGCAGTAGACAGACAAAGATCTCCTCTTTCCTGGAGAAGTCAGGGAAGGTTCTTGGAGGAAGTGTCGACAAAGCAGAGTCCTGCAGGGTGAATAGGAGTTGTAACAAGGTAGGTGGAAGGGTATGTCAGCTAGAAGGAACAGCATAAGCAAAGGCTCAAACGGAGGAGAGTAAGCAGAGACCAGAGATGGTTTCCTAGGGCTGAGTAACAGGCTGAAATTCCAGGAAGGACCCAGATGAGATGGGAAGAAGAGTCAAGAACCAGAAGCAGGACTTCTTGAGACCGTGAATCTCAATCCTGATCCAGGCCATGTGGCACTATGGATGGATTTTAAGCTAGGAAATGACATGACACAAATATGTCTCGTTCAGTGAAACCTTCTGCTCCAACACAACCTTTAATATTTATTCAGCATAATCTTTTAAAGCACATTCACATCTATTCTCTCACTTTTGCCGGTTCATTATCCAATGAGGTTGGTATGATAATCACTTTATTTTTTTTATTTTTCTTAAATTTTTTAAAGATTTTTATTTATTTATTGAGAGAGAGAGAGAGAGAGAGAATGGTAGAGAGCATGAGAAGGAGGAAGGTCGGAGGGAGAAGCAGACTCCCTGCTGAGCAGGGAGCCGGATGTGGGACTTGATCCCAGGACCCTGGGATCACGACCTGGGCCGAAGGCAGACGCCCAACCGACTGAGCCACCCAGGCACCCGATAATCACCTCTTTACTGATGAGAAAACAGACATAGCAAAGGTACAGATTATTTACTTTGTATCTTATGACGAGTAAATGACAACATAACAAATTAAGACCCAGCCCCATCTGACTCTGAATTCAGCACTGAGCTCGCTGGGTAGCAGAATTCTCTAGAAGAGCCATCACAGACCTTTGTCAGATGCATACCAGGCCAATGGCCTCCCCCTCTAAAGAAAGCCTTGGTGGCCAGAACTGCCCAGACCAGCATGCATTCTGTGTGGACAACGTGGCCCCTTTGATGCTTTCCATAGTAAAATCAGATCTGGATGGCAAACAGCCTCAGTTACACCCTGGACATTCCCAGTTGAAAGCTGAGATTTCTGCCACTGCCAGTCTACAAGACCACAGGCAAGAAAAGTGTCCAGCGCGAGGAGCTCAGGGAGACACCTCTCTCTCCCGCCGCCCATACCTTGAGCTCATCTGCATTGTAGAAGTCCACACGCACGGCGGGAACCATCCAGGTCTGGAAGAGCGTCGCCAGGATCTGCTCCGCGATGGAGTCGGCGACGAGGTGGAAGTGCAGGGGGTTCCGCCTGTGAGAAGTGGGGGGAAGAGGAGTCAGGAGGGACAAGGAAAGGAGTTCCAGCCACAAATCTACATTCTTACCAATTTGTAACATGTGGTCAGTTTCTAACAGCAGCTAGGAAAGGAAATCAGGTGCATTACCAACCCAATGCTTGCTGGTAACCAGGACGCCAGAGCTGCAAAGGAGAGGAGACACCTCACCCCACCTTAGGATTTCAGACAGGGTCATTGTTACCGTTGGTAACACTCCATTCAAGCCAACCGCCATGCCTGTTGCTAGCGTATTTTGTGTCTCTAAAAACCTTAAGCAGAGCCTATGCAACAATTTGGCCAACCTTTATTTCTACCACCTAGACATATGGGCATTAGCTTCAGGAGCAGATGGACAGAGAATAAAGTCTTCAGACCAGCTGAATGCAACAGACAAGATACTTCTCCCACTGCATGGTACGGAGTTCTGTTTTCTGTTTGTTCTTCTCCCAAAAGAAACTCAGGCACCCAAGATGGCATCATGGGGAACCCCCATCACTGAATACCAGCTTACCCTCACTTTTAATATTCCTACAGCTTTTATTTGTTGCCCTCAACCAGCCATCACTGGGGGAGCCCCTAAAATACAAAGCAGCATCACACAAGGGCAAAGCTTCTGGAGTCAAATGGAAATGGATTCAAATCCCAGGTGTGGCATTTATTAGTGGGGATTTGGGGCATGTCACTTCTCCCTCTACACTGCTGCCGCTTCGTTCTGTAAAATGTTCAGAAAAATCTTCTTATCAGGCTACTATGTCAATTAGATAAGTGTAATACATAATGCCTATCAAAAATAAACACAGGACCATAAACAGCAGATATGCCTTCTACTATCATAAATACTACAGAGCTAGCAGAAATAATAGCATCAACTGTATTACCACAAATGAGAACCTTTGGAAATCTAAAGATGAAAATGACCTGGTTCCCATGACCTCAAGGAGCTCACAATCCTCAGAGGGACAGAGGATCCACAATGTAATATAAACACAAGGTGGGTCATAACATTGCTAACAACCACAACACAACATAACGTTCTTTGGGAGTAAAGAAAAAAAAAAAGGCTAATTCTGACTGGGTCAGGAGGACGTCGAAGAGCTGGGGAAGCTGTGCCCTAAAAGATAAAGGAATGTGATGGGAAGCAAAGGGAGAGGGGACACCCTCCAAGGAAAGAAACAGGAGACTACAGCCAGAGCCCAGGGCATGCCGGGAGCGTGTGGGGAGAAGTGGTTAGCTGGGACTCGAGGGTCAGAGCAGAGGAGGAGAGAGGAGAGAGTGCAGGAAGCAGTGAAACCCAAGTAAACAGTACCTACTTCACCAGCGAGGAGTGGGGAGCAATGCGACCCATCTCTTAGCTCCTGGTCTCCTGAGACCCTCCCCAGACCTGTTCTAGATACACAGACCCTCTCTCAGTTTCCCATCCCCTCTCTTCACCTGAGACTTTGCATCTTCGTTTTGCTCTGTAAGAAACCTTGCATTTGCTCATTTGATAAATACTTACTGAGCACCTATTACCTGCTGGGAGATGAGCAGGATGCTGGGGACAAGTAAGGTAACCACTGCTGACCTCACAAATCTCATGATCTGGCCCCTCTTCTCCTACCCTTCACACTCCGCAGCCAGTATTTATCTCTTATTCAAGCCTTCAGTTCTGAGATCTGCCATCGTTTTCTCCTAGAGTCCCTCCCTGACTACCCACGCCTGGCTCAGGGGCCCTTCCTAACAGAGAGTCATCTCAGTACCATGTGCCCACCTTTAGGTTTTGCTTGTTTGTTGACCTGTCTAGATCCCCACATGACTGTGAGCTCGGGGAGGTCAAGGATGATGCCAGTCATGTTCAAATGTATCACCTCATAATCCACCTCTGTGCCTGGAATGCAGGAGTTCAGTAAATGGACCGAGTGGATGGATGAGTGATGGGACAGTGGACAGATAAGGGGAACGGAGGCTCACACGTCATGTAGAAGATGAGACCAGGGGAATGTGAAATGAGGATCTGATCTGAGATAATGTCTGAGGAAGAGCAGCAAGGAAGCTGAATCTAGAGGGATTTTAGGAAAAGAGATCTTAGATAAGGGGGGAAATGAAGTGGAAGAAGCAGAAGGGGACACTGAGGTTCCTGGGTTGGTGGTGATGTCTCCAGTACAGGGGATACAAGAGGAAAGGCACGCTGGAGAAAGATGAGGGGTCTGGGACTGGATGCACCAAGTTTAAGGTGAGGGTGGCTAAGCCTGGTGGAGCTGAATGGATGAGTTTAGACCTGAAGGCGATTAGCATCCAAGGCTAATCTGCCATGTACATGACAGGTGCTCAGGGTGAGAAACAGAATAAATGAATAGAAGACACAATCAGGACTGCAGAATTTCTCTATGGGACCCAATGAACACTGCAAATTCTCCCATTAACTATCTATATTCAAAGGTAAGGGGCATATGTGCCCTATAGCATTCCTTGGAAGCCCTATTAGAAGCTTCCCTGCAAGAAGCTACCAGTTGGCCTGAGTGATGACTGGCGGTCATATATTTATCAGCCAATGACTTACCTGAAGGCTAAGTGAGAGGCAGCTAGTCAGAGTCCCTGGGAAGACAGATGGCCCACTCAGCCATCTGTTGGTGTTGG
Organism: Callorhinus ursinus; assembly: GCF_003265705.2. Classification (NCBI taxonomy): domain Eukaryota; kingdom Metazoa; phylum Chordata; class Mammalia; order Carnivora; family Otariidae; genus Callorhinus; species Callorhinus ursinus. The sequence goes on along the minus strand of NW_027397076.1, from coordinate 2,030,968 downwards.
TACAACCATCCCCCCTCTCCCACAGGAGCCCCACTGGAGTCTTATGCATCGAGAATGGATATAACTGTCCATTTGCATTTCTATCCACAATGGAGGAATGGCATAATTTTAGACACAGAGTGACAATACCACAGAGATCAAGCTACGTATATTTGTTCCAACACAATCATGCTGCCCACGTGTCTCTGTCTTCACGTGCTGCTTCCTCTCCAGGGGATACTCACCCCCTACTTAGAGGTCCCATGAATTCCTTTTCATTCTTCAGACTTCCCTTTGCAAGTCAGCTCCTCCCAGACACCTTCTCTGAGCTCATCCTGGCCTGTTTTTAAAAACCTGCTAACTTGGCATTTCCTATGAAAAACATGCCTAATGGGTCTGCCTTTGGCTCAGATCATGATCCCTGGGATCGAGCCCCATGTCGGGCTCCCTGCTCAGTGGGAAGCCTGCTTCTCCCTCTGCCTCTGCCTCTCCCCCTGTTGTGCTCTCTCTCTGTCAAACAAATAAAATCTTAAAAGAAAAAAAAGAAAGAGAAACATGCCTACCATTTCTTTTTTTCTTTTTTTTTTTTTAAGTTGGCTCCACACCTAGCATGGAGCTCAATGTGGGGCTTGAACTCACAACCCTGAGATCAAGACCTGAGCTGAGACCCAGTCTGACCCTCAACTGACTGAGCCACCCAGGCACCCCCAAACCTGCCCACCATTTCTAGCATGACACTGTGATACGTTTTCAAACATGTGGCTCCTTGTCTCTACTGTGAGGTCTCTGAGGACAGAAACCATGTTTTCATCTCCATCCCTAGTGCCCAGAGGAGAGCCTGGCACATGACAGGTGCTCAACAAACACTTGTTCAACAGGAAAAGGCAGCCAAAGTCCCTCCTTCTAGGTCCCTGTTAACCTTACCGTGAGAAGGTAATGACAGTCAATGGCATCGTCTGTACCAATGGTACAGAGCTAGGGGCTCCGCTCCCCCCCAAGAATGTCTGGGTTGGAGCCCTGGCTGCATCAAGTACTGACTGAGTGACCATAAGCAGTTAATTCATCTTTCAAGGCCTCAACTTATTGATCTTCAAATCAGGAACATTAACAGTAAGTAAACAATATTGCATTGTAAGGATTAAATGATATAAAGTGCCTGGTGTGTAAGATCTTATTGTATGTTAACCACTGGTATGGTCTGAATGTGTGTGCCCTGCCCCCTCAAATTCATAGGTCAAATCCTAACCCCTAAGCTGATGGTATCAGGAAGTGGGGCCTTTGGGCAGTGATTAGGTTGTGAGGGTGGAAACCTCCTGAAAGGGATCAGTGTCCTTAGAAAGGAGGCTCCAGAGAGCTCCTGCCCACCTTTCCTGCCCATCATAGGAGGACACAGAGAGACATCAGCAATCTGTAACCAGAAAACAGCCCCCTGCCCCCTCCACCATCAAACTATGCTGGTGCCATGATCCCGGACTTCCCAGCCTCCAGGACTGTGAGGAATAGATTTCTGTGGTCTATGAGCCCCCGAGTCTGTGGTATTTTGCTATAGCAGCCTCAAGCAGACCAGGATAACCACTGTCAGTGCTAACTTAGGGAACTGTGATTTTTCTCTACTGCTTTGCATTACTCTTCAAATGAAGTAATTTCAATTAGTTCCTCCATCCACAAACCCAAAAATGAGTTGAATGAAGAAACATGCAACAAAGAGATATCAAGCATTAAGTACACGAAAGGCATAACAGGGGTTTAGGTGACACAGGAGCTGGGACTCTCCTCTCCTGGTGCAGCTATCAATCTGGCAGAAACAGAGAGAGAATGCAAATAACTACATAAACGTTGGAACACAGGTGGGCCCTAACACTGGACCACCTCACACAACTGCAAAGTTTGGGAATGACATACCTCCCGGGGAGCCATCTAAACAGACTGATATGGACAGTAAGTGAAGGGTACCCCTAGATTTGGATGGTGAGCAACCTGCACAACTGTATAGGATGGCTCTGCAAGGAGAAGCACAAAAGCTACAGGGGTGGAAGAGAACCACTCCGGGCATAATAAATAGGGGCCCCAAACACACGTCCATTCTCCCGAATTCCCTGCCAGGGGCTAAGGGCACACCATTCATCCAGCCTCACAAGGTAGAAACAGGAGCTTCACCAGCCCCGCGCCCCTCCCCCCAATCTCCCACACAGCCAATCAATTCCACGCACTGAATGGCCGCTGAGTCCAGTGAGTAGGAGCCAGGTCTCTAAAGCCAAATTGCCTGGCTGCTTTTTATCTTGGTTTGTCACAAACTAACAAACTAACGATATGACCTTGGGCAAGCATGTTCGTCCTGGAGTCTCAGCTTCTGCAACTGTAAAGTGGGGCTGTTATGATCAGATCTAATTAAAATGTATGAAGCACTTAGAACAGGGACCCACAAGGAATATGGACTTAATTAAGTGTCAGCATGAGGAGTGTATCTGCCCTTCGGTAAGGTCTCATGAATATATTCACCCCCTCTCTCCCTGTCTCTGAGCTGGCTCCCTCCAACAGATCCTCTGTCCTGTAAGCCCTGAACGCCCTCCAAAATGGTCACACAATCCCCTGCTCATTGTACGATGAATGAAGTCCAGCCTCCTGCATGGAGCTAGCAGAACCTTTGATAATCTCATCCTGTCCACTTCTCCAAGCTCATGTCTTCCCCCTCCCTCCTCAAACCTGCACTCCAACCACTCTCTTCCCCAGACCTGCATGTGACCAACTCTTCTTCTTGAGGCATAAACTGCCACCTCCTCTCCATGGCCGCTCCATCCAAAGTGCCCATGCCCTCTCCTACGGCTCCCACACTGCATTGCCCTCTTTGGGTCTTCTTAGCACTTCTTCGTATTGGAAATCTCTATATTCATCTGCAGGTCTATCTCCTCCCCACTGCTAGAATGTGAGCTGTGTAGGGTGGAGGTTCTCTGCTTTCACAATGCACCTGTCCTCTTGTTTTCTCTCTCTACAACCCCAGTGCTTGGCAAGTGCTTAGCCATGGGTGCAAGGTCAGAGATTAGTCATGTTTTCCTGCAGGCTTGTGGGCCTGCTGTCTCTCTCCCTTGACCACCTTCACGTTGCCTTGCTAACTGCATCCAGTCTTCCCCATTCAATGGCACTGAGGAAGCCATTCCACTGGGTCACATGCCCTTCTTTGTGCCTCTCGCGGATTTCGGGGCTCAAAACCCAGGTGAATGCTATCGCCTACTGACCATTCACTTCTCTGTTCCCTGCTAGGTGGGAGTCTTGGCACTGGAACTGTGTTTTGTGAAAAGTCTTAGCCCCAGATTTTTATTAGTCCCTTGTAGATATAACCACCCAGTAATTATTTATTGGAAGAATAAATAAACAGACAAGTTAATAATTATCAAGGATATCCAAATGTCCTCACCATCTGACACAGGAGTGTTACAAGTAGAGGCACTTAGGAAAAAAGTGGGTTGGACGATGGTCTCTTAGGCACAAAATCCAAAACACAAACCACAAAAGAAAAAATAAACTGATTTTGGTCAAAATTAAAAATGTTTGTGTTTCAAAAGATACCATCAAGAAGGTAGAAAAGATAACCTAAGAATGGGAGAAAATATTTGCAAAGCATTTATCTGATAAGGGACTTGTAACCATAATATATACAGGTCTTTTACAACTCAAACAATACAAAGACAAGTAAGCTGATTAAAAACTGAGCAAAGGAGGGATGCCTGGGTGGCTCAGTCAGTTACGTCCGACTGTTGGTTTTGGCTCAGGTCATGATCTCACAGATCATGAGATAGAACCCCACATCAGGTTCATGCTCAGTGGGGAGTCTACCTGAAGGTTCTCTTCCTCTGCTCCTCTCCCCACCTGCACACTCTTACTCTAAAATAAATAAATCTTAAAAAAAAAAAAAACCTGAGCAAAGGATTTGAACAGCCATTTCTCAAAGAGGATATACAGATGGCCAATAAGTACAAGAAAAGATGCTCAGCAACATCAGACACCAGGAAATGTCGATCAAAACCACAAAGTACTACTTCACAGCCACCGAAACGGCTAAAATAAGACAATAACAAGTGTTGGTGGGGATGTGGGGAGACTGGAGCCCTCATTTGTTGCTTGTGGAATTGAAAGACGGCATAACCGCGCTGGAAACTGGTCCCGCGGGTGTCTCCAAAAATTAAGTGTAAAAAGTTACCACTGCTGAGCTCCTCAGGAGTCCCACTCCTAGTTAGACAGCAAAGCTTGTTCAGAGACCGTCACAGGAGCATTATCCATAACTGTCAAGAAATGGAAACAACCCCAGTGACCACCACGTGACGAGTGGATAAACAAAATGTGGTCGAGTCGGGTGCTGGAGTATTATTGGCAACGCGAATAAATGAAACATCACCTGCTACAACGCAGATGAATCTTGAAAACACGGTGTTCAGCGAAAGAAGCCACTCACGAAAGACCAAATCATACAAGACTCCATTTATATGAAATGTCCCAAATAATCAAATCGACAGGAACAGAAAGGTGAGGGGGGCTGCCAGACAACGGGAGAAGGGAGAAATGTGGAGCGACTCCTCATGGATACCAGGGGTTCTTTGTTAGGTGATGAAAATGGTCTAATATTAGGGAGCAGTGATGGCTGGACGAGTTTGCGAATACTAAAAACCAGCAAATTATACACACCGGAAGAGTGAATGTTACAGCATGTGAATTAAATTCCAATGCTCACTCATTTGCCTGAGCTGGGAAGTGGGGCCTATGAGTTTGGGGTAGGGAAGAGACCTGGTCTGCTCAGCGGATGCTGGGCTCCGTTCCTTAGGGAGCTGCACCGTATGTACGGCAAATGGTGTGCCATGTCGGGAAGGCCTGCAGTCGTCAGGGCTGGCCTCTACCGGAAGGGAAACCCAACTAATCGGGACAGAAAAGAGCCTGATTGTGTCCACATGTGAAAGGATGTCCTATGGTGCCCACATTTGAACAAACGTCCTACAGCTCAGAACTAACTGCAATAAAGAGGATGTTTCATTCTCCACGTGTGACTTCTGAGTCTTTTACGTTCACTCCCTCACTCAGGAAGGCAAGAAATAGTTTTAATGATTCCAAGAATCAGCCAAAGGCCAAAAGCCTCCAACCTAGTCTCTTTTGCTCACAGGGAGATTAGCAGAAGTGAGACAGATGTTACGGACTTATTTACACCAACTGAACTGCACCAAGGGAGGGGTAAGAACTCCTTCAGAATTTCTTCTTATTCACACACACACACACACAAAGATATTTTTCTCGATATAGGATTCGATGTTATTTAATTTTATCTCTGTACAACATCTAAAATAGTCTTTTATACCAGTCACCAATTATATGCATTTTGGGAGCAAGGCTTTAAGCCCATGAGAAAAGGCTTTTACTACGTGAATAGGCCCGCACATCTTCATATACAACAGGTCCCATGTAGCCTGCCGGGGTCTGAACAATACAGACATTAAGTCTGGTATGTATTCAGACCAGATCACACTTTTACAACAAGGAAAGAAGCAAGTGCATGTTTCATCTTCAGCAGAGCCTGCAGACTTCGCTCATAATGAGCAATGCTCCTGTTGTCTCTGGTTTCCCTAACTGCTCCCCTGTTCTGGGCTGGGGTGCAATAAAATGGTAACACAAAGAGCAAAGATGATTAAAAGCTCCAGCTTTCTCCCTGCTTTTCCTTTCTTATCTTGTCTGGAATGTGCCACAGCCCCTACAGGGTAATCCAGGGTCTGCTTTTATTAAAATATACAGGGATATCTGAGCGGAAATAATCCTTAATTATTAAGTTTACAATAGAATCGCAATTTTAGAAAAAGAAAGAGGCTCTGACAGCACCTCCGTTCCTCAGTGAGTCTGTTATACTTAGAGATTTACTAGAACTCACTGCAGAACAACACGGCGGCCAGGAGGGCTTTTCGGTGTGAGCTCTTGGTTTGAGGGAGGACAAGCGGCACTGAAACTGTGGAAGATTCAAGGGCAAGTCAGTATCACAGCAGAAAAGCTTTCTGTGGGGGAAGAAGAACAGAGCAACTTTCCAAAAAAAATCAAAAGGCTGTGGCTTCCAGGCTTTGGCAGAGCCAAGGTTACAATCCCAGGAGCATCAAGGACTCCACTGTGACCTTGAACAAGCTATTGAACCTCTGTGAGCCTCAGTTTCCTCGTCCATTTGTGCGGATAACGGCATCTACCGTGCCAGGTTGGGATGAAGGTCAAATACAATGGCCTATGTGATGCTCAGTATCTGAACCACACCAAGTATTTCTCTTTGACCTTACATACATGCATGACCAAACAGCACAGATGCCTTACCTGTTCAAAGATACCACATGCCCACGGTACTTTCTCTTTTCCCTAGCTTTACCGAGGTATAATTGACAAAAACTGTATAAATTTAAGGTACATATTAAATATATTATTTTTTAATTTTTTAAAAGATTTTATTTATTTATTTTACAACGAGAGAGGGAACACAAGCAGGGGGAATGGGAGAGGGGGAAGCAGGCTTCCCGCTGAGCGGGGAACCCAATGTGGGGCTCGATCCCAGGACCCTGGGATCATGACCTGAGCCAAAGGCAGACCCTCAACGACTGAGCCACCCAGGTGCCCCTACATTAAATATATTATAAACATTAAGGTGATGTATCTGTATATGCATACATTGTGAAATAATCTCTGCAATCAAGCTAATTAACTTATCCATCCCCCAGTGACCATTTCCTTTACTCCATGCTTTTTTCCTAAGTCTTACTAGAACATTAATTCCAAGGCTTATTTTATTTAAAGTAGGTTCCACACGCAGTGTGGAGTCCAATACAGGGCTTGAACTCACGACCCTGAGATCAAGCCCTGAGCTGGGACCAAGAGTCGGACGCTTAACTGACTGAGCCACCCAGGTGCAACCCACTAAGCCTTTAAAACCACTATTTACTTCATGCTCAGCACCTCAAAAATACATTATTTTGGCGGAGGGATGAAGGGGTGATTACAGAGATCATAGTAATGATAACAATTCTCTACATGGTCACCCAAAATGATGATTAAAAATCAAAATAATGATACTCAAAATAGTAACTTTTTTTTTTCAGTGGCGAGCTCAGACTCTGAAGCTAGGCTGACTGGATACAAAGCCAGCTCTAGCATCTTCTCTGTGACCCTGAGCTCTGACTCAACCTACGGATTCTCAGCTTCATCATCTGTAAAATGGGGATAATTATAGTACCCACCTCATGGAGTCACAGGAGCATGAAATGCATTAATATCTGAAAAACACTTAGAGAGCTAGGTTTGTATTTGTTCAATACACAAAATACAGAAATGTTTCACATAGATTACCTCTGATAATAGTCCAACAGGGCTCTAAGAGAGGTTAGAGAACAAGCCAAACCTCTAAGTACAGAGACTTCACTAGGGTTGCCCAGCTCACAGATGGTAAGACCAGAATCAGAACCTACTTCTGTTTGTTTGTTTTATTCAAATCCTAGGTTCTTCACATCACAATCTGGAAACTGCTTCTATAATAAGTTTAAGCCTGAATGAGCAATAACACAATCAGAGGCAGATACTGGGCACAAATATGCTGTTTTATCCTCCATGTTCTTCAGGGGCACAGTGAAGTTTAAAAAAACAAACAAACAAACAAACAAACAAAAAACCCACCAAAAACCCAGCTGCTTGATATGCAAAGTAAGGGAAATCACCCAGTTTCTTCCTGACAACAGGGCTGTAGTGTGTGAGAATAAGTAGATCATCCTCGCAAACAAATATTAAATTTTTACAAGCTGGCCCACCTTCCTGTCCAGGAGGTAAACACCTAGCTGCTAAGTAATGTTTTTTCTTCCTCTGCTCACTAAAAGCTCAGTTTCCTTGAAGAGCTGCTATACTTCCCAGTTTATCTGCAAATGGAGTTGGAGTTCTGTCCCCCAATTTTTCTTTAAACACCCTTCCATCTAGGTGACACAGGAACATAATGTACTCTTTTCTGCTAGGTAAACTCTCTTTCACGTATATTTTATATTTACTTTTTCTCATCTACCCTTTTTCTTTATTATAGAGGTTGCATAATGAGATGACCAAAAATACATGTAAAGAGAAAACAAAAGCAAGATCACCTTTATTTCTCCTTCTCTAAACACAACACAAAGAACTCCATTTCTAAACATGGCCTCTGCCAGTCCTTCTGCCACTGGTATTTTGACCATGTTTACATGGCTTGTTCTTACACAGTGGAATAATATGCACATGTTTTGAACTGTGTTGACACTTATATCATAAAATATAATTTGTCCACATTAGGACATATGTTTTAAGACCAACCAAGAACATGGTTTACTACAAAAGGGTGTTCCATTATTTAGTCTTATCGTTTTCTAAGTATTATTCAAATTTTTAGGATTATAAATAGTTATGTCATAAAAGCGTTTTTGGTAGTCAGGATTATCCTTTGAAGACAGAGTCCCTGAAGTAGTCATATGGGGTCAAGGTCTTGGGCATTAACACCATAACATTTCTTTCCCAAAAGATTATAGCAATTTGCAGCTCTGGTAGGAGTATATAAGAGTGCCTGGGATCACTCTTTTACGATCTTTTAAACTAGAGCGCGCCCACTGTCGCCAGGCATACTGCAGAAGTAAAATGGATTGGATGTAACAAAGCAAGCCTTAAATGAAAATTTGCTGAAAATCCTGTCTGGAAAATAAATCTAATTGCTGTAATTAACAGTGAAAGCCAAAAGAAGCATCCTACCACTATTATTATATTATTATTAACATTAGAAAGGTACTTCATTTGCCAAAGCATTTTATAATCATGTATTGGTTAATCCCCATAACGTGCCTCGGAAGCAACGAAGCTATTTATAGACAGACTTTCTGCGCGAAAAGTCTTTCAAAAGTCCTTTTGTCTTGATATCTCAAGTCATTATCACCAGTACATCAATTCACATTCTCATTTGTCGAATTTCAAGGATGGGAGGGACTGAAGTGGTCATCTGAACCAAGATCAAGTGGTCACTGACGTGGCGTGCAGAATTTTCCTAATGCATACTAAGAATTTGCTTTCTTCTCAACTCCCCACGCCTCCACAAAAGCATGGCATGCCATCAGGGGCCAGTTATAAACCTGCTATTTTTAAATGTAACATCTTTGTGCTACACAGTGACTGTAGGAGTAAAAGTTTACACTCAATGGGGTTCCTCAGGGTTTCAGCAACTACTGGAATTATTTGATATGTAGCTAAAGCAATAGCGATAATATTTATGCCCAACAACACCGAACATTTTTATGGCTTTAAAATATGCCATAATTGAGAAACAGCACAAGTGACTATCTGTAATCATGCACATGCTCTTTTCTAAAAAGGGGGCGCCCCCCCAATCAGGGAGGGATCGAGTTCTTTCGTGGTGACAAGAAATAAACACAAAAAAGTTGAGAGCCACTCCTCTAATTCAGAAGACAAAATGCCTGGTTTCAAACAGCAGATGAAGGCTGCAGAACCACAGGGAGTCTCAAAAATGGCACAGGGGCGGTGGTGGTGAACAAAGGGTTTCTCACCTTATGTCAAAGACGTGAGGTTGAGCCCTGCTTCGTCATTATTTATTTGGTATTACATTTCCTTCTGAGACGTGCAGCTGAAATCCCAATGCCAACTGCACAGGCTAAGAGGAGGGAACGGAGAGCCCCTACCACTAGCTGACAGTGTTCTCTACTTGGTGGTTACTCATTTCTCCCCTTTCCCCACTCTGGGGTTGGGGGGGGTTGAGGCAGGGAATCCCCCCACTCCTGGGTGGGGAGCAAATCTGCTTGCTGACTATAAGCACAGCAGGGCACCCAGGAAAAGACCCACCGGGTGGTTCAGTACAACTGAGCAAATAAATTTTGTCTTCAACCTAATAAATTCTGGGGTGCACGGATTCACAGCAAAAGTTAAGTGACCTAAGAACTAAAGTCTAAAGGGTTAAAATGACCTGCTGAAAGTCACTCAGTATAGAGTGGTATGAGTGTGTCATCAAACCAGGTCTGAGCTAGATCTATTCGTTAACTGGTTGAATAAATAGATCTTCAGGTTATTTATTAATGAAGTTTCCCAGATTCACTAGTTAAACAAGTAAACATTGACTGAGCATCTAACACTTATGAAGTCCTTCCCTAAGATACGGAGAATCCAGAAATCTAAGGCATGCTTTCTGTCCCCAGAAGTCCCATATTCTACTACAGAAGACACAACGTGAATAAATAAAGGACAATGTACTAAGTACAGTGATAAAAAGATGCACAGGGTATTGTGGGCTGGGAGAAGGCAGAGCCCTAGCCCAGAATGACCGGTACTGGTGGGCCTCCTGTTAGAAGGATAAGGAGTTTGCAAAGTTGGGAGGGGGAAAAAGGAGGGAGGAGGTGAGGAAGGGACAAACAGAGCGGCATGGGGACGACAGCAGGCAGGGCACACCCGGGAGAGGGTGAAAGAGGGTGACCTATGAGCAGGTCAGTGTTGCTGGAAAGTAAAGCCCCAGCAAGGGGAAGAGAGAGAAAGCATGCTGAGAATAACAGCAGGCCCTGACGGGTCTGTGTGGTCTCTAACCTGATGGTAAAAAAACTCGATTCTCTCCCCTCCATGACAAGAAGCCAATGAAAGGTTTGAAGACATCAGATTTGCCTTTCTGAAATACCACCTGGCCTTGGAGGCTGGCCCTGTGGGGACTGGAAGGCCTGGTGGAGGAGAGAGAACATGCAGACCTTAACTGTGCCAGGTGCAGTAGGGATGAAGAGAAAGGGAAGAAATTAACACTATGAAGAGGGAAAACGCCCAAGTGCATCACAGAGGGGCTGGGTGGGGGTCTGAGAGAGAAAGTGGAACCAACAGTCAGTCAGTTTCTTGCATGGCCTGCCGGTCTTGGGTGCCCACCACACCTCCCATCTCTGCTGCGGCCATTGACCGCTAGATTTGGGCATTAACTTCACAGTGATCTTTGGTTTGTTGAGCTCTAAGAGCTTTTCACCACTGTTCCTACTGCTCAGAACCTTCTGGATCTTGGCTACAGCCACGAATAAGCTTCATCTAAACCCTTGGTAAGAATGTTAGAACAGAGCCAAGGACACTGGCTGGAACTACAGACTCAATTCTGGATACACCGTCAGTAAGTCTAGATATCCATCAAGCTGAACAGTGAAAACAGAAGAAAGTCCCTGTTAAAAAGAACAAGCAAGTGGCAGGAGTTTAACTTGGACAAGAGATGACTCGGGAGAGGCAGATCACTTCCAGGTGGAAAAGGACCCCATTGTTCGTAGGGCCGTTTCCATGGGAATCCACTAGGACCCACAGACAGCAGCTACAGGCTGGAAAACTTCGGTTTAATATAAGACAGGACTTTCTGATGGTTAGAAACGCCCAGACGTGGGACAGGCTACGTTGGAATAGAGTAAGCAACCTCTATCAGTTTGCTAGAGCTGTCCTAACAAAATACCACACACTGGGGGTGCTTAAACAACAGAAACCTAGTTTCTGTGGTTCTGGCAGGTGAAGTCTGAGATCAGGTGCCTGCAGGGTTGGGTTCTCCTGAGGCCTCCCTCCCGGGCTTGGAGATGGGTCTTTGCTCTGTGTGAGGCTGTCTCCCAATCTCCCCTCCTTATCAGGACACCAGTCATATTAGACAGTCCATTCATAATTGCCTCAATTTAACTGAATTACCCCTTTAAAGGCCAATTCCAAATACAGTTCGCATTCTGAGTTATTAGGGGCGAGGGCTCCAACAGATCAATTTTACGGGGATACTGTTCAGTCCATCACACAACCTATCAATAGGGGCGTGTACACAGAGGGGTCTGGTGACTGTCAGGCAACGGAAGGCCAAGGAAGAAATGGAAGCCTCAAATTTGGAGTGTCCCTAAAGGGTCCCCTTAGGTCTAAGAGCTACAATCCTAAACATTGTGGGACAACACCTCATTGCTTCTGTTAAACATTATTAACACAATAATCTCCCCCAGGGTTCAGACAAAAATCACATTTTCACGGCAGCTTCAATGACTGATGAGAAATGTTGCTCTTCTATACCCCGCCCCCGAGGAAGCGTGCAGGCTGGCGGTCACACACACAAGTCACATGCACGAGTCACATGCACAAGCTGCGCGCCCAAGCCTCACGCACCAGCCCACAGGGTACCACGGCCACGCTTACCTGTGAAACAGGACAGACTTGACCAAGGTGACAACGTCGCGGCTGGCATTATACCCGGCACAGACGATAGCAACGTGGATTGTCTGGGAAGCAAAGAACACAGGGCAAGAAGTCAGACAGATGGAAGAGGGCCTTCCTGGTGCTTCAGACCATGTGGAAAAGAAAAATCACCCTGATCTCTTATGGGGATCGTTAGAAAACAAAGGGCATAGTTTGCAGCTGTGGAAAATAACTTGAGATGGTTTTATTAAGGCCCTTTTAATCAGTTTATGGAGCAATCATCATTTGGAAACCAATCGTTAAGGCTCTTTGCAATTACGTTTTGGGGACTAGAGAAAGGGCAATTGGCTCAAACAGGCAAATGGTGAGTCTCCTACTCCCACGCTGGGAGACCGTGACAACGGGTGACAAGAGAGAAGAAAGAAATACATTCCGAAAGGAAGAACTGATAGTCAGGGGTCTTAGACTGAGAAGCAGTGGCTCGGAGGTGGGAAATGTTCTTGCAAGATGTCTCAGATTAAGGGTGCCTGATTGGGCCAAGAGACCAATGGGAACGTCTATAAGGGTACATCTATAAAAAGGGCCCCAGCTGGGACATCATTCTAGGAACTGAAGACTGGCAGAATTAAAGGGAACCTTATGGCCCATCTCCTCTGACTCTGTCCTTTAGCTCAGGGTGACCATGGGAAAGTGGTGGCATCAGGTGACTCAGAGTAATACAGGGGCCATGGCACGTCCTGCAGGAGGTCATGGAGTACGGAAGGGGATAATACCAAGAGCAGAATGTGGTGTTCGGCACACTGCCTTCCAATCACAGCAGAGATGACCTCTAGAGCTGAGCCTCCCAAAGGGGAGGTCCCTTGGCACCCCGGTGGGCTGTACGTGAATTATAGGATACAAAGTCGCTTATCTCTTCAAGCGAGAGCTCAAGGCTACCAGGCAGGGCTGGTTCCCTCAGGCTGGGCTACCCTCTGAGCTTCAGCAACTTGACAGAGATTGAGAAGCCCTGGTCTAGTGCAGCCCATACAGAAAGTCATCCAGCCTCTCAAAACAGCTCCAAGAATGAAAGGTTCACACCTCTCGATGTATCTTTTACTGATGTGCAGCCTTCCTTGACTTGAAACCAGCCTAATACCCACCCCACCTTGCTCTGTCCTGGGAGGACTGCAGAACAAGTACTTTCCCTCCAGCACCCAATACCTAATGAAACTACTCACAGCCTTGGTTCCCAATGGCACAGCTTCTGGACCTCTGTTATTCTAATCAGCCAGTTCAAAACACAGTTCTGTTGACTCTATGCACCGCTTTTGCGACTCCCTAGGAGTCTAGAATTACTTTAAAGTAAAAAGTAAAAAAAAGGGGGAGGGAAGGGGAGGGAAGGGAAGGGAAGAAAAATGCAGTTCTGATATCCTGGCCTCTCCCCTACAGGCTTTCAGGACAATGACCTCTGGCTCCCAGGCCTGCTTCACCACCCCACCCACAACATCATCAAGGGAAGTTACTCGGGCTTAGACAGGTGGGATTCAAACTCTGGAACAGAGATTCTTCATCCTTATAACATACCAGAAACACCGGAAAGATTTTTAAACTACACCCTGTGCCCCAACCCCACCTCAGACCAATTAACTCACAGTCTCTGATGGCCAGGATTTAAAATTCCTCTGCTGGAAGCCAGTGGTTCTCAATAGGAGGCAAAAGTCATCCCCCCTGCCCTGCCCAGAACATCGGACAAAGTCTGTCTGGAGTCCTTTTTGGTGGTCACTCCTGGGGATGTGCGGGGCTATGGCATCAAGTGGGCAGAGACCAGAGATGCTGCTCGACCTCCTACGAGGCACAAAGCAGCCCCCACAATAGAGAACTACCCTGCCCCAAAGTTCACAGGGCTGTTGTGAGGAAATTCAGCTTCCAGAAAGAAGCATGAGGGCGTGTGGGGAACTCAGACCCACGAGCTACCAACCCAACCTTGTCTCACATAAAATTAGACCATATTGGGGCGCGTGGGTGGCTCAGTTGGTTAAGCAACTGTCTTCGGCTCAGGTCATGATCCTGGAGTTCCAGGATCGAGTTCTGCATCAGGGGGTGGGGGGGTCATCCCTGCTTGGCAGGGAGTCTACTTCTCCCTTTGACCCTCCCCCATCTCATGCCCTCTCTCTCATTCTCTCTCTCAAATAAATAAATTAAAAAATTAAAAAAATAATTAGACCATATTATGCATATCTTAATTTCTCCACCTGTAAAACGAAGACACCATCGCTTATCTCTGGATATCATCTCCCAAAGACTCAGCATGAGAGACTGTAAAGCGGAATGCCACTGTTACCATTTAAATCACGAAGGAAATGAATAGGAAAACGCCTACACGTGGGAGACATAGCCAGGAAGGGGACAAGAATGCATAAAAGCTGAATCAGGCTCTTTGGAATCACAAATATTTAAACACACGGCCTCCCAGATATCAAACTTTGTCTGGGCTTCAGGGTTCAGGGGCTTTTGAAAATGGGCCCATTAGATGTAAGCACAAGTGTGCACATTCGCAAACATTTTACATAATTTTCCAAACTCTTCAGTTTCGTCCAATACACCTGCCACCATGAATAAATTCATCATCTGGAGCCGCAGAGCCCAGGCCCTGTTCCCCGGGAATGCAGAAAATCGGGAGTGCCGTGAACATGCCTTGGAGTTCTGGATGGTCCCAACTTTTTGTGGGGCCGGGAGTGAATGCCAAGAATGGGTCGGGGGCTGGGGTTCGGAGTGAACAGGGGACAGGGATGAACGCTCCTTGAAAGAGCAGAGTCACAAATATGGTCTCACCATGATAACTTGGTTCGGAAGCTACGAAGTCCAGGTTTTAAGTGTTTGAATGTAGTGACTTAAAGAGGACCGACCAATGGCCACAACTACTGGGACATTCCTCTCATCAGAGTGACGGGTCTGAATATCAGATTCAGTGACCACTGTCCCCTCACAAGAATTCCTTATATTTTATATGGATGTCATACTTGCCTTTACTGGTCACAAAGCTTGGATGGGGGTCGGGGGTGATGATGTTACCTGCTCCTCCAAACTCACTCTTCTTCCAATTCACTCCTGCCCCAAACAGGTACCCCTAATTTGCTCCATGCCTGAGCTCCTGACTTTACAGAATGAATAACTGGGCTCCCATTGCCTCGGGTTTCTGGTTGAGTTTGGTCACTGGGAGGCCTGATGGCAGGTGGAAAGAGAGGTCAGATCCCCTGCGCCTTTCAGAAACCCTCTCCCAGAGTTCTGGCTCTCTTGGGCTCCTTAAGGCCACCTGCCTCGTGCCCTATGGGCCCAGGGGTTGTAGTGACTCTCTCTAGGGCGCTCCACCACCCTCACTGGCTCCCATGCCTGTGGCCCTGCCTCAAACCCTTCCCAGCTCGTCTGTGTGTGCCATCAGTTTCCTTCTAGGGCCTGACCAGTTCCAGTGACCCTTCCTTAGCCCTGCATCAGTCCTGGTGGCTGGAAGGGAAGCACAGGTGGCTCTGAGGCATTCAGAGATAAACTGCTGATCCCGAAGGTGAAACGAGGCAGGAGAGCACCGACAGAATTACACTGGAGAATGTGTGAGTTGTGTTTATAAATTTTAAGCAGCTTGACAAAGTTCTCAGACACATGAACCACAGGTTCTTTCTAAGGAAGCCCACAGAGCATCCTGCTCACTCCCTCCAGTCCTGACCCTGGTGCTCAGCACACATCCACGAGCTGTACCTGAAGACATGACGTAGACAACTAGGGCCAAGTGGGTGATGTTTACTTCTAGGACTTGGAAGAAGGATCCAGGCCTGACACAGGCGTTTCTGGAGTCCCTAATGTGCCAGGCCCTGTGTTGTGCTCAGAAGACAGAAACGTGAATCAGTCCCCCAGGGCCAAGTGAAGAGGGAGAACGACCGCTACCCAGACAACCCCATCAGAGACCGGGAAGGCTCCGCAGACCGGCGAGCTCAGTGTCCTTGCAAGCCAGAGTAGCCTGAGCCACCTAGACCAAGAGGATGCCAGGGATCGGCAGGGAGGAGAGGGTATTCCAGTGACTCCACCAGGGCAACCGTCACTCCTGACATTCAGGGCCAGCTGGGATTTGTAGCTCTCTGCTTGTTAGCCTTCACCGGAACCAGAAAAAGAACATTCTCTGTGTTCCGCACCCCCCTGCCCCCACCCCAACACACACAAGAAAAATTCCCACGGGGTTTTTTTCAAATAGGGATGCAGGGGGAAAAAAGAGTCCCAAAAGAAATCCAGAAGAAACTAAGGGATGGCAGGCAAGGTGTGAGCCTGGCACAAGTAATCAGTGCTGTGCCCAGCTGTGCTGCCCCCAGGAACGCTAGGAGCCACAGGACCCAGAGGGCCTGGTACTCCCTGCGAGGCACTCTGTCTGGGGCACAACTGAGTGCGAGCACGTCCTGTCGGGGACACTGCCGGCAAGGAGAGAGGGGAAACCCATTGCAGCACCAGTACCTGTGCTGTGAAAAGTCAGGCTCAGCGGCAGGACAGCGGCAGACCTCCATGCTGGGGACGAGGGGAGGGGAGGCAGGCCTCCCAGGGGACAGGCGGCTGGGGAGAAGCACACAGCCAGGGACAGAGGCGGGGGTGGCTTTGTGGGGAAAACCCAACCAGAGTGAAGAGATCCGGTTTGAGCTGCCACGTCAAAGCTGAGCTGCTGCTATGTATGTGACCGTGGAACATCGCTTCATGTCCCTGGGCCTTCCCGGCTTGCCTATAAAATGGAGATTAAAAATGGGCACTGCGCTGGGTCACTGTGAGCATCCAACGAGAGCAAGAAGGTGCCCCTAGTGAATGGACGCTGCTTACTGAATGCCTGAATAGCATACGGAGAAGTTGTTCAACATCTCTGTACTTGAACCCCCTCAACCTACACAACAGGGACATAACACTACGCATCCTCAAGGGGTTGTTGAGGATGAGGAATAAGTGGCTCTCAAACTCAGTGTGCACCATGATCCCTGGAGGGCTTGTTCAGACAGAGTGAGGGATGGGGGCGGGGAGGGGGTAGGGAACACTTCCCCCGAGTTTCTGATCTAGGAGGTTGACATGGGGGCCTGAGGACGGCCTGCATCCAGGTGATGCTGATGCTGTTGGTCCAGGGACCACACTTTGAGAACCACTGCTCTAGCTAAGTGCTTTGAAGACTGCTGGGTAAAAACTCAACCAGACGTTAGCTGTGATCACACAGAGTATGAGGGGTGTTCCAAGAATCCGTTTCCAATACCTCTCCAGTGGAGAGCACCTTCTCCTGCACTTGTATAAAAGAACGAGAGACAGCACGCATCACTGCCCCCAGGTCTTGGAATTCATGACTCTCTCAGGGTGAGGGTGAGGCAAGGAGGACTCAAGACGCAGGCTTTTTCTGTGCCAAGAACAAAACCGTGGAGATCAGGAGAGCTGGGTGTTGGCTGCAGCTCTGCCTCTGGCCGGCTGAGTGACCTTGTGCGAGTGACTTGACCTCTCTGATCCTTGGTGAATCCTCGAGACAAGGAGGAGGGTAGAATTTCTATATATAGTAGTACACAGGGGACACTTTGCAAGACCTCCAAGGGACCCCTGAAACTGTGGACACTACTGAACCCTATATAGATTCTGTTTTTTTTCCTACAGATGCATCCCCATGATAAAGTTTAAGTTATAAATTAGGCACAGATTAACAACAGTAACTAATAATAAAACAATTATAGCCATATACCGTAACAGGTTACATGACTGTGGTCTCTCTCAAAGTATCTTACTCTACCTCACCCACCCTTCCTGGGATGATGGGAGATGATAAAATGCCGAGGTGCTGAGTTACAGTCGGGGGTCCGATGCCGGCCTTCCGACACGGCGTCAGGCTACTAAGGACCTGGCGGATCGTCAGGAGGGACCAGACTGCAGCTGACCACGGGCAACCGTAACTGTGGAAGTGAAACCATGGAGAAGGCGGGATTCCTGTAGGGTCCTCCTAATATCCAGCATTTTCCAAAAGTCAAGACGAAGAGTGAGACCGGGTGGTGACATTCTCATCCAACGTCCCGTGGCTCAGCCAGGCGGTGGCAAATCGAGGGGCTGAATTCAAAGTCCTGCTGTTAAGCCCGTACTACCGGGTCTCAATAAGACACACACAGAACTGTGAAAATGAAAGCAATGTACTGCTGAGGAGCCGCCTAAACTCATCTTACAAACCTCCAGCGCATGTCTACTCTTTTGGGAAGTCAGTGATCAAGTTCTGTCTCCTCTAAATACTAAACCATGGACCCCAAAGACAAAATTATCTCAACCCCGTAGAAGACAAAAGTAGACACCTCCGATCGTGTATCAATTATATTTTGATTAAAAAATTAAAAATAGGGATGCCTGGGGGGTTCAGTCGCTTAAGCGTCCAATTGTTGGTTTTGGCTCAGTCATGATCTCAGGGTTGTGAGACTGAGCCCCACAATGGGCTCTGTGCTCAGCACAGAGTCTGCTTAGGATCCTCTCCCTCTGCCCCTCCCCCTGCTCACACTCACTCTTGCTCTCTCTAAAATAACAAAAATAAATCTATAAAAAAAATTAAAATAATTTACAAGTAAGAGTGGACACCTCCTGATTGTAATGGTATCCACGCTGCCAGGGGCTCAGTGAGGTAGGCCAGTATGAAGACAGCGAAGGGCCACACCGCGAATGGGGACTTCGAGCACCTTCTCCATAGTCAAGGCCTAAGAAACAGAGAACACATGAATGAACCACCTGGCATTCTCCACCCTGCATACTTCCGGCCTGCTTTAGGGCTTCTCTGTGTCACAAACAACAGAGTACCCCTAGCAGTCAGATACCCAAATGCTACGTGAAGAACATACGAAAAGGGTGAGGCTGATTTTAGGGTGGGTCAAGCAGAAGCTTCACTGCTACAGAAGACTCACATTTGGGACAGGTGGGCTGTCTGAACACAGGCACATACTGACCTGCCACGGACGGCACATGCCACGCTCCTACCTACAGAATGACGCCCCTGACCCAAAAAGCCCGCACACGTTGCCAAAACACATGGCCATTCTGCAAGCGTCAACAGTGCAACTTCTCTGTGCCAGACTCCCTCGAGGTGCTGGGGAAAAGAAGGGAGCAAAAGAGGGAGACCAGGCTGTGTGGCAACGAGTCCACAAGGAGAAAGCTGGGGAGTAAGGCAGACCTTCTAGAGTGCATGGGCCTTTGCAAAAAGTGTGAAGAGAGAAGCCACTTGAGGGTTCAGAGCTGAGAAATGGCATGCTCCGACTTAAATTTTAAAAGACTCACTCGAGCTACCAGTTGAGAACAGATTAGCTCTGTGTGCATGTGCAGGGGTCGGGGGGGAAGGGAGCAAGGAAGCTGGAAGCAGAGAGAACACTCAGGCGGCTACTTGCAACCCCCTGAGCACAGCGGATGCTGTGATAGGCTGCCCAAATGCCCTTCAGTGAGGTCTGTGTTGCCCTGGGGGCCAGGATCCGCCTGGCTGCAGAGAGCCGCCCCCCCTGGGGCAGCCACTGCCAATAAACCCCAGCATCTTCAGACTCCGGCCCCAAGGACCTGCCTTCACAAACTGCATGTGAAACTTCACAGCACCCTAAGCCGGGGGTGGTACAGGACAGGGAGGCAAATGGCCACATGATGTATTCTTTCAAAGTCCCTGGTGATCTGTCTGCAGTTGACTTCTCTAGCAGAGGAAACAGAAGAGTATATGTATTAAGATTTACAACCTGTGGCAGGGATGTGGGGAAACTGCACCCTTGTGTGTTGTTGCTGGGGGTGTAAAATGGTGCAGCTGCTGTGGAAGAGAATATGGTGGTCCCTGGAATAATTAAAAACAGAATCACCATATAATCCAGCCATCCTAACTTCGAGGTATATATCCACTTCTTTTTCTTTTTTCTTAAAATATGTTCCGTTATTTGTTTCAGAAGTACAGATCTGTGATTCAACAGTCTTGGAGGTATATATCCAAAAGAACTGAAAGCAGGATCTCCAAGAAAGGTGCGCACACCCATGTTCATGGCAGCATTATTCACAATACCAAGAGAGGGAAAGCAGCCTGGGTGTCCACCGTCAGATGAATGGGTACACAAAATGTGGTCCAGACATACAATGAAATATTATTCGGCTTTAACAAGGAAGGAAATCCTGTCTCACGCTACAATGTGAACTTTGAAGACATCATGCTAAGTGAAATAAGCTAGTCACCAAAAGACAAGTACCGTTTGATCCTACTTATATGAAGTACCTATAGGAGACAAATTTACAGGAAGCAGAATGGTGGTTGCCAGGGTCTGGGGCGAGGGGAGGGGAGGGAAAAATGGGAGCGGGTATAGTTTATTCTGCAAGATGATAACGTTCTAGAGATCTGTTGCACAGCGATGGGAATACACTGACCACTACTGAAATGCACACTTCATTTTTAAGAGAGTAAATTTCAGGTTACATGGCTTTGTTGTACCACAATTAAAAACAAAAGAGATTTATAACTGGAGACCCACATTTTTCAGCTATGTGGCCTCACTAAGCTCAGGCTTCCCTAGTTAAAACTTTACGATAATTGAGTCCAGGAGCTAACACATGTACAAGTGCAGTGTCTGGTACCAGATACTTGCACAAAAAGTGAAAGCAGACGTGATCACCAACGCGTTGCCTCCTCCTTTCACGATGCGCATGCTCTGATCAACCTGGAAGACTCAAGAGGTTTCCTTGCTTCCATAATGTGCTCTCAGTTTGGGATGCCCTGGTGCTTCACCTCACATATCAAACTCCTCCCCATCTCTCAAGATATACCAGCACCTGCGGGGAACTCAGTTTCTTCATCTATTAAAAAAAGGCAGGGGGTAAGAATTTGTCAAGGTCTGCTGGACATATTAACTGAGATGATTCACGTAAAGGGATTAGAGCCTGGGGTCATGTAAGTTAGAAGATAGGCGTCAGCAATCAGTAGTATTAATTATTATTCCTATAAGAGTCTAGAGTATGCTGAAGGCTCTACATTCAAGGCCTTGAGCCTTAAATATTCTTGAAAGTCAGGCGTCAGTTTCTTTCCTTCTGCCCTTACCCCAACTGTCCTTCAATAAGGACTGGGATAGTCCTTCCCTCACGGTTGAAAGGAGGGCTTTCAGAGCTGCCCGACTCCCTCTGCTGTGTCAAATGTTGGTGCTGCCTTCATCCACCTCCCATACAAGAGGGCAGAAGGCAGAGGAAAGAGGAGATGAGCCATTGGAATCATTCATTATTTGGGCCATGGGAGCTACTGTGCAAAAACCAGGACAGACTTCTTATCTTGCTCTGCTTTACCGTCAACATCTTTAAAATGAGAAGGTTGCATCTTTATTTGTTGTTGTTGTTAATGGCACATTTTCAAAAGAAATAACATGTAATAAGAGAGCATGATACAGAAAGCAGATCAGGGCAGGACTCCTTTGGAGTAAGCACAGACAGGAGGCTGTAAGAGACGGGACCCCTAGTCAGGGTCATGGTGTGGTGGCCACCTCCAAGACTGTCCCCAGCGATCCCTGCAGCCCTGGTAGAGCCTCTCCTACACAGTATCAGGGTCAGTCTGTATGACTGATAGAGCTTGGCAGAACTAACAGCGTATTATATCCAAGGCAAGGTCATAGGGAAGATTGTGGCCTCTGCCTTGTTCTGCTCGATCCCTTACTCCGGGGACAGCGAGCTGCTACAGTGCGAGAACACGCAAGCAATCCTAAGGACCTGAGGTCCCAGCCACGCCAGCGTGCCATCTCCGAAGCAGATCAAGCCTACCAGTGACAGCCACCCTGGCAGAAATTGTAACTGCAAACGTAGGAGAACCCTCCAGACACAACGTACAAGCTGCTTCCAGACTTCCTGATTCTCAAACTGTACGACAAAATAAATGCTTGCTATTTGAAGTCATTAGGTTTGGGGGATAACTTGAAGCCATCAATGATGAAGCCATCAATAACTACTAGACTTGGGTAGGGGAGGTAACCTAAGTAACCACTACAGGAGCAAGGGTTCCCAAAATCGCTGAAGAAAATCCTGCTAGGTTTCTTCCAACTATAATGTTCCCTAACTCCAGGGCCTGACATTTAGGGAAACTATTTTAGCACACTTACATCCTTGAAGGAGCCCGGAAGACCACCTATGAGGCTAATAAAATGTGAATCCAAATGCTACAGCACTATCTTCTGATAGCCACGTGAATATGAGAGGTGGCAGGCAAAACCCCTCCACTGCTGAGTTATTTCATAAAATTCTCTAAAATGAAGTAAAAGAAATAGATCAAAATGCTGTGCTTTTAGGGGCCCAGGAAGTGAAGGCACAAGGTGTCCAGTTTTATAAACATAATGGCTAAAGCAAAATAGTACATCTGTACTGAGCTAATAAATACTCACAATCTGGAAGGCAATTTTAAATATAACTTCTTTCAAAAGAACAGACACATCCTTGCCTCGACCTACTGAGAAATGACTACCCCCACGGAGCTGCTGTAGCCCCCAAGGTGAAAGATGACCCCCATCGTGCCCGGTAACCCTGAAGCCTTTGCGATGAGGCACCTGCCAGGCACAGACTAGGACTGGGGCTCTAAGCTCATGGGAGTGTGGGTCCCGGACGCTCTAATTCACAGAGTGGTAAGGCAATGGTTCCAAGTACAGGTTCTTTTTTTTGTTTTGTTTTTAAGATTTTATTTATTTGAGAGAGAGAGCACAAGCAGGGGGAGGGGTAGAGGGAGAAGCAGACTCTCCGCTGAGCAGGGAGCCTGACGCGGGGCTCGCTCCCAGGACCCTGGGATCATGACCTGAGCTGAAGGCAGACGCTTAACTGACTGAGCCACCCAGGCATTTCTCCTCCCCCTCCCCAAGTACAGGTTCTAGAAGCAAACTGCTTAGGTTTAAATTCGAGCTCCATCTCTTCTGGTAGCAGGACTTTGAAATAATTATTGAAACTTTCTAATGTGTCAAATGAAGAAAGTATGCTGTGTGGATTGAATGAGATAGTTTATGTAAATTATTTTATGTAAATTTTAGCACAGTGTCTGATCCACTTTAAAGGCTGAGTAAATGTTAACTTTTATTACTATTACATTACAACCAAGAAATGAAGCTCAAAGGACGGAGGAGGAGAGACAGACTTCCATAATGGTGGTCTCACATGAGAATGCACCATTCACCTGACCTCCCATGGTAACAGCATCAATTGTTGTTGTATTCAAGGACATCTGCCAATTCTCTGGCATTCCTCCCACTGAGAGATGGGGTATGTACTTTTCCCTGTGAAACTGGGTGAGCTTTTGAGCCTCTTCCAATGAAAAGATTTCACTATCAGCAGAAGTGACACTATGTGACTCTGAGGCCAGGGCATAAAAAATGTTTCTGTTCTGCCTCAGTCACTGGAACACTTGTATTTAGTCTTCGGCGGCCAGGGAAGCGGCCTAGTGCCCTGGGGCCGCCATATTGTAGGGAAGTTCAAGCTGGCCACAGAGACGGACATGGAGAGGCCCCGAGTCTATGACAGGGAAGAGGGACGCTGTGTCAGCGCCCACAGCCCCAGCCCTCACTGTTCAGCTCCAGCCACAAACTAACAACACGTGTATGAGGGACTCCAAATAAGAACTGCACACCAAAGCCCTTCCCAAATCCCTGACCCAAAAAAACCATGAGAGCTAATAAAATGACCTGTGTTGTTTTAAGCTGCAACATTTTAGGTGTTTGTTAGGCAGCATTAGGTAACTGGAACACGCAGAGTAAGTGATGCTCCTACAGAGTTGGTTTCCCACCTGCTAGCCCATTTCATCCTCACAACTGCACTGGGAAGAGCAGATTATAAATTCTCATTTTTGTAATGACGACACAGACTCTAAGAAAGTCGCTGAATTACCCCAGGTCATACGACTAGTGACTGACAAAGTAAAGACTCCCAGTCAGGAATTCGGACCCCAGTCCCAGTGACTTTTCTGCTGTAGCAGAGCTGATACTAGAACGGACCAGAACCAGAAGTGCAAGAAAAGTACACCTATCCAGACACCCGCAGGCCCAAGCAGATATCACAGAGGATGACTCTGCTGCAGAAGTTCCATAGCATGCAGAAACCAGTCTGTTGCTGAAACACCATTGCCCTGACAACAGAGAAAGGCAAGAATAGAACAGTTCTTTGAAGGCCACATAATTAAGAACGATAAGAGGGCACCAGGACTGGAGAGGGCCCATTGTTTCCATCACCAGATATCTCGGCTGACAGCCTGGGCATCATTACAGAAGACTTTTCAGAAATACTTGTCATACCCCAGAGAAGTTTCAGTGCAATGAGGGAGGATGACAACGTCCTCTGTGATGAGGTGCTGAGCTCTGACAGGGCGTCAGGACCGGCTTCGGCACTTGTAATCGCCAAGTGTCTCGATGAAGGGAGGCTTCTATTTTGACTTCGCTGCCTGACGTTTCTTGTTTGCTTCTATGGCTTCTTCACTAAAATCCTTAAAGATGCCAAGCAATGGAGACAGAGAAAGCATTACACTGGAATGGGTATGAAGTCAGCATCTCAAGGTCAAGGTGTCCCCAGAGGAGACCACCTCGAAATAAGCTGCCAGCAGATCAAGACTTTCAAATTTATCTGTGGTGGCTTGGAACAGGACCAGGGTTGCAACGCAGACAATTCTACCAAAACTAACTTCAAGGGTCTAGGAAATAACATTATCAAGACAGGCAAAGAGAAGAAAAACGAAGGAAACTTTAATTCTCAGGTGCAAAAGATAAAAAACTAAATTATGAGAAGAATCAACAATCCCCAGGTCTGAATTCCTATATTGCTACTTCATCTCTCAAAGAGAACGGGCATGAAGAGCACCCCATTGTTTGGGTTGTGGCTTCAGGCAGTGGCTTTCAAACAACCCCTACTATCTCAGAATCACTTGCACAGTTTTGTTTTTGTTTTTTTTTTTAATGCTCATGCTCTTGCAACTTACACCCAGAGATTCTTGATGAGTAGGTCTAGGGTGGGTCCCATGAATATGCATTTTTGGTATGTAATTCTAATTGACCACCAAGTTTGGGCACAGCCCATGTGATAAAGAATGTTCACTGTAACCATGACATCTGTTCTAGAAGCAGCGCTCCAAACTGTTAGCAGAAAACATGGCTTCCTTGAATAAAAACCTACCTTTTGCAGGCTCCCTTGCAGCTAGGTGGCAGCTCCTGGTAGTCCTACAGGGAAGTTCTTCTGTCAGTGTGCCCCAAGAGGAACAGATTGTGATGTGTCTAACACGTGTTATGAAAGGGAGGCGGCGTGCCCCACTTTAACACCACGGCTTTCCTGTCAGCTGGAATGTGGAGACAGGACCAAAGCTGTGGCAGTCATCATGGACAAGATGACCTTGGGAACGCCAGGCAAGTAAGCTGAGTGAAACATCACCGAAGCCCGCGTCCCCAAAATGGACATCCCTATTGAAAAAGGCCTCCAGACTTTTCAAGCATAAGGAGAAGTAAGATGCAAAGCTACTGTCAGGTGGGATATTTTGATACTTCACCATGAAACCTAATGCCAATAACAACTCTTTTAGAGTTTGCCTCCGGCTCTAATATCTGTGGTCACCACTGACGTAGTACAAATCAGGCAGGAACTTGATTTTTCTTGGTAATTTACAAACGAGGAAACCGAGACATGGAAAAATGATATAACTTGTTGAGTGCCACGTAGGGCACTACGTGGGCATGGGGCCAGGATTTAGGTTCGGGTCTCCCAGCTTTAGGAGCGGTTTTGTCTACGCTACTCTGTGGGGCGCTCCGGGCAGAAGCCCTCTTTAGAAATAGGATGTGTCTCTCAGGAAACAGCACTGGGGAGACAGACCGTGGTAGGAAGAGAAAGTCCCCACCCCCACCTTCTCCCACTGCTCCACCTGTCTCCCCCACTCCTTTTTTCCTTTCTCATTTCCATTTTTTACCTCCTTGATTCTCAGTCAGTGCTTTGAGTCAGTCTGACTCATAATAACGTAAATACACTTCCTCCCCCTGGGCCGTCCCACCTAGTGGGCAGGGTTCTGTCGCCCACTCTGAACGGACACCAGGGCCATAACCAGAGAGCAGAGAACCTGCAAGAATGCCAGCAAGCCTTCTCCCAGGCAAGAAGGGAAGTTCCCCAAATTAGGGTCCTCCCAAGCCAGCCAGAAGCAGGGGAGTCTGTTAGCACTGCTGAAGATGTAAGAAAGAGACGTTTAGGACCTCAGGCCACTGGCGATGGTTGTGGAGGAATAAATGGATGGGACCTGGCATGTGGGCAGGGCTGAACCAAGGCACGGCATTTAACACCTCCTGACGTTTGAATTTCTCAATTTCTTGAGCATCTCTTTCTCCATGTCCCACCTCAACAGGAGAACAAGAAAGGGAGTTTTGTCTCTTTTTTTGTTCACTGATATTTCCCAGCACAGCCAACAGTGTGAGACACGTAACAGAGGCTCAGGGACTGTCTGCTGAACGAAAGAATGAATGATAATCCAGTGCAACCATTTCCCGGCCCAGGTTCTCTGGACTTCCAGACTGATCAACTCACCATGTCCTGCATTCTTTCTTGCTAGGACAATGCTTTACTTCACATTTTATATACTCACATGTCCATTCCTCACTGGACAGGCTCCATCCACCACTGTCCACCTCTCCACACCTCAACCAGGCTTGAGAAGCCATGAGAAATTCTACTAGACCCAGGGGGCTCTCCTCATTCACTGCTGACCT
Organism: Callorhinus ursinus; assembly: GCF_003265705.2. Taxonomy (NCBI): domain Eukaryota; kingdom Metazoa; phylum Chordata; class Mammalia; order Carnivora; family Otariidae; genus Callorhinus; species Callorhinus ursinus. Next base: position 2,004,104 of record NW_027397076.1, on the reverse strand, counting down.
TCTCCAGAATGGAGTCTATGCTGCTTAGTAAGCCCCCCATTCCCTTGTGACAGACTATATAGTATCAGCAACATAATAACCACCCTCACATGAACAACATATTATAGTCCGCCAGGTGTTTTCAGGGAGGTTTGAAGTCCCACATTCTGACAATGTGCCCAGGAAATGGAATAAAGCAGCAGCAGGTAATGTAGATAACTAAAAATAAAAATTAACCATAATTGATGGGGCGCCTAGGTGGCTTAGTTGGTTGGGCGTCCAACTCCTGATTTAGGCTTGGGTCATGGTGTTGGCGTTGTGGGATCGAGCCCTGCCATCAGGCTCTGTGCTGAGTGTGGAGCCCACTTGGGCCCAACCCTCATCCCCACTGCTCGCATACATGCTCTCAAAAAAAAAAAAAAAAAAAAAAACTCAAAAAATACCATAATTGAGAACATACTATGTACCAGGCACTGTCTGTGGCTTTATATGACCCATCCCATCTACTTCTCATAAATCCTCCATGAAGCAGGAACTTCTTTTCTCAAATTTATTGATGAGATATCTGAAGTTCAGAGAGATTAGGTAACTTGCTCAAGCACCCACAGCAGAAAGCACCAGAACTGGGATATGAACTCAGGCTTGTCTGGGTCACATAAGGCTTTGCTCTTAACAGGGCTGCTCTAATTCCTGTCCTGGGGAACTGGAAGAAGCAGAATGTGAGCATGTGTGTGTGCGTGTGTGTATGTGTGCTCAGGGCAGACCTAAGCACGGATGTACAAATGGGAAGGATGACGATGGGAGGGAGAGGGAGTGGTAAGTTTTCCAGATGTCCAAAGAATTACTAACACAGAAAGCACACTCTGAGGCGGGGGGGCGGGGGGGGGGAGGGGGGCGCAGGATATGAAGCCACAAAAGTTAAATCACCGCCCCAGGGAGGCAACAAGTCTCTGGTTCTGAACTCCAGGAGCTGATTATAAAGTAAGAAGGAGACCAAGGCAACCACCCAACAGGGCCACAACTCCATGTGCGCCACTCACACTGTAGTATAAGTAAGAAGCATCCCCAGGATGGATGACAGCTAGGTGCAGAAATCCCGAGTGGGTCACAATGAACCGCCAAGAAACAAGCGGTAGTTTCCATCCCTTTGCTCCTCTTAACATCTCTGTGGTGGAGGCCCTCTTGCGCCCATTTCTCAGATGGGAAGACCAAGGCTCAGAGAGGCTAAAGGACTGGCCAGGCCACACACAGCAAGGTTAGGGGCGGTGCCGGATTCGCATTCGGGCCCGAGTCAAGAATGCCGGCCCTTTCCGGGTACCTGGCGCGGCTGCCCGGTGGCACCTGCGAGGGCGGAGGGCCAGGGGGCCTCCGGATGCTCTTTACCTCACACTTCTCCACGACCGGCTGCTGCCCGCACTCGGAGCTGTTGCCCGCCACGATGCCGGCGCGGAGGTTCTCGCTGTCCCCGGTTCCTTCCTCCACCGAGTAGGTCTTGGAGTGGTTGCCGTGGCGGTGCGCCGGGCCACGGCCCTGCGCCAGGCTGAGCTGTCGGCGCAGCGCGCGGTTCTCCTCCTCCACCTCGCGCACGCGCACCTCCAGGCTCTCGCGCTCCCGCTGGCCGGCGGCGGCGTACCGGGGGCTGTGCGGCTGCGACTCCGGCGGCGACAGGGACACTGGCTTCCCATCTGGGGGAGGAGGGCGGGGGAAAGACCAGGTTAGCCGGGGCGAAACACCCCGCGAGCCCCGCCCGACACCCCACGCATCTGTCTCTACGCGGGAGGCTCCTTTCACAATCCCACTGACCAGGGCAAGTGGGTGGCAACAGAGTGATAAATAAATGCATCCAGACTGACCTGGGGACAAAGCTGAGAACAGAAGGACTTAACTGCGGTGATAAAAATGCACATGCTGTTTAGAGAAGACAATCATAATGTTTCCCAATTAAATACACCCTCTTCCCTTCCCTACTTGGAACATTTCCAGGTGGACATTGTTGTTCTCCATAAAATAGGAATGTGAAGGAAGGACTAGCAGGTAGAGGGGAAAGAGGAAAAGGAGAAAGTGGAAGAGAGCAAAAAGGAGTAAAAAGAACAGACAATAATAATGACAAGGTTTATTTATTCCTTCCTATGGGAACTCCTATTCATCCTTCAAAACCCTGTTTCGGAAGCCTCAGCTCCCGGGGAAGCCTTCTTCAGTGTGCAGGCAAAATCTTCAGGCTGTTCTAACACATTTTATTTTTGTACATATCACTATTGAAAAACAAACTACCATACTGTACTTGGTCAATTGTTTTAGCAGATGTTTCCTGTGAAGGCTGGTAGTTCAATGAGAACAAAGCACAGGCCATACTTATCTTTGTGGTAACGTATCATACCATCTGATAGATGCCACAGGGTGGATACATGTGTCCAAGCCAAGAGTCAAATAATCAAGTGCAATAAAGGAGAAGAAAGGAGTGTAATTAACTTCAAGGTGTTCCCAGAAAAGCAGTCACTGTTGCCAGCAACACTCCATTTATATCATACACAGAAAGGATAGGAGGTCTCTCAACGTCACACAACCAGAACACAGTGGAGTCAGAATTTGTACCCAGGGCTGTCTTAGGCCTGAACCTGTACATGCTCCACTTAAACAGCTTCATAATCAGCCCTACAGAGAACTATGGATTTTTTTAAAATTTTATTAATGTAAAATCCCCATTTCCCAAAGATACTTAGCATGTCACACCTTGTATACAGGTGCACCAGGGACAGGACACAGCCAAAGCTGTCCCTCCTCTCTGCTCCTGTGCAGCCGAAATGCCGGGATCCTTCAAGGCGACCAAGCAAAAACGACATCTCTAGAAAATTATCCCCTCTTAGCTGCCTGCCCCAAAAAATCTGCAATTTCTCTTTTTTCATACTTCGAGTTCTTCTTCTTCCTGCCCAGATCCCACTGAGCTTCCAAACCGTCCCAGAGCATCTCTGTGACTCACAAAACTTGAGGATCAAAGAAGGCAATGAATTACACCCCGTAGGCTTCACCTGTGCCGATGTACTGCCCCGGCCTCTGCCCAGAACCTTGTGACGTGTCTTGTGAGCCTTCACAAACATGACTCATTCTTCTCCCCCTTCATCGCCTTGGGGTTAAACGCCTGAGCTCCTGGCCCTCTCCTATTAATGTGGCATCTCGGACTCACTGAATTCCACTGCCCGGGACCACAGATCAAAGGCCGAGGCGGAGTGTGTGGGTATATGAAATCACAGGTTGATGAGGGCTGTACTGTCACTGAGCTGGCCAATCACAAGCTCCGACCCCGGCTTTTGAAACCTGTTTCCCTGTTTGGTAAAAACCAAATCAGTGCCACTGAGGATGGAAACAAACAGGCCACTAGCGGCAATTGTGTTTTGCTCAACTGCCATCGACCCTTCAAGCAAGGGTGGGAGGAGATGGGCATCCAGCTTCCGGCAGCGGGCAGAGTGACGCTTCTGTGTGGGGTCTGCCACAGATGTGGGCAGTGCTGGGTAGTTCACGCTGATAATGTCTTGGGTGATCACAGCCAAAGCAGGTAGCAACTGATGTCTCCATTACGGATAAGGAAACAGACTCGAAACATTTAAGCTTTGCCACTGTGGTGCAGTAGGACTGCAACTAAGGTCTCCATGACTGTAGGGGGCCCTGCTCCCGCTTTTATGCTCAGAGTTATGGCTACAGATGCTCTGAGGCCTGTGGGGTCTTCGTCCTTATGAAAAAAAACCCTGGGGACATTTGGGGAGGAATCCAGCAAGCTCTGGAAATACACCAGGGTCCCAGAAGCTCTGGAAAATTCACAACAAAGGGGGAACCAGAAATTTGTTCTTTTGGAGGGATTACTTAAATGCTCGGAGCTCTGACACAGGAGCAGAAATGCTAACCTCACAATCATGATGGGAGGTTTAAGATACGGAAATACAAAGCTCTGAGCACTCTGCCTCCCGGTGGGCAATAATTCCAATAAGAGGAGGTGGTATTGGGGTAGGATACATTGATGACATAAATTAGGGGGTCAAAGGCTGAACATTTTCTCAACACAGGGCTGTTCTCTAGTATATGGGAGAAAAGGGCCAACAACCGTTGGCTTATTTTTGACCCGTGGCATCTCTGAACCTTCTTCTCTTCAGCCTCAGGCAGGTCCAAGTTCATCGGGAGGCAAAGTGGAGGAGCAGACCACATCACTTCCTTTGACTCCTCCCCCGAGAGCCCCCCATTTTGCATGCCTATAATTCTTTGATTACGTGCTTATAAATAAAGGCATAATTATGTAGTCCCCAAGCGATTACAATTCCAGGGGTGGCAAAGGAGGCAATGCTAGATCAACAGTCTACTCTTCTTTAGACCCCAGATGGCTTTAACCAAACCTAGCTCTTAAAGGTCTGCAGGTGTCTTCCCCCCTTTAAAGCTCTATAGATTTGTCACCGAAGACAACACACAAAATAGTAAATGCCAGGTGTCAAGGAAGGGAACCAATGTTAGGAAAGGCAACACATATGCTGTGCCCTGCGCCTGGCATACAGGAAGTACTCAATCAACAGTGGACCTGGGATTTCTGGTTTGTTCTAAAGGTAGGCTATCCCAAGGCAGCCCCGCCTTCCTCTTCCTTGGCCAGGTTCCGCTTCTGGAAGGGGACGTCCGGGAGCTGTGCTGCAGGCCCTCTCCACTCTGACTTTCCCTGGCTCCATGTGCACGGGGACCCTGTGTCTCTACCCCGACTGACAGATCCCAGTGCTGCTCCACCACAAGAGGGGCCTGCTGCTCAGCCATGTTCACGGCGCATTCTAATTTCATTCATCCTGACTCCTGCTTTTGTTCCTGAACTACTCCTCTCTCTTGTCTCTTGACCTCTTTGTCTGGCTTGTTCTGGCCCTCCGGGTGGAGAGGGGTGGGGTTAGGACAGCGAAAGGCCAGCCTTTTTAGAGGTGGTCTGCACACCCCAGTGACGTCCTGTGGGCTCTTGTCTCTCCCAGGAGCGCTCCTTCTAACTTTTAAATGTCAATTTTTACCTTTCATACTTCCCTTGCTGCAGAGCAGTTTGGGGACTGTGATGGTTCATTTTATGTGTCAGCTTGACTGAGCCATGGGGTGCCCAGATATTTGGTCAAACAGTATTCTGGGTGTATTTGGAGGAGCTTAACATTTGAATCAGGACATTAAGCAGATTGCCCGCCCTCATGTGGGTGGGCCTCATCCAATCAGCTGAAGGCCTTGACAGAACAAAAGGGCTGACCTTCCCCTCAGTAAGAGACTGCCTCCTGCCTGACATTCTTCAGACTGGGATATTCTTTCTTTTCCTCCTGCCTTTGGATCTGAACTGAAACACTGGCTCTTCCTAGGTCTGGAGCCTGCCATCCTTTTGAATGGAACTATATCATCAGCTTTCCTGGGTCTCCAGCTTGCCAACTCACCCTGCAGATCCTGGGACTGGCCCATCTCGTAACTGCATGAGCCAATTATTTATAATAAATCTCTTTACACATGCACATGTGCACACGCACGCCCTCTTCCTCTATTTCTCTGGAGAACCCTGATGAATGCAGGGACCAAGAACAGTCCACAGATCATACTCTGAGTGGCACTGCCCATACCTAGGTTCTCGATCCCCAGGGCCTGGCACGCTGCCTGTACTTAACAAACATCTGAGGAAGGGATGAAGGGAAGGACTGACATCTAGAACTTAAAAAAAAAGGCATAAAATATTAGTCTAGCAAATCAACTACCAGTTACTTAAAAAGTGGTCTCATTATATACAAAAAAAGTAGCCTCATTATAATAGTAAATGCTGGGGAAGAGGGAGAGATAACCAAGAAAAGCAAGCAAATCAAGTAGAGTTGTAAGAGTCTGGAATTCAGAAGAAGAAGGAACTGAATTTGAATTATGGTTCCACTTAATAATAAACTTTGGCAAAAGACTTAACCTCTTGGGGCGCCTGGGTGGCTCAGTCGTTAACCGTCTGCCTTCGGCTCAGGTCATGATCCCAAGGTCCTGGGACTGAGTCCCACATCGGGCTCCTTGCTCAGCGAGGAGTCTGCCTCTTTCTCTGCCTGCCACTCTCCCTGCTTGTGTGTGCTCTCTCTCCCTCTCTCTCTGACACATAAATAAAATCTTAAAGATAAAAATAGCTCATTACTTTGTATCACTCACTGAGTAGTAGTCCACCTATGAATGTACTAGTCTACTGGCTATTAAAAAAAAAAGGGAGGGGTGGGGGGCACCTGGGTGGCTCAGTCGGTTAAGTGGCTGCCTTCGGCTCGGGTCATGATCCCAGGGTCCTGGGATCGAGCCCCACGTCTGGCTCCCTGCTCAGAGGAGAGCCTGCTTCTTCCTCTCCCTCTGCCTGCCACTGCGCCTACTTGTGCTTGCTATCTCTGTCAAATAAATAAATATCTTTAAAAAAAAAAAAAGACATAACCTCTCTGCGACTCTGTGTTTCCATACATAAAAATGGTGTGTGTGTGTGTGTGTGTGTGTGTGTGTGTGTGTGTGTGTGTGTGTATTACCTAGCGTCAGGCCTCATTAGGGTAGATAAATAAATACTCCTTTTCCTCCTACCCTACTCCATGAAACCAGGAAGCAGGACATATAAAGAAATTAGCAGAAAAGATCCCTCATTTCTGAGCCCCTTTCCCTTGCTTCTCTATTACCTTTCTTCCAGGTTCTATTTTTCAGATACACACAGTCTATTTGTACACATGCTACGTCTCGGTCACATAATGCCTACACGTGTTGATGTGCAGTTCAGCCCACTTTGAGTTTAAAATGTCAAAGGAGACATTATTCAAAAGCTTAGCTGACAACATCTTCCTCCTCCCTCCAAAAATTCTCAACAAACATGAATTTATCAGCAGATTTGAATCTCTGAATCCACTTGAAATGAATGCTCTGAATTAAGAATCAAAACATCTAAGATTGAGAACAAAAAAGGTAAATTGAAAATCAACCTCCGTGCAGTGTGGTGACAGAGATTAGGGACTTGCCATCCAAAACGTTCTAAGTGATGATCTGAATCAATTTGTGTGCTCTGAATCTCTCTGGATCTCTCCAGAGTGCTAGTGTTGAGCACCGTGATACCCACCACTTGCAGATGGACAGAACAGGACTGTGGGGCTCACTAATGGAGGCAGGGCCAGGACCTGGGTGGGCCTCCCAGGCCTGAGGCCACCCATGTAAGGGATTCTTACCAGGCCCTTCCAGTGGTGACAGACCTAGATGTCTCTAGCCAAGGACACCAAAATCCTGCACCATGCCCAGATTGCAGGAAGTCTGTCCTCCCGCATCATTCTACCCATGATGAAGACACTGCATCCTTAACCCTTCTACAGCAAAATCCCCCCTACGTACAATCTGTCACCAGGGCCTACAGATTCTTCCTCACGCTTGAAGCACTTGCTTCTCTCACTGTATTTCAAACATTCCATCCCAAACCAAATCTTTTAATCTTATTCTAAAACAGGGGTCAAACTTTTTCTGTAAATGCCCAGAAAGGAAATACGTTTTACTCTGAAGGCAACACAGCCTCTGATTCGAGTACTCCACTCTGCCAGGTCAGCACAAAAGGAGCCACAGAAATGTGTGACACATGGGCATGGCTGTGTTCCAATAAAATTTTATTTACAAAAACAAGTAGTGGACCAGCCTAGTTTGTGAACCCTTGTCCTAAGAACCCTGGCCTCCAATCTCTCCCTGTTTCTGCCAGCCTCACTCACAGATGCCAGGGATCATGTTCTTCAACCCTATTCCTACTGCATTTTGCAGTTTTTGACAGTGTACAGAAGTAACTCCATCTACTTCAAGGTCATCTACTGAATTCAACAAACACTTGGTCACAGTTCCTAGTGAGGACACGTCCAGGGCGTGGAAGCTGTGTGTGCCGTCTCATTTAATTTAGCAAGACTGTAATGAAGCAGGTATTCTCACTCTCCCAGCTTGACTATGAAATGGGAAAACAAAACAAGAAATAAGACACGAGTTAACCTGTTCAATGTCATCCCAGCAGCAAATGGCAGAGGGAGCATCACTGGCTCTCAATCAATTGCCCCTTTTTGCTCCACATCAGAATGTGTCCTGATCATCCCCTCTCTAAACAAGTCCAGTCTAATTGTTGTGTAGCTTCTGCTTCATTTCCTGGTCCCTTAGGCCAGTGGTTCTCAGTCCTGGCTGCCATTACAATCCCCTGGGTAACTTTTTACAAAATACTGATGTGCACAGGCCCCATCCCCAATGACTTAGGTCAGAATCTCTGGAGGTGGGGATCTAGTTAGCATTTTTAGAAGCGGCCACCTTCATGGGGGTCCCCCTGTATAGTCAAGGTTGAGAAACACTGGTTTAGGCATTTCCCTCCATCCTCTGTATAAGACACCATAAACCCCATTTGCAAGCACGCCTGTTGGCCCCTGAAGGCAAATTTAAGAAACAGTTCAGATGCAAAGGGAGACTTAGCATTGCCACACTTAATTCCAGTTCTGCTCCGACCCTGGGCCCTGGTTTCCTGGCCTGAGTCTCTACTGTATTCTTAGAACAGCTCTACTGTGTAACCCAGGACCTTCCTGATTTCCTAGAGGCTAGGCTGCCCAGTGTTGTAGTTACTTCAAGCTTGGGGTTGTTTCGATTCTGTCAGTGCCTCTCCTTCTGAGCTCATCTGGAGCTCTTTCCAAAGCAGCCTCCCTGCCCTAACTCCAGCTGCCAGATCTTCCAGCTTCCCTGGTTCCAGGCTCCCCTCTTGTGATCAACAGGTCACTTCAAGCCAAATGAATTCTCCAATTTCTCATCTTCCATGTAAGACTGTGTTCATTAAAAAAAAATTACAAAATGCTTAAACACAATGCTCTCCTTTTTATTAACATCAAAATTTCACACCCTCCTTTAATACGTTTTGAAACTGCAAAATAAATAGTGCAGCCAGAGTCATTTTAGAAAAAACTAGAGAACTGTTTCATCGTAAAAGTCTCACATTTAAAAAAAAAATTTTTTTTTTTTAACATTTTGACTGCTGGATGCCCATGTGACAGCTGCATCTGAGATGGCACAATTCTGGGCAGTTTACAAGTCAGAGTAAGACACAGGGCTCAGCCTGGACATCTTCCTAATTCCAGAACTGTGGAACCAGATCTGCTGTGGGGAGGAAAACGGCAGCAGTAACAAGCACAGAGGCTGCTCACTTGTTATGGGGTAAACAGGGAACATTTTACCCAAAAATTCCCCAAAGTGATTTTCTGGAAGTTGTCTTGGCAACGAAAGCAAACTTGAGTTCCAGCAAAGACCTTGGAGATCTTCTGGCAAAGACTGAACAACAGTTAAAAAAACTGTTCCCCACAAGCTTCTAAAAAGAATTTGCAACCACAAAGCCAGGGAAAGAAGCCTGGCTCTGTTTCGTCCTAATAGGCGAGATGCAATTTGACTTCTCTCCTCTATGAAAGTATTTTCCAGAACCTTATGTCTTAAAGAGCTTAAGTCAAGGAAATGAAGACATTTTTAGCACCAATTTGCTGTCTCCATAGCTGGGTTTTTGCTCTAAGTGCTTAGAGTATTATCTTAATGAGCAATGATGTCAATGTTTTGCTCCTTGAAACACTAGGTTCAAGGACCTCAAAGCTTCAAATGTCTTTTTTGCCAAATATCCTAAGTTCTGAAAGTTTGAGGCTGTTGGTCTTTGAATTACTGTTCTCACAGCAGAGTAAGGAGTCTTTCCGTTTCTAAATCTGGCCAATTCCTAGTTCTCTTCGATGTCCAAGGAGTCTAAGTATGGACAGAAGGACTCTGTTAGTAGTATTCAAAGTATCACCAAACAAGGCAAAGGATGAGGTGTGCAGTGCTTTATTTTTTGTATAATTGCACAATTTGGCAGTGGGGTCCAGTTCTTCCCTTAGATCACCAGATGGTTTAGGAAACAAACACTGGACACAGTGTGTCCCAGAAAATGTAAGTAGATATTCTTTCCTTATCTGGAAAACCAACCAGTGTATAAGAGCGTAATTCACACTCCAAACATCTCTGATTAGCTTCTGTCCCTCTTTAACTCCTTGACTTCAATCCCTTTTGGCATGGCCTCAAAGACACCCGGCTTTAGTGGTGCTCTCCAGCGGTTGAGTTTGGAAGGCAGGGTCTCCCCTTCCATAGGATCTTGAGGCACATTTCATAGGCATGCAACAGGTGAACACAATCTCCTTCAATGGGAGAGTCATCAAAACTACAAGCAAAACTAGCATGATTTTATCCTTTGCAAAGCATGAACTGGCCATCCTCACCCTAGAGTCATCAACATGGACCCTAACCCAGAAATCTTTCAAAATTTCTTTGTGATTTTTCTCTTTGGCAGTACTCAAGATGAAAGATTACCTAAGTATCTTTCCACTGATCTAATTTTTTTGCAAATCCTAGCAATAAATGTGTTATTTTATATGAAATATTCATGGTCCTTATAAAATCCTACCAATACGTTCCAAGAGTGGAAAATCATATGTGCTGGGGAGAATCATATTTTACAGTAAAAATTTTGAATGAGTTTTTTTTTTTTTAACTAAAATCTTGTTCAAATTAAGAGAGCCACATGGGATGACTCTCTAGCAAGGTTTTAAAATTCTTACATTTGTCACACTAAGGATGTTGAAAGCTATCCTTTTCTAAATATGCGAATCCCTACTTGCCATAAAACTCAAACTGTCATTCTTGGTAGCCATATTAATTTAACAAAAAGGAATTTCTTTTTTTTAATGGGGAGTGCTGACAGTAATATCTGGTTTGGATTGCAGAGGGATGATTTCCCTGGCAGGCAACAGGTGTTTCAAGGACGCCAGGCAAATCAGCAAAACCCCGGCCCCATCCATTCCTGCTCCTTGATTCTCCCTCCCCAGTGCTTCTAGGTTAACCTATTTCAGGGGTGGAGTATCCCAGTGAAAGTCAGCTCTATGGAAAAGAGTTAGGGACTCTTGTACAAAGGATCCAAAAGAATGACTGCCTTATATCCTGAGTGTGTCTTTAATCAAACTGCATACGACACGAACTGTGGTGCTTTGCCCTCCTAGGGAGAGAGGGGGGCTTACCGACAGCACACTCAGACTTTGCTATTCTCCTCTGGGTTTGGAGGACAGCATTTTCAGGAATGCCCGGGGTCTATAACAGGAAAACTCAATGTAAAACAGGACTCAAAGTCTCGAGTGCTCTTCATGCCCTATATTGGGAATGGCACTGTTTGCCGCTCTGAAATTAGGCACATGCCAAATCTGAGCAAAAGCTCTCTTCCTCTGCACTGCATGGAAGTGAGGATTAACAAAGGAGAAACATCCTTGCTCCCATTTCTGGTGTTTCAGGAGATCTAGTGTCAGTGAGGACTGGCTTGAGCTGCATCATATTCTCTGGGCCCTCAGACAAACCCATCTCCTCTATAGGCAACTGGTTTTGAGACAAAGCCACTGTCCTTCACACAACCCAACTCTGGCCTGCAGTGTTCATGATACAGTTATATCTGATAAGACACTAAAAGGAAGGGGTTTGGAAGGCAGGCCAGTAGAATGAGTGATCAAAGACCAGTAAGGCTCTTCGCTGGCATGGGTTAAAGTTAGCAATGGCCATGGAGCCCACCAACAGCATGAGTAGCTGCCACAAAGAATATTCTAACACATTTCAAAAAGAGGAGGAAAGCAAGTATTTTTGTCAATGTGGCTGATCCCCTCAATCACATCCCTCTCCTGCCAACTGCCACATCACCTAAATCAATGCCGTTGTCCTCAGCTCAACTGTAAATTAAAAACAAGAGCAAACAAGCAAAAGCCTGCCTTCCTTTCCTCGATCTTCTTTTCCCTTCCTCAGAGTCTCCAAACCCCTTTTATCAGTTTGACTTACTTATATTCCAATTCTCATGAGTATCTATATGGAAACAAAGGGACCAAAAAAAAGGGGGGGGGAGGGGGAACTCTCATCGTCCCTTTTTTTTCACTTATTCCTGACAAATCCAAACCATCCCTCAGGAGGAAATCAGAAATAAAGTATAAGGTTTTATCAGATAGATGGGGGGGGCGGGATAGATGATTTTATGAGAAGCTCAGCTTGACAGGAATAACACTTTATCAGGATGGGCACTTGGCAAAGATAAGACATTATCAAGAGCAAGATAGATGTTTTGGTAAAATATAGTGCTAATACCTATTAAGCAAAACCTGCCATCTCTACTTTTGATGGGTTGTTATTTATTTCCAAGTACTACTCCTGGGACGACAGAGACTTTTTATAAGGTGCTTCCAACAGGAGCAGAAAAGCAAGGAGAATAAAACCGAGGACCCTCGACTCAACTCAGCCATGAACTAAAGGCAGGCAATGCCTCAGTGAGTGGAGAAGGAGCTGGGCTTGGATGTGGGGAGCGCTAAGAGACACAGGGGACCCAAGAGATGCCTTGATGGGGAGCCTCTAGGGCTAGACCCCAATTCCTGTCCCTGAGAAATGAGTCCTTTGCAGGACCCCGCAGAGGCTTTACTAATGGGACTGACCTCAGAGGCCGTGCCAGGATAGAGATAATGGAGTGGGTTTAACAAGAGGAAAGCCTGGGGCAAGCCTCTCAGGACTTTCTGGAACTGCTGTGAAACCCCCTATACTTTATGCCTCCATCTTCTGGCCCTGAAGGGTACCTCGGAGAATCAGCAATTGGCACCAGCATTCCCAAAGCCCCTCCAGGTGCACTCTGTTCTAAGTTCCTGGGCAACATGACTGGCAGTGGGAACGGGTATTAAGGATTTGTGCTGCTCCCTTCGCAGGCCTTGTCACCTGGTGAGTGACCACGGACTCTCCCATTATCTGAGAAATCCTTCCTCGGAACCCTTCTCCCATCTGCCCAGGGTGACTCAGCCACTCCAATCTTCTTCATGTCACTGGACTTCCTGCAACCTGTGACAATAGGGACCTAAGGTAATGGCTCTCATTACATTTGCAATACCTGTTTCTGGAACCTGCCTCATGCTGTGACTATTCATTCTCTCAACACCTGTTCAGAGTGGACACCATGCCGGTGAAGGCAGAGGCCCTGCTGACTCACCTTTGCTCCCCGAGTGCCTCATGCCAAGGTCTGCAAGCAGTGGCCCTTCTTATATGCTTGCTACACGGTGGCAACAGATGGGGACTCAGGAGTCCCTCATGTCCCCATATCCAAATGACAGCCCTGGTTTCCCACCTCAAAACCCCTGCTCCCCATCTTAGTGAAGGGCATCACTGTTCCCAATGCACACTCACACGCACGCACACACACACACACACACACACACTCACACATTCACACAAGTAAGGCTCATTCTTGAACTTCTTCCCTCATGTGCCACACACACCACATTAGCAATGTATTTGAATGTGGGCTCTACCTTGAAAATATGCCCCAAGTACAAACTTCTGCACCCCCACTGGAGCCCCAGGTCCCACTTTTTCTCATCTAGATTCATGCAATGGCCACCTGACCAGGCACCACACTGCATACAATCTACTTGCCACTCAACAGCCAGACGACAGGTCCCATCGTTATCTTGCTCAAACGGCTCCTCCTATGGCTTCCCAGCAGACTTAAAACCCAAATACCCTACAGTGGATTACAAAACTCTTATCAGTCATCTTTCTGACAGTCACATACTCCTCCGCTCCCTCTGTGCCCACTGCACTGGTCTTTTAGATGCTTCTCGAACATACCAAGCATTCTCTGACCTTGGGGCCTCTACCCTTGCTGTTGGTTTTCACCCTCTTAATCAGGAAATCTGCTTAAATACCACTCCTCAGAGAAAACTCTGGCCACCCTTCAGCGCAACTCTCTTACTCCTTCCGTTGGTTATTCTTCCCCATTGCACACAGCACAGAGCTCCCCCAAGTGTAAATTTGTTTTCTTTCTGGTTTGTCTCCATCCCCTAGAATACAAGTTCAACGTTGGAGACGTGTTTTGTGGATCGGTCTTATCCACTCTTATAGGTCCAGGGCCTAGAACTGAGCACACGGTAGACACCCAATAAATGTCTGAAATGACGAAGTCAATGAATACAGGCAGTGACTGGAACAATCCAATGATGGAACTGGTTTTTGAAAGAGAACAATGATTACAGCCCCCTACTGACCACCCACTTTGATCGAGTGGGTCTTACACATTATCTTACTGAAGTGCCAATTCTATAGGGTAGGTTTTACTGTCCCCGTTTTAAGGCGGAAGAGGTGGGTTCATTGCGCTTTAAGTAACTTGCCGAGCGAGACTTACTGCAAAAGTTAAATGACCCGGTTGAACAAAAGTCTAATGGACACCTGCCCCCAAAGAAAAAGTCTGTTTTCATGCCATCTTCTACCTCTACACAGCTCTCTTTCCAGAAAATAAAGGCTGCATTTTTAGGTGACAAGCAGGAGACACACCAGAGAGACAAAAGGCAGGACAGTTTTGACAAGCATCAAGAAAGTAAGGAAACTCCTACAGAAAGAGTACTGGGGGAAGCCAAGTAAAACCATTTGTACCAGCCCACAGAACTCTGCCAAGCTACGGCAAGAACAAGGGAAGCAGACAAAGCAGCCCAAGGATGCTACTGGACATCCCAGAGGGCAGGCACGCGCACACAGAAGGAAAGTAGAAGCAGAAAGGGGGAAGTTTCTGATATCCTGAGCTAGCCATCCGGGGTACCCTGCCTCAGGGTCACCCTGTGTCCTTTGAAAAGGATGCTGCTGGTTGCCTAAGCAGGAGAGCGACGGCAGGGAGGCCATTATTTCTAGGGCTGTAAGCGATCCCGCCACAGGAAACAGAGATGGATCTATTCTGCCTCTGTAGCCCATAAAACAGAAAGGCGGTGGGGGTAGGGGAAAGATGCACACATGCTAATACAAGGGGTCAAGAAGACTCAGCTGCCAGACTCTGGCCAGACAGGAGGAGTGAAGAATTGGGGAAATCAGAATCTTTGTCTGCAATCACCGGGGTATTCAGAGACTAGGAGGAGGCGGCAGCAGCCAGGGTGGACTAGAAATGGTTAACTCCCAGTTTCTCTCCTGATGAGTAGCTTCAGCTGCTCATCAATAGAATCTCCAGCTGATAATTATTAAGTGAAACTTGGGGCTTGCATTTGCATATGTAAAGCACACTTTCCTCCTAAGCCACAATGGGAGGGAGAATGCACTTCCTGATTGTGCAGCACTGGGAGGTTTGGGTGGGGTGGGGCTCCAGCCTGCTTTGCATGTGCTTCTCCACGCTAATCAAGCCAGATATTCAGCAGAAATAAACCCCACATCCCAAAATACGCCATTTGTCAAAATCCAGAGCGCAAATAAGAGACCTCTTTTCTCCGGATCCGAGAAGGATGCATTCTACCACAAAACATGTCTATAAGGAATGTTGATTACCCAGCCAGGCGCACATGGGCTCCCACACACACACCTGGGCTGTTTTACTGGATGAAACGGTTATTAGCTTCTCCAAAAGCAAGGCTTCTATCTTCTTCATGTATTCCTGACACTTTTCAATCTTTGCACCTGTGGATTAAGCAGCTTCAGCCCCGAAGAAGCCAGAAGTAAAGGCAAATAGCATCAAATTCCAAGTCTCTGACGGCTTATCTCTGTTAGGACATTTGTCTTGGCTTGCGGAGGAGGAGAGAAATTACTGAACACGTCTCTCCTCCCAGAGGAAAGGATGCCATACGGAGAAAAGCCATCAGTCCCAGGAGCACAGTGAGGACACTGTCCTTAGCATGGCTTGAAAAATCAGGGACTTCAAAATACCAATGCCATTTCTAGGCGCCACGACTTGATTGTAATAAGGATGCCGCTGGGGCTAAATTTACAGGGTGTCTAAAATTACACCCATGACATTCTAAAGGCAGAAACAGACAACAGGATAAAAAAAAAAAACCCTAGTATAAATGATCAACTCTGGGTCTCTTCATCCTTGGTTAAGCCTGTGACCCTCTTGGCACCTCAGTACCCTCATCTGTAAAATGAGAGTAAAGATTCTGCAGGAACCCTCTTACCCAGCATCATCGGGGTTATGTACCTACTATGAACATTCATTCATTTGACCATCTTTTTTCTTTTTTTTAAAGATTTTACATATTAGAGAGAGAGAGAGAGAGAGCGCGCGCACGCTGGACATGGGGCATTTTGACCATCTTTTGATACAGGACTAAGGCCTCTCCTGTAAGAACACGCCCACTGTGTGAATAGGCAGCAAACCTTTGTTGCTTAAGTCACAAAGCGACTGTCAAAGGCTTTTGACCAGGATATTATCTTATAGGGGGAACTTAAAAGCCATTTGTGAAGTCATCAGAGGGCAGAAGTCCTTTCATATTTTTATCTCCACCACCACCCCCCCCGCCCCTGCCTCCCCTGGTTGTTTTAGTTGTCTTGGTTCTATCGGACAGCTGCTTTTACGGCAATTTGCCTTCACGTCATTGTTCTAAAATACGCCACTTAGTTGTCTATAGACACGCTTCTTCCTGCCCTCATATTTCACTGCTTTCTGTAATAATTCAACTGTATCATTTAATTATATGATAAAGATAACACCATAACAGACTGGGAAACAGATTACAATGATTTTTGCTAGGCACAATATCTAACCGGTGGGAGCAAATGTCAAACAGTTCTAGAAAGCAGTCCAATACCCAGGAGACTGTGCATGTGGTGGGCAACGAACAGTACTCTGACAGAGGGAATGGATGCATGCTTGGGGACTGGGTGTGTTCTTAAGTGGGGGCGCACTGAGAATCTTCCACGGAGCCCTTGCCTCGTGGTACTGCTGGGAAGAATAAGAGATTTCCCAGGAGGCACTGTGCTTCCCAGGCGAGGTAGGAGATAAGGGCTTGGTTCAAGTTCTTCTTACTATTTATCTTATAGGGGATCAGGTCACTGTTTCTGTAAACTATGGCTGCAGGCTTTGAAATAATCATCCATGTACTTCTGGTAAAAATACTCCTTTACATTGGTAGAGCCCCGTGAGATTGAGGTCAGAGCATCTGTGGATCTTTGCTCATCATCCCTTGATCTTTCATGTGAACTGATGTAGGCAGAGAAGGGACTGTGGCTGTTCCCACTCTCCAGGAGCCAGGTGAGGTCCAGAGGTTCACAGGCACATGCCCCGAAATGTCAGGAACAGGACCAGAAGCGCCAGTCCGCATTCCCTGAAATTGCTTCTCCTGCATATTTTGCTGCTTCCTATCACCTTTACACCTTTTGGAAGTAGCATAAGCATTTAATGGAGTGAAAAGGTGCACCAAAACAGATCTTCACTTGCAATAAAGAAAGGCCATGAGAGAGCAGACCTGAAGCATCTACGCAGACCCCTCCACCGACCTTGTCCTTCCACATGAAACATTTCAGCGGACCTTGAGTCCAGAAGCCTCAGGCTGCGTCGAAGGTCTTCAAAGGCCCACATGGGTATAGCAGAAGTGAGAAAACTCTCCCCTTGCAGCAACTGAGCCATTACAGAGAAGGGAACAGAAAAGGGTTATAAGCTGTGCTGACCTTGGGCAAGTAATTTAACACCTGTAAGCCTCAAATGACAGGGAACAAACTTCTCTACCTTACAGGGCTAGTTTGAAAATGCCAATGGAAAAGGCCTAGGTGAGCAGGGACTCTTATGGGAATGGGACATGGTGTCCTTAAGTGAAAACACACAGGACCTCGTTGTGATTACCAGTACTGTTATTAACATTGTTCACTTACCATGTTGTTTAATTTAGCAGTAAAAGCAGCCATCTGGTAGATTACTGCACTGATGTCCTCATATTTGGAGGAGAAGACAAAAATGAAGACAAATACCCTCAGAGCTCCCAAAAGCCAGTTGAGTTATTTTCGCCTAGAACAGGAAACGGTCACCCTTCTTCCCTGATATTAATCACATTAGTTCCAGGAACAGAGAGCAGAAATACACAGGGCCAATGGGCACCTGGATGACCACCATCTGCTAGGTGAGGCCTGAAGAGACCTTTCCCACCTGCTCTGGTGTAAAACCCGTGTTGTGCGCCCTCTCATGGGGGCTGGGCCACCATCCCCAAGCCCCCATCACTTCTAGATTCAGTGACTCCCAGCACACCTGTATTTCCTAAAATGCTACACTATGCTGGGAGTTGGCCCCATCAGGCACGGTAATCTGTTTCCCTCTAAAGGAAAGAACACACACATCTGAAGCAATACCTCCAATTTCCGAACTAAAAAGATGTGTATATGGGTCAACGTCTGGCAATATGAATAAATGCAGAAGGATCAAGATGACCTCCCCTGTGGTTTGTGTTATAATTCAGGAGGCCATGTGCTTGTAGGGCTGCAGGCTGTGGCCAAGGAGCAGACGGGGTCACGGAGGGCAAGAGACATTGCATGTCGCTAAGGTCGGGCTTTTGTAGAAGACATCCTCATACAAATGACAGGAGCCCTGTAGTTGTCAACCCTGTCTGTTTAGAATGGTGACTTCCTCCAGTCTACAAGCTAATTCTGAACAAGATCCAATAAGTTACTCATTCATTCAATTCACACATTTATAAAGCATCTGCAATATAACAGTCCCTCTACAGGCCCTTTCCCTTGAGGAACTCAAAACCCAGTGGGAAAGATAAATAAAGCTGAAACTACAGAGATGATGTTTATCCCTGCAAAGAGATAAAGTGGTAGGATTAAGGACAGTATGCTAAGGATGATGCACAGAGAAGCACCTCCTAGCTCTTAAAGGCTCAGGGAAAACTTCCAGGAGGCATCACATCCATGCTGATGGCTAAAGGACGGGCCCACCAAGAAGCTGGAGAGGAGAAGAGCTCAAGCAGAGGAAATGGCATATGCCAAAGCCAAAAACCACGGTTCCCAAACTGTGTGCCAAGATGCCCCAGGGGCACCCCAGGATATTTTAAAATTTCTGGAGAAGCCTAGCAATTCTCAGTATCTGCTGGGCACTGCCTGAACTACTAGCTTAAGGTAGTTCACAGTTTCAACATCCGATTGTACTACATTCCAGGTTTTTGGCAAAGCTGCGTTTTTAGAATTTGCTAGGATAAAAAGCACTGACTGTATGGAAACCAGTGTGCAATGGGTATCCAGTCTGATTCCCAGGTTTGAGAAGTTACGCAGCCCATAAGTAAATAACTGTTTATTTAACAGTGAAATTTCCCTTCACTTTAAGTGTGTCCTTTTTTTCAAAAAGCTACTAAATTTTCAGGACATGAACAATCAACTGAATAGCTTGGTATTTCATTTGGCCTGTGGGCAAGGTGACACCAAGGGGCCCCAGAAAATGAGAAAATGTGGGAACCTGTGGTTTAGAGATCAAAGTTGACCTGAGCTTATAATGGACAGAAAAGATTTTCCTATGACTAAGGCACTGAGGGCAAGGGGTGGGGGTTGGGGAAGGAAGATGCTGGAAAGACGGATGCAGGCAGATCACAAAGGGCCTTCAAGGCACATGATATAGAACCTGACCTTCATGCTTTTTTTTTTTTAAGATTTTATTTATTTATTTGACAGAGAGATAAAGAGAGCAAGCATAAGCAGGCAGAGAGGCAGGCAGAGGAAGAGGGAGGAACAGACTCCCCACTGAGCAGGGAACCCAATGCCATGTGGGGCTCGATCCCAGGACCCTGGGATCATGACCTGAGCTGAAGGCAGCCGCCTAACCGAATGAGCCACCCAGGCGCCCCAGAACCTGACCTTCATTCTGAGGCCAGTGGGACCCACAAGAGTTTTAAACTTCCCTGTTGCACAGAACATAATACCACCTGACATTTCCTGGACTCTCCCCAGTTCTCAGAACATCTGCATTTCACAGCTCGTCACGTGGGTACCACATAGTTGCATCCACACTGAGGAGTGAGGTTTGCTGAGGACCAGACCAGTTCCAAGGAAAGCCATCATTAAGTCTCTGCAGAGTGGGGCTGCAGTTTTACCTAATCCACTGAACCTAAGTAAAATCACACTGTAAAGTGTAAAATGCTTTACAACAGAAGTTACCATTACCTAGCATTTATATGTGGGTTTCACATTCTAAAATTAGTCAAGCTACAGTGAATCTAAGTTCTCTCTGAACCTCTCACAGGGCAAGCTATTAATACCCCCTCTCCTCATTCTACATTGGTGCCAAAGCTTACGCTTACTTATTCCTCTAATCCCTAAAACAACTTCTGGATTCAAAGAGAACCAGCTATCTGGTGAAATCTGACCTGCTTCACCTCAAGTGTTTGATACATTCAGCATGCTGAAACAATGTATGTTGTCATTTCTCTAAAGCATCAGCTAAGATTTTAAAGAATGCTGACTATTTGCATCTGCACGTGTGATATATTTTTACAACAAACCAAAGAATATTGTAAACGAATTTACTAAAACATTTCATATGAAGATACTTTCCCTTTAAAATGTCACAGTTAAGAAAAATTTCTTGCCAGGCAGAGAAACACTTGTGTCAACCTAAAGCTAAACTGGCCATATCAACCCAACTTCCCTTGCAGTTCCAAAAGTCAGAAAACAGCGGGGTATTAAGTAATTAAAAATCACCCTATCTGCTGAGTCTCGAAGAAAAGAACAATGAAGAGAGATTTTGTGAAGGCCATCCTAGAATGAGCACACAGCAGAGGAGAGGAAACAAGACCCCACTGGCATCTCATACACACTCTTCTTATAGAGGGCAGAAAATGGTCAGGGGGTCAGGGACTTTGGCCAGTACCAAGATCTTCCCCCAGAAAAACCTACTCGCTCTAAAAATGGCAGGAAGAACTGCTATCCTGTATTTATTAACCCTTCTACCTCATTGTGCAGGGTCCCCAGAGGACTGAGTTGAGCTCTACCAGAACAGCAATCCTGGTCTCTCATGGCACCTGCCACTTCCTCCATCCTAGGGAAGAGAAGCCTACATCTGACTGCGCATCTGTGTGAAGGACCTGCGCAAGCTCGGCCTGGCCCT
This sequence comes from Callorhinus ursinus, assembly GCF_003265705.2. Taxonomy (NCBI): domain Eukaryota; kingdom Metazoa; phylum Chordata; class Mammalia; order Carnivora; family Otariidae; genus Callorhinus; species Callorhinus ursinus. The sequence goes on along the minus strand of NW_027397076.1, from coordinate 1,983,244 downwards.
GCTTCCCTGTTCTTTCTGGGGCCGTCAGCCTGTGGAGAACCTGAGTCACAGGTCCCTGGGGGAGAACCTGATGTTTACTTTGCTGCTAAGACTAATTTGGGTCTAGACTAACCAGGTAAATCTACCTGGCTGAGACACATTCATTCTCCAAATGGTTTTAACAAAAAGTGGTATTCTGATCTCTCTGTGCTTGGTCCCATGCCTCTCCATCTATTCTCATCTCAGACATGGAAGGGAGGGGTATTATTAATTGATCACTAAAACCTTAACGATAGAAATAAGCCTAAGAACCCAATCAGTTAATGGAAAGGTAAATCTGATAAACCACAAATCATTTGCATTTCACAAATAGGACATGGAGCACCTATAATGGGCAAGACCTCATGCTAGGTGCTGGGGACACTGAGTGAAGAAAGCAGATATGGTCTCTGCTTGCGTCCGATTTCTAGTTTACCAGGAAGACAACCGACGGCCCAATTAATTATTTCGTTGTAAGTGTGATTAGCATAAAGTACTGTGAGGGACCGTACCAAGATTCCCTGGTCTTGGCAACTGCCCCCACTAGATGGGCAAGCCTGAGCCCTAGGGGCCATATTCAACACTGCCACACCCCCCATCACTGCCAAGCCACACCCTCCCTTATCAGCCACAACCCCTCACTGCCAAGCCCCACCCTCACCAACCAGCCACACCCCCATCACTGCCAAGCCACACCCTCACCAACCCCCTCACTGCCAAGCCACACCCTCACCAACCAGCTACAGCCATCACTGCCAAGTCACACCCTCACCAAAAAGCCACACCCCTCACTGCTAAGCCACACCCTCACCAACCAGCCACACCCCCACTGAAAACCACACCCTCGCCAACCAGCCACACCCCCATCACTGCCAAGCCACACCCTCACCAACCAGCCACACCCCCTCACTAAAAAGCCACACCCCCACCAACCAGCCACACCCCCTCACTGAAAAGCCACACCCTCGCCAACCAGCCACCAGGTCACCTTGGCCAATCCTATTCTCTCCATTCCTCCCAACAGCCCTACGTGTAACTCCCAGCTGGGGTTTTCTCCCTTACGGCTTCAGCAGGCTTCCAACAGATCCAGTCGGATCCAGTCCTATTTTTTTTTAAGTTACTTTCAGTTGTGGTCAAACAAACAACACACAAAATGCATCACCTTCGCCATCTCTACGTGCACAGTTCGGTGGCCTTAAGCACATTCTGATTGTGTGCAACCAGTGCCACCATCTATCTCCAGAACTCTTTGCTTCTTCCAAAACCAGAACTCTGTCCTCATACACAAGGGTCCCCCATTCCTGCTACTTTCTGTCTCTGTGAACGTGACTTCTCTAGGGACCCCATACAAACAGAATCAGACAAAATTTGTCTCTTTACGACTGGCTTATTTCACTTGGCAGAATGTACTCGACTTACACGGTTTTTATTCCCACATTCTGTCTGAAGCACCTAGCATACCTACCAGCGTCAAGGAAGGTCTCAAAGAATTGTCATTTCCTTACTTGTTTAACAAAGTCACACAACAGTAGAAACCAACTTGGGTTGGTACAGGAAAGCCATGCCTGACACACTGAGGTCTGATACAAGAACTGAAAAATGAGACAGAACCAGGCAAAAATGGGAATAGAAGAATATCCAAAACAGGAGGACAAGTCAAAGCCATCATGTGAGAAAGACGTTTCCGTACTTGGAAAACGACACACACAGACACACAGAGAGACACACAGAGACGCACACACAGACACCCACACACACACACACCAAAACAAGACAGAGGCCAGCGTGTGTGCAGCCGCTTGAACAAAGGAGGGGCTCTAGGCACTGGGCTGCCTGATGCAACAGGACCCAAAGGCCTTGGGAAACATGTTCTCTGAAGACTCCTGATCCTAGGAAGTTCCAGAACAAATGGTACCATACTTGGAGGGACTTAACAGCACAGTCTCTAAATGAGTCTCCAAGACCATCCCCTTTCCCCCCACCCCACATACACAAGGATCATATGCAGGGCAATGACTCTAATTTCTTATATGCATTATCTCAATTAATCCTCTTAACACCTCTCTGAAGCAGATATTCTCTTGGATTTAGAGAGAACTGAGCTGGTGAATTCAGCTGGTGAAAGGGCTGGAGTTTCGAGAAAGATCTGTCTCTAACATCCATTAGATTTTCATCAAACCATGGCTCTTAGGAAGCCTGGAGTCTTAGGGTTGTGTGTTTTTTTGTTGGTTTTTTTTTAATGCTTCTGTAAATTCTTCTTCCAAAAGACCGTTTTATGTTTCTATGCATTACAGACACCAGCAGTAGAAGTTGTAGGGTGATATTTTGGTAACAAAGGATATTTTTGCATAAAACATCAAAAAGTGGCTCATGAAGATTCACTGCTCACTCTACTTGCTAAGAAACTCAGGTCACTGCTCTGCGGTTCCTCAAAAGAAACCAGATCCTGGAGATGAAACCAGAGGAGAAAGGGCCAGCCAGTTACAGGTGGGAGAATTCTCTGAGAGAGGTCACTGCTCATATGTAGTTCTTTGCATTTAAGAGAGTATGTCCAGTGGGTTAAACCTGCACACCATATAGTTACAGATCAAAGGAAAGAAAACAATTGCTAGCTATCTAAAAGTGGTTTATGAAGACAGTGAAAGAGAAGGGAGAATAGTATAAAAATGTACTAGACAAGTGAAAAGCCAAAATACATATCAAAGACCAGAACTATATAATAAAATTAAAAAGCTAAAGTCTAAGATACACACCATGAATATTAGAAAGCTATTTTATTAATTCCCATAGAGGCCATAAGATCCTCGAACAAGGGTTGGAAAACGTTTCATAGGAAGGTCCAGACAGTAAATATTTTAGGCTTTCTGGGCCACATGGTCCCTGTTGTAACTACTCAACTGTGCCCTTCTGGCTTAAAAGTGGCCACATACATAAAGTACATAAAGCTGTGGTCCAATAAAATTTATTTACAGAAACACAAAGCGAACCAGATGTGACCTGCAGCCCACACCATGCCACCCCCTGTCCCCAAAGGCCAAGAACAGGTGTTCTCTCCCATCCTTCAGAGTAGTAACCCAGAGCTTGGGTATCACACAAGGAGGGAAATTCAAATTAAATGTTCCTCAGAGTTTTATTTAATTTTCATAAAACTCTACTTCTGTGAATCAAATGTCCTTTATCCCCATTTTTCCAAGGAACGGACGGAGGCTCAGAGACCTGAAACAATTTTTGCTCACCCAGACGGCTGAGCCAGGGGTAGGGTCCAGGGGTGGAGGGCTCCTAGTGTTCAGGTGCTTTTCACTGTACCCTGTGGCCAACTGCTTACAGACGGGGGGACAACTGGATGGAGCATCCAGCTGGGTCACCAGCCAGCCCGGGGGTGAACTAGGAGTGGTGCACAACCGCATTCATTTCTTCCAACAGGCTGCGGCCAGGCATGGAGCAGGCTCTGCAGGATGCCAGAGCCACGGGTGGAAGCCAGCTGTCGGAGAGACAGGCAGTCACCTCAACACGTCTCACACCACAGCAAGGATGCCTGGGGCCTGCGATCTGAGAGGATCAGCACCCAGGCTGGGGAAGCACAAAGCCAGGCTGGAATCAAAAATTTACTTAAAGGGAAGTGGGATGTGTTTACTCAATTCAGGAAGAATCTGCAGGACTTGGAGAGAGACCAAATGAGAGTGACAAAAATAATCCTATAGATGAGAAACCCAATATGCAAAACTACAAAAACACAAAGAAGGCGGCTGTTCGTATTTTATGTAAAGGGATACTATTAAACAATCGTGGAAAGCTGCTTTTTATCCCCATGAAGGGCGGCATTGAGGGGGCAACAAGAACAGAAATAAGGGCCTCCTGTTTGATTTAAAGAAGCTGGTAGTAAATTCTAATAGGAGTTGCTAACGGGTGCGTATCTGCACACACACGAATAGCTCAATACAAATGATCACCTGAATGTGTACACAAGGCATCTGGGGGAGGGGGGATGACAGGCATTGCACAGAATTCTCCACTTTCTGTGAGATTTCAATATGGAGACCCGGACCAGGGAAGCTCGCTTCCTTTGATTTCTTGGTCTCAACGGTCCCTTAAGAGACGAGAAAATAAATTTCTGCTCAAGTTCTGTTTTTAGCACCAGCCCTAGAACCGGCTCATTCTCTTTTCTGCTTCTCCAAGCTGACCCAGATCTCTCCGCATTTCTTAATGACGTGCTGAGATCTGAGAAGAGCATGGTTACTGTGTGATCTAGCCTCACAAATCTGAGCAGAGTGCACCATGCCACAGAACGCTTTACAATTACAAGGACAAGGCCCACCAGAGACGGCTCTGCCTCACGATACCCAAGACATTGTAGTGGGAGAAGTGACATGCCCATTGATCCCTTTCCTTGATGTCGCTCTAATAAAAGAATTGACCACTGGGGAAACAGTACCAATGCTTCAGGGCAGTGATTCTTGAAAGCAGAATTATCTTTAGAGCTTTTTTTTTTAAAAAAAAAAATTATATAATTTGCGAGGCACCTACCACAAAACTCCAATTGAGCAGGGATGGGTTGGAATCTGAGAACTGGCCTTTCACAGAGCCCTCCAGATGGTTCTATCATATAGTCAGCCTTTAGAACCATGGATTTAGGGCATGAAATACTTAAAAAAGGATACATAGGCCACTGGGCAAAGAGAAAAAGCAGAAGAGTAAAGGATCTCTGTGGGCCAATGAGCTAGGTTTAGGAGCTGCTTGTCTAGCAACGGAGCAAGAGGTCCTAAATAGGGCAAGTGAGTCATATGTACATGAGGGGTGGCTCAACAGTGGGCTGAATGCACAGCCCTACTGGAGGTGTTGGAAGAAGAGGTTCATTTCTGCAACAGACAGAAGGAAGGTCTAAATAGACTTGGAGTTTCTTTGAAACCCTGCGAAACTAAGATTTGAACAGGGAGAGGGGGCTCAGAAATGGTTTTCCAGGCATACGTTCAGATCAAATGTGACAGAAGATTCTAACGGTTCTACCATGCACTTAACCCAACTGCTTTCCCCTAATGTTTTTCCTTCCTCTTATGTATCAGAATTCACTCCCAAATACCCCCAGCGTGTTTCCCAAATAAGCCCCGTGTGCAAATATCTTCTTAAATGAACCCTAGCAACAGGTCCTTCCTATTTAACGTACAACTGAGCACTTCACCTCTGTCCAGAACACAATTTCTCCAGATCTCCTAGTGGCTCAGGGAAGTTCTGGCCCAAATGCCACCAGCTCTGAGACACCTGCCTTGACCACTCCATCTCAAACAGCTGCCCATGGCACATATCACTGGTTATCTGGCTTCCCATTTTTTCTCCTAGCACACACCACTACTTGACCTTTTTTAAATTTAAGATCTCCCCCCAATTAAGATAGGAGCTTCCTGAGATCAAGCAATCTGGTTTGCTCATGGTCTTATCTCCAGGGTCTACAACAATGCCTGACATAAAGCACACAGTCAAATATTCAGTGAATGAACAACAGATGGATGAACTGATCTTCTATGTGCCAGACACTTTGCTGGTGTACAGGCTGGTATGGGTCGAACTGTGTCCCCAGCCCCCCCCCCAAATTTGTATGTCGACGTACTAAGCCCTAGTTCCTCAGAAGGTGACCTTATTTGAAAATAGGGTAGTTATGGATGTAATTAGTTAAGATGAGGTCATACAGGAGCAGAGAGGGCCCCTAATCCAGTATGACTGGTGTCCTTATCCAATGAGAAATTTGGAAATACACAAAGAGAATGCCATGGAAAGACTGGGGTCATGCTGCCATAAGCCAAGAGGGAACATGGCCCTGCCAACACCCTGATGTTGCACTTCTGGCCTCCTGAAACCTTAAGAGAAATTCCTGTTGTTTAAGCTAATCGGTGTGTGCTCTTTACTTATGGAAGCCCTAGTGAACAAATATACGGGGACCCCAAAACCAGAAAGTTACATTCCACTCTAAAGCTGTTCACTGTCCCCATCTGGGCCACCCAAAACAATGTGCTGCAGGCTACGCACCCAGATTCAGAAACTGAGATTTCCATGGAGTCTCTGAACCCTGATAAAGGGTGGTAGGGACCAGAGTAAGAGGACAGGTGAATGAGAGGGACTACTTCCAGGGCAAACAGGTGAATTCACAGGTACAGGTATGTTAATGACAAAGTAAGTCCGTGATGTCTTGCCTGCACCTTTCTAACCCCAGAACTGAGGGTGATGCCATCGGAGACCTTTAATAAACATGCATTGATCTGGTTGTACCGTAACTATTGGCTGAGAGTAGTTCTCATCCCACCCGTATCAAGCCTTCAGAAGGCATGAAAAAAAAAATCCGAACAGTTGTGTGATCCTCCTGGTTCCCAAAGAACAGACTCTTGGCTTTTGGAAAGGGCAGAGCCCACCCATGAGTGTGAAAGATACAGATTCTCCTTGTGTCTAGCAAAGAGAATCCTGACTTTCAGATGTCTCATTGAGACATTACCCAGAAGGCAAGTCATTATTTCAACTCAGATGTCTTCTCAGAATACCCTCTTGTCATCTGTTTTCAAAAAAAGACTGAAAAGATGATGTTGTTGGAAATGTCATCTGCCTGTTATGCAGAAGCGAAATCAAAGTGCTCTTTGTGTTAAATGTGACTATCATTGCACTTGAAATCCAGAGCATAAATGTTACTAATACCCTCTGCAATCACCCACCCAGTTATGTCAGCTGGCGGAGACTGCAAAGACAGATTCCGATTTCTTCATTTTGCCACTTATTTTTTTCTTGTTAACTTAAAAATATCACAGTGTTTTAATTGCACTCAATTTAATGTACTATACCTGCCAGTTCCAACACACTTCATTATTTATATTGCTGGAAAAGCACTTAAAAGTCAAATTGCATAATTTGTACTTGTACATCTTTAAGGTAGATTTATATCTCAAGTTGTCAAATCGCATTGCTATTTGGTGGTATTGCTCTGAATATTAAATTTTAGCAAGTCGTCAGCCCCTAAACACATGCAGAAGCTAGTAGGAAAGGGTCATTAGTTATTAGCTATTAAAAGAGGAGTTGAAAAGCCCACTCAAATTTGCAGCGGTTTGGAGCAAAGGGTCCAGGGCCAGACTGCCCGGGTTCAAATCCCAGCTCTGCCGTTTGTTACACATGTGTCCTGAGGCCCAGGACTGAAACTTTCTGTGATTCATCTTCTTCCTGTCAAATAGGAATACTAATGATACCTACACCTCAAAGGAGTGTGGCGGAGATTAAATCAGATTACATACATAAAGTTCTCAGAATGGTACCTGGCGTACAGTAGGACAAATTAAGCATGCGCTAGGACATGGACTTCCACTACCAGAACGGTCTCGGGCTAAGGAGAGGGGCAGAGAAAAGACCAGAGACGTAAATGATGCAGTTACACCACACAGAGGCCACAAGTCTGGTGCAAAGCAGTTTGCGGGCTCTCTGGGTGGGAATGAAGGAAAGTAACCAGCAAAAACAAGCCAGCATGGGGCACGCAGGCGTTCCGAGCGCTATGCCACGGTGATGCGATCCATGGCCATGCTGGGGGAAGAACACCACATCCGCCGATGTATTAAAATCAGAAATCAGGTTGATAATTTTTGTTCACGTTGCAGCTGTGTTGGAAATACCATATAAATCCATTGTGCTTTTACTCTAGTTCTTTCAAGCTACTTCTACACAGAGGTTGTACCAAGTTGCACGTGTAAATATTTATTGTTATTTTATTTTTTTTTTTTTTAGAGAGAGCACACCCAAGCAGCGGGAGGGGCAGAGGGAGAGAGAATCTTAAGCAGGCTCTCTGCTGAGCGTGGAGCTGACACGGGGCTTGATCTCATGGCGCTGAGGTCATGGCCGGAGCTGAAACCAAGTCAGACGCTTAACTGAGTGAGCCACCCAGGCGCCCCACACATGCAAATAATATTATAATGAAAATTATTTACATCAACACAGGGGGCTGTGAAAACAGTGTTCCTCGGGAAAGGGATGGGGAGATACTGAAGACGAAGAAACTTACCCCAAGAGATCCATGGACCAAGCTGGCCCTGGCTTCTCTCCCTGCCCCCATGCATCCCCCTCAACCTTCAGCAAAGCACCCCGGGCTACTCCCTGTCGCCAGGCCTCCACCGTCTCCCCACGCGGGCCAGCCCCACTCCCCTCTCGAGTCCCCTCTAACACCCATCCGTGGGCAGTCTGGTGACTCCCACCGGCAGAAGTTAGCTCGTCTTCCTTGGGTTCGGCCGCTGCCCTTCACGCCTGCCACCATGTGAGCAACTCTCTCTTTGTACAAAATCCTCTCTGGTCACATCTCTGTTCTCAGGGAATGGTACGCTGCTCCAAACCAGAGACCATGTGTCTGAACCCCTGGGTCCCCAGCCATGCACGCACAGCCTGGCGGACAGCAGAAGCTCAATGAAAACACGCCGGCGAGAGTGTCACCTACTGTGGGCCAGGCACTCTGCTGCGCGCCTGCTACCGGGTTAGCTGAGCCCGAAGGAAAACCGGAGACGTGTGGTTTGATTTCCCCGGGACGAGGGGGCCAGTTCGCAGCCCAAAGGGACGCCGGCAGCGGGAAGCAGAGCTGCACGTTCAATGCCAGTCTCCTGGCTCCAGCCGACTGTGTAAGAGTATCCACAACAACAGGGAACACGTTATAACCTCCTCTGTAACAAGCACTCTGCATTTTTAATTTACTCTGTCCCTACAACATCATAAGAACAATGCTATTATCAACTCCAGAGGACAGGAAACTGAGGAACAGAGTGGTCAGGCAAGGTACCAAGGACACAGCTCCTAAATGGTGGATATGGTATTTGAACCATCTGTTATGCCTACCTCTCCTCCCAGCAGGTGGATTGTAACCACTGGAACAGTAGCAGGGACCCTCCCTGCAGCCGGCGAGGAAGTGCCCAAGCGTGGGTCCAGAGGTACCAGAATAGAACCGAGGGTTCATTGCAGGTAAAGCCCTCCCCTCCCCCGAGTCTAGGATGTGGCGGCCACCTCCGTGTTACTAGCAGTGGTGCTAACAGCTGGTGACAGCAGCAAGAATGCTCTAGGCTGAAGGCTGTCCCCTCAGCATGGAGGCCAGGAGGGCGGGGAGGCATGGACAGCAGACCATTCCGAGCTAACCTAACAGTTTTATGGTGAGCAGCTCTTTAATAAGATGCGAAGCAAGATTTAGTACCGAATACACTGGCCCTCAAGTCAGCAGCGTCAGAAATCACCGTGGGCTGGGACACCCAGTGTGAATGTGGAATGTGCTCAGGGTAGGAGTGTTCTTGGACACCTCCCCCCCCGAATTGCTCTTGGACATCTGATCTCTTCTCCACCCAAGCTCCCCACCATGGACACGGTGACAAATTCACAAGGAACACAGGGGAGCTACCATACGGTTACCGAGGCCAATAGAGAGCAAAGACTGAAAGACTGGCCCTGGGCTCCCCATGTGTTAGATCCTCCAAGTCCCTGACACCCACGGGGTGTGATCCACCCTCAAGAAACAAGACTGATACAGGAGAAAAACCCATGGAGGACCCCTCAAAAAGCTTTCTCTTTGAGGACTCACCTGGTGTTTCATTCATTTCCTGAGTGGCACTGCCTGTTAGCAAGGGGGTGGCCCATTTGGGGACAGGTAATGGGGAATTTCAGGACCTAGCTCACTGTGTATATCGTGCTAATTACTAGATCCTCATTGGTACACCAAGGGATGGAGAAATAGGTTGCCCACTTAGTGCAGTTAAGCAGCAGAGACCTCCTTATATAACACTATTCTCTTCTCCCTACACCCAGGATGCCACTCCGACCCCACCTGCCCTCCCACAGCTATATTCTTCCCATTCTCCCCCCCCCCCCCCCCCCCCCCCCCCCTTTCTCCCCCCCGCCCCCGGGCTTTTTTTTTTCGCCCCTTCACGGTGCCAGATGATAGCCTCCATTTCAAGGACTCCCAGGTGCCTGGGGTAGAACCACCACTTACCAAGCTCCTACCAGCAGAGATTTCCCTCGGGATGGCCATGTCACCAAAACATAGTCAATCCAAACTCTACCCAAAAATGTGCACACAGGGAGGGGCAAGCACACATCCGACTCAGGAAAGCACAGAGGGGCAGCTAGCACAGGTCTGGACATGAGAAGGGCTTAAAAAAAAAACAAAAACAAAAAGGAGGCAAGGCTGGAACCCTTGGGGACGAGGGGAGGTGCTGAGCAAACGAGAGGGGGCGTCAACATGCAAAAGAAACCAGAAGCCATGCTGCCTGAAACACTGAATGCAGATCTTCCCTGAGGCATCTGTTAAAAGCATGTGGAAATCCCTGAAAATATGAATATGAGTAACCCATGCTACATTCAAAATTACATCCCTGATACCCAAAAGACGGAATCCAAGCATGCCCCACTGGGGCATCTAGGGGAACAGTGGTTTTTCCATATGGATTATTATTTTTTTTAATTACATTAGTCACCATTCATTACATCATTAGTTTTTGACGAGAGTTCCATGATTCATTGTTTGCGTGTAACACCCAGTGCTCCATGCAACACGTCCCCTCCTTAATACCCATCACAAGGCTAACCCATCCCCCCAACCCCCTCCCCTCTAAAACCCTCGGTTTGTTGCTCAGAGTCCATAGTCTCTCATGGTTTGTCTCGCTGATTTCCACCCCCTTCATTTTTCCCTACCTACTGTCTTTTTTTATAAACATATAATGTACTATTTCGGGGCGGAGCAAGATGGCGGAGGAGTAGGAGACCTGGCTATCGTCTGGTCTCAGGAATTCAGCTGAATAGGGATCAAACCATTCTGATCACCTACGAACTCAACAGGAGATCGAAGAAGAGAGTAGCAACAACTCTCTGAACAGAGAAGCGACCACGTTCTGGAAGGTAGGACGTGCGGAGAAGTGAATCCGAGGCGATATTCGGGAGGATAGACGGCGGGGGAGGGGGCCTCCATCGGCCGCTTCTGGCAAGTGCTAGAGCCGCGGAGCACAAAATCGGACCTTTTAGAAGTTGGCTCCGCTGAGGGACGTCGCTCCAGTGGCTAAGCGGGAGGTGGAACCCTCGTGGGACAGTGTGGTCTCAGGACCCTCGAGGTCACAGAAAGACCGGGGGTGCCTGAGAGCGACAGAGCTCCCAGGTATCGGAGCAGGGAAGCCGGCCGCAGAGACGGAGCCGAGGCGCGGGCTCTCAGCTCAGGGTTGCCATAAACCATGATCCGCGGCCCAGTCGGGCCACTGCTCCTCCAGCAGGGACCCAACAAGCGGCAGATCCGGGGAGACTCTCCTTCTTCCCCCAGGAGGAGCGGCGCGGGAGCGCACCGCAGGGATCTGCTGGGTTTGGAGACTCCACACGGGGTTGGGTGCCAGAGATAGAAACGCTCGGTCACAGGCCAGGTGAGCACGCAGTGCGGCCGGAGACCGGGGAGATGGGAGTGATTGCTTTTCTCTGGGGGTGCACTGAGGAGCGGGGCCCCGAGTTCTCGGCTCCTCCAGGTGGAGATTGGGAGGCCACCATTTTCACCCTGGTCCTCCAAAGCTGTACCAGAGCTTGCAGGGAACAAAAGCTCCTGAGAGCAAACCCGAGCAGCTTCCTTAGCCCGGACCAACAAGGGCGAGGCAATTCCGCCTCCAGCAAAGACATTTGGGAACCACGGCAACAGGCCCCTCACCCAGAAGATCAGCGTGAACAGCCAGCAAGCCAAGACCAAGTTTACCGATCAAGGAGAACGGGAGAATAGCGCTAGGGGAATCCTGCACATAGAATTCATGGCTTTTTTTTACCATGATTCATTAGTTTTTCAACGTTAATTTTTTTAGTTTTTTTAATTTTTCTTTTTCCCTTTTTCAACCAACATCTTATCAATCCCTTTTTTTAAAAAAAAAACATTATTTTTCATTTTTATAATCATATTTTATCCCTTCATAGTAGTTACCCTTATTTTTGGCATATATATATAAGTTGTTCTCTCTTTAAAATTTTGAGATACAGTTTCTTCTAACAGATCAAAATATACCCTAAATCACTAGTGTATGGCTTTGTTCTAGGCTCCTGCCTGATCACATTCTCTACCTTTTTTTTTCTTTCGTTTTTTTTTTAACTTCTTTCTTTTTTCAAACAACTTCTTATCTTATCAATCCCTTTTATAAAATCTTTTATAATTTTCATCCTTACAATCATCTTCCATCCCTTCATTGTATCAACCCTTATTTTGTACATATATGTCTTTCTTCCTTTAAAATTTTAGGAGGCACTTTTTTCTAACAGACCAAAATACGCCCAAAATCTAGTGTGTGGCACTGATCTATGCACTAGCCTGATCATATTTGATCATATTTTGGTTTTTTTTTGTATTGTTCTGTTTTTGTTTTTATCTTTTTCTTTTTGTTTTTTTTTCTTTCTTTCTTTTCTCTTTCTTTTTTCGTTCTTTCCCTTTCTTTTCCCCTGGTTTCAGGTCTTTTCTGATTTGTATAGAGTATATTTGCTGGGGACGTTGTTAACCTGTTAGCATTTTGTTCTCTCATTCATCTATTCTCCTCTGGACAAAATGACAAGACGAAAAAAGTCACCTCAGCAAAAAGAACAAGAGATAGTACCATCAGCCAGGGACCTACTCAATACGGACATTAGTACAATGTCGGACCTAGAGTTCAGAATCATGACTTTAAAGATACTAGCTGGGCTTGAAAAAAGCGTGGAAGTTATTAGAGAAACCCTTTCTGGAGAAATAAAAGAACTAAAATCTAACCAAGTCGAAATCAAAAAGGCTATTAATGAGGTGCAACCAAAAATGGGGGCACTAACTGCCAGGATAAATGAGGCAGAAGACAGAATCAGCGATATAGAAGACCAAATGATGGAAAATAAAGAGGCTGAGGAAAAGAGACAGAAACAACTACCGGATCACGAGGGCAGAATTCGAGAGATAAGTGATACGATAAGACGAAACAACATTAGAATAATTGGGATCCCAGAAGAAGAAGAAAGAGAGAGGGGGGCAGAAGGTATATTGGAGCAAATTATAGCAGAGAACTTCCCTAATGTGAGGAAGGAAACAGGCATCAAAATCCAGGAGGCACAGAGAACCCCTCTCAAAACCAATAAAAATAGGTCAACACCCCGACATCTAATAGTAAAACTTACAAGTCTCAGAGACAAAGAGAAAATCCTGAAAGCAGCTCGGGAGAAGAGATATGTAACCTACAATGGCAGAAATATTAGACTGGCAACAGACCTATCCACAGAGACCTGGCAAGCCAGAAAGGACTGGCATGGTATCTTCAGGGCACTAAATGAGAAAAATATGCAGCCAAGAATACTATATCCAGCTAGGCTCTCATTGAAAATAGGAGAGATAAAAAGCTTCCAGGACAAACAAAAACTAAAGGAATTTGCAAACACAAAACCAGCCCTCCAAGAAATATTGAAAGGCATCCTCTAAGCAAAGAGAGAGCCTAAAAGCAGCATAGATCAGAAAGGAAGAGAGACAATATACAGTCACAGTCACCTTAAGGCAATAGAATGGCACTAAATTCATACCTTTCAATAGTTACCCTATTATAGACCCATTAATATGCTGTCTGCAAGAGACTCATTTTAGACCCAAAGACACCCTCAGATTGAAAGTGAAGGGGTGGAAAACCATTTACCATGCTAATGGACACCAAAAGGAAGCTGGGGTGGCAATCCTTCTACAGACAAATTAGATTTTAAAACAAAGACTGTAATAAGAGATGAGGAAGGACACTATATCCTACTTAAAGGGTCTATCCAACAAGAAGATGTAACAGTTGTAAATATCTATGCCCTGAACATGGGAGCAGCCAATTATATGAGGCAATTAATAACAAAAGCGAAGAAACACACTGACAACAATACAATAATAGTGGGGGACTTTAACACCCCCCTGACTGAAATGGACAGATCATCTAAGCAAAAGATCAACAAGGAAATAAAGACTTTAAATGACACACTGGACCAAATGGACTTCACAGACATATTCAGAACATTCCATCGCAAAGCAACGGAATACACATTCTTCTCTAGTGCCCATGGAACATTCTCCAGAAGTGATCACATCCTAGGTCACAAATCAGGTCTCAACTGGTACCAAAAGATTGGGATCATTCTCTGCCTATTTTCAGACCACAATGCTTTGAAACTAGAACTCAATCACAAGAGGAAAGTCGGAAAGAACTCAAATACATGGAGGCTAAAGAGCATCCTACTAAAGAATGAATGGGTCAACCAGGAAATTAAAGAAGAATTAAAAAAATTCATGGAAACCAGTGAAAATGAAAACACAACTGTTCAAAATCTTTGGGATACAGCAAAGGCAGTCCCGAGAGGAAAGTATATAGCAATACAAGCCTTTCTCAAGAAACAAGAAAGGTCTCAAATACACAACCTAACCCTACACCGAAAGGAGCTGGAGAAAGAACAGCAAATAAAGCCTAAACCCAGCAGGAGAAGAGAAATAATAAAGATCAGAGCAGAAATCAATGAACTAGAAACCAAAAGAACAGTAGAACAGATCAACGAAACTAGGAGCTGGTTCTTTGAAAGAATTAACAAGATTGATAAACCCCTGGCCAGACTTATCAAAAAGAAAAGAGAAATGACCCAAATCAACAAAATCATGAATGAAAGGGGAGAGATCACAACCAACACCAAAGAAATACAAACAATTATAAGAACATATTACGAGCAACTCTATGCCAGCAAATTAGATAACCTGGAAGAAATGGGTGCAGTCCTAGAGATGTATCAACTACCAAAACTGAACCAGGAAGAAACAGAAAACCTGAACAGACCTATAACCACTAAGGAAATTGAAGCAGTCATCAAAAATCTCCCAACAAACCAAAGCCCAGCACCAGATGGCTTCCCAGGGGAATTCTATCAGACATTTAAAGAAGAATTAATACCTATTCTCCTGAAACTGTTCCACAAAATAGAAATGGAAGGAAAACTTCCAAAGTCATTTTATGAGGCCACCATTGCCTTGATCCCAAAACCAGACAAAGACCACATCAAAAAGGAGAATTACAGACCAATATCCTTGATGAACATGGATGCAAAAATTCTCACCAAAGTACTAGCCAATAGGATCCAACAGTACATTAAAAGGATTATTCACCACGACCAAGTGGGATTTATCCCTGGGCTGCAAGGCTGGTTCAACATCCGCAAATCAATCAACGTGATACAATACATTAACAAAAGAAAGAACAAGAATCATATGATCCTCTCAATAGATGCAGAAAATGCATTTGACAAAGTACAGCATCCTTTCTTGATCAGAACTCAGAGTATAGGGATAGAGGGTACATACCTCAATATCATAAAAGCCATCTATGAAAAACCTACAGCCAATATCATTCTCAATGGGGAAAAGCTGAGAGCTTTCCCCCTAAGGTCAGGAATGCAGCAGGGATGTCCACTCTCACCACTGCTATTCAACATCGTATTAGAAGTCCTAGCCACAGCAATCAGACAACAAAAAGAAATCAAAGGCATCCAAATTGGCAAAGAGGAAGTCAAACTCTCACTCTTTGCAGATGATATGATACTGTACGTGGAAAACCCAAAAGACTCCACCCCAAAACTGCTAGAACTCAGAAAGGAATTCAGTAAAGTAGCAGGCTATAAAATCAATGCACAGAAATCAGTGGCATTCCTATACACCAACAACAAGACAGAAGAGAGACAAATCAAGGAGTCGATCCCATTTACAATTGCACCCAAAACCATAAGATACCTAGGAATAAATTTACCCAAAGAGGCAAGGGATCGGTACTCAGAAAACTATAAAATACTCATGAAAGAAACTGAAGAAGACACAAAGAAGTGGAAAAACGTTCCATGCTCATGGATTGGAAGAACAAACATTGTGAAGATGTCAATGCTACCTAGAGCAATCCACACATTCAATGCAATCCCCATCAAAATACCATCCACTTTTTTCAAAGAAATGGAACAAAGAATCCTAAAATTTGTATGGAACCAGAAGAGACCCCGAATAGCCAGAGGAATCTTGAAAAAGAAAAGCAAAGCTGGCGGCATCACAATTCCGGACATCCAGCTCTATTACAAAGCTGTCATCAAGACAGTATGGTACTGGCACAAAAACAGACACATCGATCAATGGAACAGAATAGAGAGCCCAGAAATGGACCCTCAACTCTATGGTCAACTCATCTTTGACAAAGCAGGAAAGAATGTCCAATGGAAAAAAGACACTCTCTTCAACAAATGGTGTTGGGAAAACTGGACAGCCACATGCAGAAGAATGAAACTGGACCATTTCCTTACACCACACACAAAAATAGACTCCAAATGGTTGAAAGACCTAAACGTGAGACAGGAGTCCATCCAAATCCTAAAGGAGAACACAGGCAGCAACCTCTTCTACCTCAGCCGCCGCAACTTCTTCCTAGAAACACTGCCAAAGGCAAGGGAAGCCAGGGCAAAAATGAACTATTGGGATTTCATCAAGATAAAAAGCTTTCGCACAGCAAAAGAAACAGTCCACAAAACCAAAAGACAACCGACAGAATGGGAGAAAATATTTGCAAATGACCTATCAGATAAAGGGCTAGTATCCAAAATCTATAAAGAACTTATCAAACTCAACACCCAAAGAACAAATAATCCAATCAAGAAATGGGCAGAAGACATGAACAGACATTTTTCCAAAGAAGACATCCAAATGGCCAACAGACACATGAAAAAGTGCTCAATATCGCTCGGCATCAGGGAAATCCAAATCAAAACCTTGATGAGATACCACCTCACACCAGTCAGAATGGCGAAAATTAAGTCAGGAAACGACAGATGTTGGTGGGGATGCGGAGAAAGGGGAACCCTCCTACACTGTTGGTGGGAATGCCAGCTGGTGCAGCCACTCTGGAAAACAGTATGGAGGTTCCTCAAACAGTTGAAAATAGAGCTTCCATACGATCCAGCAATTGCACTACTGGGTATTTACCACAAAGGTACAAATGTAGGGATCTGAAGGGGTACGTGCACCCCGATGTTTATAGCAGTAATGTCCACAACAGCCAAACTGTGGAAAGAGCTAAGATGTCCATCGACAGATGAATGGATAAAGAAGAAGTCGTATATATACACAATGGAATATTATGCAGCCATCAAAAGGAATGAGATCTTGCCATTTGCAACGACGTGGGACGTGGATGGAACTGGAGGGTGTTATGCTGAGTGAAATAAGTCAATCAGAGAAAGACATGTATCATATGACCTCACTGATATGAGGAATTCTTAATCTCAGGAAACAAACTGAGTGTTGCTGGAGTGATGGGTGGGAGGGATGGGGTGGCTGGGTGATAGACATTGGGGAGGGTATGTGCTATGGTGAGCACTGTGAATTGTACAAGACTGTTGAATCACAGATCTGTACTTCTGAAACAAATAATGCAACATATGTTAAAAAAAAAAAAAAGAAAAAGAAGAAGATAGCAGGAGGGGAAGAATGAAGGGGAGTAAGTTGGAGGGGGAGACGAACCATGAGAGACGATGGACTCTGAAAAACAAACTGAGGGTTCTAGAGGGGAGAAGGGTGGGGGGATGGGTTAGCCTGGTGATGGGTATTAAAGAGGGCACGTTCTGCGTGGAGCACTGGGTGTTATGCACAAAGAATGAATCATGGGACACTACATCAAGAACTAATGATGTAATGTATGGTGATTAACGTAACAATAAAAATTAAAAAAAAACATATAATGTATTATTTGTTTCAGGGGTACAGGTCTGTGATTCATCAGTCTTACACAATTCACAGCACTCACCATAGCACATACCCTCCCCAATGTCTATCACCCAGCCACCCCATCCCTCCCACCCCCACCACTCCAGCAACCCTCAGTTTGTTTCCTGAGATAAAGAATTCCTCGTATCAGTAGGATCAGATGATACTTGTCTTTCTCTGACTGACTTATTTCGCTCAGCATAATACCCTCTAGTTCCATCCACATCGTTGCAAATGGCAAGATTTCGGGGTTTTTTTGATGGCTGCATAATATTCCATTGTATGTATGTATATATGTATGTATGTATGTATGTATGTGTGTGTGTGTGTGTGTATATATATATATCTCATCTTCTTTATCCATTCATCCGTTGATGGACATCTAGGCTCTTTTGATAGTTTGGCTATTGTGGACATCGCTGCTATAAACACTGGGGGTGCACGTACCCCTTCGGATCACTATGTATGGCATTATTAAGGCAAAGTCACATAGCATTTCTCTACGCAAGTGTAGGAATAATGACATCAGACTCAACTGTGTGGGGTTTGTTCGAAAGCACATTTCTGAGCCACACCCCTGGTCTGGCCAAATCAGAACCCCTAGGCATGGGTCTCAGGAATATGCATTTTTAACAAACCCCCTAAGTGGTTTTTACTCCCACTCAAGACTGAGAACACTGCTGTATAAAGTTGTGGAGCTGGGTTCTGATTCTGGCTCTGAGGCTTAGGATAGCTTTAGGAAATGCCCCTCATCAGAACAACGTCGCTGCCAAGTGCTGACTGTGGGTCTGGGACTCACATGCCCACAACACGGTAGGGAACAGAGAAAGAACCCTGACGCCAATAAAGCACGTAGCATGCTCGCCACATTGTCTCGGACCCTCGATCTTCTGGGCTGTAAGCTGTGGATGATCCCAGCACGACTCTACCTGGTTGTGGGGGAATCACGGAAGAGGAGACAGTCGTGGAGAGCAACTAGTGGAGGGCCTGGCACAGGTTAAGTGCTCAAAAGATGATGTATTCATCTACGATGGTACCTATCAACCCACCTCTCTAGGCAGAGTGCATATAAATTTACCGTGTGTAAAAACAAACGCAGAAAAACGTGGCAAACTGCTCTGCTTTCTGGGGGCACCTCAATCTTTAGCTTAACAGGTAAACAGCAGGCGACCTGGTCTATAGCTGACCTTGGGGACTCTCATGAACTAGAAGGACCAGCCTTGCCGGCATCCCCTCTTTCCCTGGAACAATCAAGTTCCACACGCTTCTCAGCACGTCCACTCGGGCCACCCTGGCCTGGACCAGCCCCACCTCTGTCTTGGGGATAACAGCCTCCTCCCCGGCCTCCTGACTGCAAAATTCCTTCCAGCCAACACTCTCCACACAGCAGGCCCCTGCTCGGACCCCACTGACGTCAGGTGGCCAGATTTAGCAAATAAAAGTACAGGATGCCTGTCCAAACTTAACAATTATCCAGGGTTTGTCCACAATTCAAATTTAACTGGCCACACTATATTTTATCCGGCCACAGGATACCAATGGGTTCCTACTGCATTTGAACTAGAAACCAACCCCCTTTCTACCATCTGTGAGCTCCACACCATTGGCACGGGGCTACCTCTGTTCCGATCTCTTCCTCCTTACTGTTGCTGTAGCACATCAGACTTGTCGAGCCTTAAGACAGCCACACTTGTCCTTCCCTCAGATCTTTGTTGGCCCCATCCCCTAACTCCATTCAGGCCTTTGCTTCAAGACACTCAGCTTCTTCTAAGACGTCCTGTCAGAGGTCCTGCTGGACCCCACTCTCCACCCTCAGGCTCCATCTCTTTCCCTTGCTCATTTTTTCTTTGTAACATTCATTGCCAGCTGACAGAATTTCTTTCTTACCCATTGCCCTTACTGGAAAGTGCTATGAGGTCATGAGTATACCCTCCGAGCTGAGTGCAATAGGTGGCACAGAGTAGGTGCAAAATAAATGTTTGCTGAATGAATGGATGTTCAAGGAGGTGCCGCATCCCGCTCTGCTCAAGAGAGCCACACCAGAAGCTTTGCCAGTTCCAGATACCCCAGCAGGTGTTGTTGACGGCTCAGTTACATCTTGTCCTGGGAAAGTGTGGTAGGAGCGGGGGGGGGGGGGGGGGGGGGGGGGGGGGCCCGCCCCCCCCGTTGGGGGGGGGGGGGGGGGGGGGGGGGGTGGGAGGTAGGAAGAGGATCTGTCAGGTGGGCCCCATGCCGACACGGGTGCTGTCCACCTAAGGAGCAAAAAGACCCCAACGCTAATTCTTTTCCCAATCTTCCTCGAACACGGCCTGCACTCCGCTCCTCCCTCGATGGTAAACACTCAAACATCACGCCTGCAGCGAACTTGCATATGCTCCTTCTCTCCCCCAAGATTCAGCGCAACCACAGGCAGACAGGGTTACGGTCCTCATTTTACTGGGGAGGAAATCAAGGCTAGGAATGGTGAAGTAACTTGCCCAAGATGACACAGCTGATAAGGAGCCAAGTCAGGATTCAAATGTGGCGAAATGCAGCAAACTAAGTGTAGCAACTGCAGCTAGACCGCGTGGGATGGCGTCCTGGCCCCAATGCCGTCTCCACCACAACATCCATCTATCCGGCGGAGATAGGAAGAGTACCTGCCTCATGAAGATGTCATGGACTAGCCCTCGCTTGCTAAGAACGGTGCCTGACACGGAGGAAGCAGTCCCCAAGTGTCCATTTCTTCAGGCTCAGATTTCAAGAGTCTAAATCCCCTTGCATGTTGCATAGGTTTTTTTTTTTTTTTTTTTTTAAAGACAGAGAGAGAGAGCCCAAGCAGGCACAGTGGCAGGCAGAGGGAGAGGGAGAAGCAGGCTTCCCACGGAGCAGGGAGCCCGAGGCAGGGCTCGATCCCAGGACCCTGACACCATGACCTGCGCCGAAGGCAGACGCTGAACTGACTGAGCCGCCCAGGTGTCCCGCATACTGCAGAGATTTGAACCCAGACCTCTGGCTCCAAAAGCTGTGCTCTCTTTTCAGCCACCTTCCCCAGCCCCATCACCCTTCTCTCTGAACCCTGCTCTCTCAGCTGCAAGTTGATTAAAAGTGGCCTTGCTGGTGATGAAGCCTCCCATGCTGATGAGCTGGGCTCTTCCAGGATTCGTCGGCTGCTTCCCTTCTGATGGTTATGGGCACACTAATTGGCCCTGTTCTACCTCCTTAATTTTTCAAGCCCTCCCCCACCAACCTCCTTCAACGATCCCCCCCCACCCCCATACTGGCCCTAGCTTTGCAAGGTTTTATGACCTTCCCGAGCACAGATCCAAATGTAAAAACACTACATTAAGCACGAAGCCCTGGCTTAGAGCTCCACGCCAGTAAATTAAAAATTATAGTTCCCACAGTAACCATCTCTCTTCCTACCATGCCCATATTTAGAACTGTGTGTTACTGTACAGGCTGACAAATATACTGCTTTTAATGTGTGTGTGTGTGTGTGTGTGTGTGTGTGTGTGTGTGTGTGTGTGTCTAGCTAAGTTAAGAGCAATGCAAAAATTCCATCACAGAATTTTTCTTACTTGGGGGAGACTGAATTGAATTCTCAGCTGGAGTCCTGCACAGGGATCTTCCCCTGCCTGTGGTGCATCTCTTCTGGCAGGAATAAATACAGAGCAGACCCTGGTGAATGCTCGCGGAGCCACACTCCATCCTGTTCTGTGCACCCAGGAATAGGAGGCCCTAGGCTAGCACGACTCCCAGCACTCCTGCCACGCTGGGAAACGGGGGCTGACAGCAATCCCTGCGGCACCGGTTTGGCAAGTATCGGGACAGATAAAAGCAGAGAGAGAGAGAGATTAGACGGGGGAGAGGGACAGGCATGAAGCAGAGGGTGGGTGGAAAAGATTTAGGGAGACAAAAGGGAAGTGGGGAAGGGAATACACAGCGGGGGTCCAAAAAGTAGGAGAGATCGAAGAAAGAGGAAGAGGAGTGGGGCCAAATCCCCAAGATCTGAGACAGGCGTGAGAAATGTAAAAAGAAGGAAAAGGAAAAAAGAAAAAAACAAGACAATTAAAATGGGGAGAAAAATGGTATGAATAAATCATCTTTAGAATACATATACTGTGCATCTTTCACAATGCATGTTGAGGAACTTTCACCCGGAAACTGGAGACGACACAAAGACAAGACAAGACATTCCATGCTCACGGACTGGAAGAACAAATATTGTTAAAATGTCCACACTACCCAAAGCAATCTACACATTCTATGCAGTCCCTATCAAAATGCCAACAGCATTTTTCACAGAACTAGAACAAACAATCCTAAAATTTGTACAGAACCACAAAGACCCCCAAATATCCAAAGCAAATGGAAAAAAATAAAGGAAAGCTGGAGGCATCACAATTCCAGACTTTAAGTTATATTACAAAGCTGCAGTCATCAAAACAGTGCGGTAACGGCACAAAAGTAGACACATGATGAAAGGAACAGAAGAGAAAGCCCAGAAATAAACCCACAATTATATGGTCAATTAAACTGCCACAAAGCAGGGAAGAATATCCAGTGGTGGCCTGAGGAGTGGAGCCTCCAGCCACAGAAGCTGTAATGGTGTTAGCCCATAGGGGGCGCCAGCCGGGAGGGTCTGCATGACTTCCAGGCATCCGTGGTTAGCACTCAGCCATGCAGCTCCAGAAGGTGGTCTGGACACCCTCAGGGCCTGAGCTCTGCGCTTCCTCCTTGTGGTGATGCATCACAGTTCCTGAAAGAAGGTCCCTCCACCTGTGGCCCCAATGAGCCCCGAAGAGTCCAAACCCTGGGGCCACTCCAAGGGAACCAGCCTGTGGTTTCAGATCATGCATTCTTTTCTAGAAAGAACAAAGCATTTTTACACATCACCGGGGACTCCTGCACCAACCAGAACGCCAAGGAACCAGATCCTCTTACACAACCTCCAAGCGCTGTGATTAAGTCTGTAGTTTGCACCACCGAGACTGCATTATAATCAAGAACTGTCACAGACCACTGCACTCCCTTAACTGATTAACTGCCCTAAACTCCTTTAAAAATCTTTGGACCAGGCAGAAACCTTGGAGCTGGCTTTTGGACAAGAGTCCGCCAGCCTCCTGAATAAAGCTTGTACTCCTTTCCAATCCAAAAAAAAAAAAAATATATATATATATATATATATATATACCCCCAATGGGAAAGGAATAGTCTCTTCAACAAATAGTGCTGGGAAAACTGGACGGCTACATGCAAAAGAAGGAAACTGGACCACTTTCTTACACCATACATAAAAATAAATTCAAAATGGATTAAAGACCTAAATGTGAGACCAGAAACCATAAAAATCCTGGAAGAGAACACAGGCAATAACTTCTCTGACATCAGACATAGCAACTTTTTTCTAGATAGGCCCCCTGAGGCAAGGGAAACAAAAGCAAAAATAAGCTACTGGGACTACATCAAAATAAAAAGCTTCTGCACGGAGAAGGAAGCAATCGACCAAACTAAAAGGCAACCTATGGAATGAAAGAAGGTATCTGATAAAGGGTTAGTATCCAAAATATGCAAAGGACTTATAAAACTCAACACCCCAAAAAAATCCAATTAAAAAATGGGCAGAAGGTACAAATAGACATTTCCCCAAAGATGACATCCAGATGGCCAACAGATACATGAAAAGATGCTCAACATCATCATCAGGGAGCTGCAAATCAAAACTACAATGAGATATCACCTCACACCTCTCAGAATGGCTAAAATCAACAACACAAGAAACAATGTGTTGGTGAGAAAGTGGAGAAAAGGGATCCTTTTTCTTGCACTGTTGGTGGGAATGCAAACTGGCGTAGTCACTCTGGAAAACAGTATGGAAGTTCCTCAGAAAGTTAAAAATAGAACTACCTCATGATCCAGCAATTGCACTCCTGGGTATTTACCCAAAGAATGCAAAAACACACAAAAAATGCAAAGGGATACATGCACCCGTATGTTTAGCTAAGATGTGGAAGAAGCTCAAGTGTCCATCAATTGATAAACGGATAAAGAAGATGCATTATATATACACAATGGGACACTATTCAGCAATAAAAAAGAATGAAATCTTGCCGTTTGCAATGACATGGATGGAGCCAGAAAGTATAATGCTAAGCAAAGTAAGTCGGAGAAAGGCAAATACCGTATGATTTCACTCACATGTGGAATTTAAGAAACAAAACAAGCGAAGGGGGAAAAAGGAGAGATCAAGAAGCCGACTCTTAACTATAGAGAACAAACCTATGGTTACCAGAGGGGAGGGGGAGGGGCATGGGTGAAACAGGTGATGGGGATGAAGGAGTGCACTTGTCATGATGAGCACCGGGTGCTGTATGGAATTGTTGAATCGCTATACCATACACCTAAAACTAATGTAACACTGGATATTAACTGAAATTAAAGTAAAAACTTAAAAAAAAATAACTTTCACCCATAGATGCTGAATGTTAGTCCCTCATCTCCCCATGTTCTAGAAGATTCCATGGGTAATCTTGCCATGGTGTGAAGGGTGGAGGCAGGCAGGGTGGATACAAACACCAGCTTCACCATATAGCTGTGTGACTTTCAGTGAGTTGGCTGATCTCTCCAGGTGCGGTTTCCTCACTGGTGAGTTGAAGACAGTGGTCCTGTCTTGTGGGTGGTCCTGAGGACTGAGTATACACATGTAGAACCATGTGTAATGGGTTATATATACACAATGGGAGTATTATATATAGGTAATATATAAATGTAAGGGCTATAAAATTTCTAGTGAGCACGCTCATTAGCCAGACCTCCTGACAACCCCGAATGGACGGATCTACATCCTCATTTAACCCTTGAAGACACTGGTGCCCAAGCTCCCACACACACTCATCAAGAGGAGGCAGAATTCTAACACGCTCCAGGCTCCTTTTTCTAGAGACCCCGGGGGGAGAGAAAGGAAGAAAGGAGAGCAGGGAAAAGAGGAAGGTAAGGAGCGAGAGAAGCACCCTCTCCCCCTCAGATCACAGGGGACAGCGGTGAGAAGGCAAAGAGACCAGAGAGAAGACGGATAAAAGGGAAAGGAAAAACATCGTGGGACCTTCCTGACAAAGGCAACCAAGTTCAAGATCAGTTTTTGTGCCATCTCCATCTGGCTTAGTGGGGGTCCTCTAGCCAACAAGGCCAGCGCTGGGAGGGGGTCCCACGCTGCCACCTCCCCGCAGTCCCAGCTGGTCTCTTCTCCCACACAGCATCTGGCCATCCAGGACTCTTCTGGACTCTGCCAGTCCCACAAAGCCACAGCCGCTGCACAGAATAGAGCTCACAGGGACCCTGCTTGGAACCCCCTCCACAAGCACGGACCCCAGGTCAAATGCACAGCCCTGGCCATTGCTGGAACCATCCTTTGGCTAGAGAGCAGACGGTACCTAAGGGAAACAGAAACCCCACAGAGGCTTTGTGCGATTGCTTTCCACAGTCCAGCCACATACTGTAGGCAGGTGCGCAAGCAGCCATGACAGCAAAACGCGAATCCAGTTGGCATTTGGAGGGGGGCAGGGAGGGAGGGAGAAGAGGTTGCTGGTCGGGAAGAGTGGCTTCCCCCTTTCCTAAAAGATGAGAGGAAGGAAGGAATAAAAAATAGGTTTGTCATCGCCCTACCACCACAAGCCATGCACGTGACCTTGATCGAAGAGAGAACGAGCGTGGCTGAGCGCTGGACGTGGCAGTATCGGACTGGTTTCCTGCCAGCAAACACTGACGGCACAGTAAGAAAGCCTGTGAGCCCCAAACTGGAATATGGCTCTTCACAGGCCCAGAGGACGCAAGTCAGCAAAGCAAGCAACACGTGCCTCTCTGCTCACAGCCACACATGTCCATACAGACTTGGACATAAAAAACTGACCAAGCCCCATTAATCTCTCCTAGGTTTCCCAGCGTGTCTGGCCCATCGTGGCAGCTTTCTCTAACAAGTGTTTGCAAAGGCCACAACTCCTCCTCCTCTCTGGGCCAGTTCTTTCAGTGGTTCAAACACGCAGACAATGGGAGACCCCTAAGGAACCAGGAAGAGCTATGGCCTGGGAGGGAGACCCCACTCTTCTCGAGATAACCCTAAGGACTCCCAGGGGACCAGGTCTCTTTCCCACTCTGCACCCCTATTTCTTCTCCTCTTCAAAATGAGCAGCGTTACATACAGTATCTTTAATATACTCTGAAAGGCAAGCCTCTCCCTTGTTATTTCAATAATCCATTCCTGAAAGGTAAAACGTCTTGTGCCAAAAAAGCTAACATGGAACCAATTTCCCATGATGTTACATGGGAAACATTATAATTAAAATTATAAATTAAAATTATAATTAAAACTTCTAATGCACTGCATGTTAAGCCAACTCCCTCCTCCCACTCAAGTCCCTAAAATGAAAGGAAGACATCATAAGCATAAAACACCTATACAGAAGTGACACATTCTCCTGTTAGGACGTGAAATACTTAAAAATGTTGCTTCCTGATCAGGAAACTACTCATGCAGCGGTCAGCAAACAGTTGCTGTGCATACAGCACAGTGACCTTTCTTCATACCAGCAACATCCTGGACCCACATCCCCATCTTGTTGAGGCTTGGAGGCTTCTAAAAGCTCTATGGAGGATTCTGATTTTTCCGCCTACTGTATCTGGTCTATAACGTAATGCTTAATCGTAATACATTATTTTGTTAAAAGTATTATATGGGTTTTTGCAATGTAAATATAAACTTAATCTATGTAAATATCACCCTAAAAGTGCAGTGTTGAGATATGTACATTCTCTGAAGTTTAAGTATTAGAAAAAAACAAGAGGCAGCAGTCTTATCTATAAATCACCAAAAGATGGAAAAACCCCAATGTTCATCTACAGATGAAGGGATAAACAAAACGCACTACACATACATACAGTGGAATTTAAAAAGGAAATTCTGACACACGCTACAACACAGACAAACCTTAAAGATATTCTGCCAAGTAAAATAAGCCAGTCACAAAAGGACAAATATTGTATGATTCCACATTTATGAGGTACTTAGAATAGAAACATTCATAGAAACAAAGTAGAAGTTGCCAGGAGCTGGGGGCGCAGGGAACGGGGAGTTATTGGTTAATGAGCACAGAGCTTCTATTTAAGATGATAAAGCACTACTGGAAATGAATGGTGGTGATGGTTACCCAACATCATGAATGTACTTAATGCCATGGAAGTATACTCTTCAAAGTAGTTACAGTGGTAAGTTTCATTAAACAAACAAGATGCACTCTACTAGGAACTCAACCCAGAAGCAAGAAGTAAGGTGTGGATCTAGTCAATTTTGGAATGGATCTGGATCTAGTCAATTTTCGAATGGGGTTTTCTTGGTGACACAGTGGCTTGTTAAATGGCAGGTGGAATTTTAGAAAAGAGCTCTCATTGGTGAGATGTTTTCAAGAAATGTGGACAGGCTAAAACATTTTAGAGATTCCCTCCACCATTCATTCCATAAACAGACTGCAAATCTAGAGAGATTGCCCATCCTCAGTAATGGCGCCTTAGGGGTGGATCCCTAAGCAGTCTTGTTTCCAGCCACTGTTCGGAAAGACTTCTATCTGCCTGGACACCAGCTACTACCACAACAGCAATGGTCCCTGCAACGTTGCCATGCCCACCTCTTGTGATCCTTTCTGTAAGATGGTAGCCAGAGCATCTGAAAGGACAGAGGATAGAGACATCATTGATATTTTCATGGTGGCCTGAATCACTTGGTGCATATTGGCTAATGAATGTAGGGAGGTTACAGTGGGAAACTAACCCTTGGCCAACTCAGACTTTTTGGCCACTATTATTACCTATAAAATCGGCTAAGATTTTTAAATGACCAAATTGATTTAGGTACATTCACAAAAAGATAAAGTAGGATTAGGTAAGTTCCCCCCCTTCACCCCTGCCAGGATTTCATCCAACTATAAAAGCTTGCACTTAACCTTATCACGGAAATGCCTAGATGCAGTCTCTGCATGGCTGACACTGACTTTGGGATGATCATTACAGAGTAAGAGAAACAGATTAAGTACTTACTGGGCATCTTCTGTGGATGGGTGCATCCACACTATATCCCCAATCCCAGCTACTTCAGTCACCTAAATTATGAGTCCTTAGTGCTATCCTGTTCAGCAAAAGTCACCTCATCCCATAAAGTAGTGCTGGGCGGCTGGGATGACTTTCTCAACAGCCAACAGGTACCTACCTGACTCAGGAAAGGAAGGAACCATACATCCTACCCATTTTTTCAAAAATTTTCTTAACATTTCCTTATGAAATTTTTAAGCACACCGTAAAGGTGAAAGAATTTCACAGTGAACATGTACATCCCCATGTATACATTCTACACTAACAACTTACCGTGCTTTATCACATCCACCCATCTATCCACCAACCCATCTTTTTTCTCGAAAAATGCATTTCAAAACAGCAAGGCAGTCACCAGCACATTATTCCCTAGGCACTATGGTATGGATAGCATTAACTAAGGTTCAGTAATGTGTATTTTTTTCTTTTTTGAGGAAAAAGGTACCTTACTATAATGTAAAACCTAAACCCGTTTCAAGACACAGAACATTCTGGAGCGGTGATGCAATTTACTCACACCCCCTCCCCGTCTCTGCCTGCACTCCCCAAAAGCAATCATTTTTCTGATTTATTCCCATTATAAATAGGTACACCTATTAGGAATCATGAAGTATATGCTTTTAGCTAAGGCTTCTTTCATAGGTAACATTTCTGTGATTCGTTCATGTTGCGCATACCAGTTGTTGGCTTTGTTCTATTGTTCAACGAGTGAGAGGTCACTCTATTAATATATTGCAGTTTGTCTGTTTATTACCCATTTTCTTATTGACAAACACCTGGGTTATTTTCAGTTTTGGCAAGGACCACAACTGAAACCGAAGGGTCAGAGGGTAGATGTTTAGCTTTAGAAGAAATCACCAGACCCCTTTTCAAAGTGGATGAACCATTTGATACTCCCACCAAGCTAATGTAGGAGAATTACCTTGTGCCACATCCTTGCCAACATTTGATGTTGTCAGTCTTTTTAATTTTAGCCATTCTGGTGGGCTTGTGATAGTATCTCGTGTCTTTTCCTGCCTTTCTGCGGGGTCCTCAAACAGTTTTTAGAATTCCATTTTGATTCACTTACGGTGTTATGCTGTTGTGTTTGTTTGTTTGTTTTAGTGGATTTCTTTGTATGGCTTTTTTAATGGTTGCTCTAAATACTCTGTTATACCTGCATGATTTACCAAAGTCTCCTGGGGCTGACATACCACCAGTTTAAGTATGGAAACCTTACCTCTGTTTGCATCACTTTACCTGCTCCTATTTACAATAGGATCGTCTTAGTATTTTCCTCTACATACGCCAAGAGCCACATCAGACATTTTCTAAGCTCCTTTATACCTGTTAACTCCTGTCTAACTCCTGGACACCCACTGTGAAACCGAGTTTCCACCACGCAGACCCAATCCTGGGAGACTGGAAAGGCACGGATGGACATTAGGAGATGGGGCAGGTCTCCTACTGCTTCTACTCTTTTCTGGCAAGCATAAGCACGGGACATTCGTTTCTTTCCAAAGGCGTCTGTAGTTAGATCCCGGAGTCTGGTCTTGAAGGTCATGAATATCAAGAAAACATGGCGCCCGTACTGCTGACCCTGATCCCAGCACACAGGGTGTGGTCTTCAAGGGGGCAGTGGTCTCAGCAGCTGCTTAACCACAGTCTCCCTGGTGGTCTGCTTCTGTGTGGTGTGGAGAACTGGTCCTCACAGCTCGGCTTAGAGCCTGTGCCTCTAGCTTCTCCCGGAATTCTGCACCCAATAATGGCCATAGATCCTTTTCTGTTTAAAAGGTAGTGTATTCCCTCTTGTCTGTAACTGGACTCTAATAGATAGAGTCCCATGGCTAATTACTGGCAGAGCTGGGATCAAAACCCTGATCTCTGTCCTTTCTTCTAGAGTGTGCTGCCAGAGTCTCTCTCTGGCGCTGTGTTCTTCAAAGAAAAAAAGAGTTGAAAGTCCCGTATTCTATTTTGAGAACATGCCCCGGGAAAGAAATGTTTGTATTGCTTTCTCGTCACCTCCTTTGCCCACTTTCCCATGCGTGCAGTCAGTCACCTCCACCGGGGTTGGTTAGACCGCTGCTCAGGAACCAGACACCATGGGCACTTTCTGGGCTGCACAATGGTGACAATGGGGAGCACATTTTTCTGCTGTGGCACAGCTACTTGCTACTGGAGCTGAATCAATCGAGATGTTTCTTAAAGGATTAAATTCACTCCAGTAAACAGAGAGAGGTGTAGTCCTGTGATGACTTCTCACCATTTACCTGCATGTGGACAAACTCCAGACTTGGAGCTCAAAGATCTAAAAATTTCAGCTCAGCCACATCCCAACGTACGCCTTTTTTTTTTTTTTAAAGATTTTATTTATTTATTTGACAGAGAGAGACACAGCGAGAGCAGGAACACAAGCAGGGAGGAACAAGGGGAGAGGGAGAAGCAGGCTTCCTGCCGAGCAGGGAGCCCAATGCGGGGCTCGGTCCCAGGACCCTGGGGTCATGACCTGAGTCCAAGGCAGATGCCTAACGACTGAGCCACCCGGGCGCCCCATTTATCAAGCCTTTTTGAGCTAACATTGCTCCAGCACTCCTGGCTTCCTTGCTGTGATCCACATATATTCGGTCTTTGTCCCCAGTTCCTGGCACACAGCTCCAAAAATCCCTTGGACTCTCTTAACATCCCAGAATGTCCTGTTTATGCTAATGAGATGACTGGTGGCTGGGGACCCCTAGGTAGCTTCAGGATGGGTACTGGTCACCAGAAAGAACGAGGCACAATTAGAGGGTTGGCACTTTCAGCCCCAGCCCATGCCCAACCTCCAGGGAAGGAAGACAGGCTGGAGATAGAATTAAGCCCCAATGGCCAATGATTTCATCAATCATGCCTATGTAATGAAGCCTCCATAAAACCCCCTAAATGACAAGGTTAAGACACCTTCCAGGTTGATGAACACATCAAGGTCCTGGGAAGGCAGCATGCCAGGGAAGGGCACATGCATAACCTCTGCCCCCTCCGTACCTTGCCTTATGCATCTCTTCCATTTGGGCTCTTTCAAAATAAAACGGCAATGGTAAGTAAAGCACTCTCCTGAGTTCCAGAGGGGGTTGTGGGAACCACCGAATTTATAGCTGGTTGGTCAAAAGTATAGGTAGCAACCTGGGTCTTGTGACTAGAGTATGAAGTAGGAACAGTCTTATGGGGTAGAGCCCTTAACCTGTGGGATCTGTACTAACTCTGGATGGTTAGTGTCAAAATGGAATTGTAGGATATCCAGTTGTTGTCTGGAGATGGACAAGTGGTGGGAAAAAACTCCAAGCATTTGGGGTCAGAAGTGTTGTAGAAAAGTACTGACTTCCTATTCCTCACATAAGACAAACACATTCCTGCCACAGGACCTTTGCACTTGGAATTCCCTCTGGTTCAAATCTGTATCCTTTAGATATCTGTATAGTGTATACCTTCACTTCACTCTAGCGTCTACTCAAAAAGCCTTCCCTAACACCCAGCATACCCTGACTTACTTTTTTTTTTTTCCCAAAGATTTTATTTATTTGACAGAGAGAGCACAGCGACAGAGGGAACACAAACAGGGAGTGTGGGAGAGGGAGAAGCAGGCTTCCCACGGAGCAGGGAGCCCGATGCGGGGCTCAATCCCAGGACTCCGGGACCATGACCTGAGCCGAAGGCAGATGCTTAACGACTGAGCCACCCAGGCACCCCTGACTTATTCTTTTTTTATAGCACTTAAGTGATTCAATCTTGCAGATCTATTCCTTGACTATTCCCCTGGAAAATTTTCCACTTCAGTATTCCCAGTGCCTATAATAGTGGCTGACACATAGTAGGAGCTCAATAAATAGTTGGGGAGTGAATGAATGCCTGTTTGCATGTTTAATGGGGACCCAAGGCCCTCAGCTATAAAGTAGGTCATGAGGTTGACCCTGGACAACTGTCATAAATACTAACAGACCAGTTATGTGAAAAGCCATAACCGCGAAAACACGTGCCCAGCCTGGGGTGATCATTTAAAAAAAAAAAAATGTATTGAGTCTAAAACCAAGTGGTTTTCACATTCTAACATCTTTGACATCAAGAAGCTTCCAGCAGGAACAGGACCACAGGGCACTGGTAACGTGACTGGCCCCACTAGAACCTGCAGAACAGATGTCTGTGGCTTCAGGAAACATCCTGAAGACCCAGGAAGAGGGCAGTCTTTCAACCCCATGAACCAAATGGTTGTGGGAAGAAGCAGGAGGAGGTGGAGAATCAGACGTGTGCTAGCAACATTCCTGAAAGAGAAGCCAGGAGGATGATAGTGCCACAGAGCTGCAAACTGGCCTCAAGGGCTCACGAAGGTGAGGAAGAAGATACAATGTAGCCAAACAGAGCTGGCAAGGACATTCTGAAGAGCCAGACTCAATGTAAAGAAGCTTTAGGAATGCCAGAATCAACATATTTGCCAATACACTTTGCTTTATATGTAAGAGAGCAGTAAAATATGATAAAAACCCATCTAATTAGGTCTAAAAGGGCCCTTTCAATAAGTACAAAGGAAAGATTCAGCAGGATAAGAAAGCCTTGTGTCGCAGTTTAATTAAAAGCCTTTTTAAATTTCTTGGCTTTATATAAAGTAACAGTGCATCTTACAATTGGCAGCATCTAGGTTTAGATGAAACAGAATTCGCTTGGGAAAAAAAAAATTGGGAAACAAGACTCCAAAGCACCCCGACCCCAAATATTTCTCTGTTGGTTTATCCCTTGACTTATTTTCTCTGTATTTAATCCCCAAGTCTGTTGTCAGGCCTGATTTACATTGCAGGTTCCGAAAGCAGTAAATCTGTGTGTTTCTCAAGGACAGTGGTTCTCGAAGGGTTGTCCTGGGACCAGGAGCATCAGCGTCATCTGGGAACTTGGTAGAAATGCACATTCTAAGCCCCCACACCCCCACCAAAGACCTACTAAATCAGAAACGAGATACGGGGTTGTTCTAATACACCCTCCAGCTGATTCTGATTCATACTGGAGTTTGAAAAGCACTGCTCTAAGAAAAACTCCCAGTGCCATCAGCCTGAGCACTCAAACTTAACTACTCATGCAAGTTGAACTAAAATGTCCTAGGAATTCATGGTGCACCAGGCACTGTGCTGGGAGCTGAATGTGCCTCACATTCTAAAGAAGTACACGTGCCAATGACTAAGTAAAACAGAAAACAGAACGAGAGGACGGCTGACAGAGGTGCTAATACCACGCTCTGTTCAGGAGATGGAGGAGAAATTCTGATTCAAGAGTCCTGGTGGGCTTCTTGGAGGAGGTGGCCGTGGAGTGGAATCTTCTAGGGGAAGAAGGTTTTGGATGGGTTTTCTATGACAGAGGAGAATGACCCGCACCCCAAGGAACCAGGGGAAGAAAAGGGCACAAGAAGATTCAGAGTCCTGTGAGCGTAAGGGGCCATCCCTCACACAATACTCTAAGAACCGCCCCCCCCAAGTCCCCACCACGGACGCTGCTTGTGGCAAGGACTGCCCTGTTGCACGCCAGGTCCATTGTCCCTTTCCTGCTTAGGAACAGAACCCTGCTTACATTCAGGGAAGCAAAGCAGCCAGGGACAACACCATATATCATAGCCTCTACAGCAGCTCAGCATGGCTATGGGACTTGAGGAAGGCCACTTACAGGCAGTTTGCCGGTGGTGATGTGTGCCCGTTCTGGCAGCCTCACCTGTTTCTTCTTGGCTGCCGGCCTACACTGAAGACATTGGCGCTCTAGCGCCATACTGGACGCTGAGGTATGGGGCCTACCGCTGAGGATGGCAAAGCCGAAATAGGGTATTCTGTGAATGACACCCTTAAACCACTAAACTAACCTACTGCCAACATCCCGACTGCTTGGATGTGGCGGAGAGAAATCAACTTCCCTCTGGTTTAAGCCACTGTTACTGGGGACTGTTGTCACATGCTGCGGCACCTCACTGTCCCTGATTCACCACGATTTCCACCGGCCTCCTCTTAATCTGCGGCACTCCGGGGTCCTTCTCCTCCTTCACTGAACACCTCTGCCCCAAGCCATTTTCCTCTCCATCTGCTGCTAATCTTCTGGAGAACGTTATCATAGAGCCGTCGGACCCTTTAGCCTGACAGCGTGGGGTGGGGCTCATTTCCAAGCATCTTCACCCCCATACCCCCCACCCCCGCCCCAGACCTGCAGCCCCCCCCACACCCTCCCCGCTCAGTGCAGTCCAGGTATGCAGCACATGAGCGTCACCGGGGAGCCAGTCAGAGGAGCAGACTCTCAGGCCCACCCCAGGCTTGCGGACCAGGAGATGTGCATGTCCAGTACAGCTGGGGAGACACTACCGTCAGCCTCCTCCTCCTGGCCTCTGGCTGCTCACCCCCGGACCACAGAATGGGAAATCCATCCTCCAGCTACATCCTCCTGTCCTTCCAGGTCTCACCCACTCATCCCTTCCGACAGCTTTAAAAGCAACCTATCCTACCCGGAATTGCTTGCTATGTACTCTTCCCTGAACAAAATAATTACTTTCACACTTCCCTGCTTTTGTTTTCATTATTCCCTCTGCCTGGAATGCCCTTCAAAAATCCCAGAAAACCCGCAGATCTTCCACTCGCCTTTGAGTGCGCACTGCTGGTGCAGATGCCCCCTCCAGACCATGAGCATTTTGGGGAGAAGGAACTGGACTGGGCCTTCTCGGTCAGCTCTGGAGCCATGTCACTTACTAGAGTGTGACCTTGAACATGGAAGGCAACCTCTCTCTGCCTCAGTTTCTTCACCTGTAAAACTCAAATGATAGGACCCATGTTTCACAAAGTAGCTCCAAGAAGCCAAGGAGGCGATAAAATTAAAGCACCTGGAACAATGCTTGGCACATAGTAACCATTTAACAAACGCTAGACACTAATCCTTCGCACCAAGACCAAGCGCGGGAGCAGACACACAGTGGGCGCTCCATATACATTTACAGACTCTAGCTTGCAGTTTCTGGATTGGCTTCTGTGCCTCAATGCTTCCTGGGCGCATGAGTCCACCCCACCCACTCTTCTCCCCAGCCCAGCAAAAAGCCGGAATCCAGCCCCCAACAGGGACATTATTTAGATGAAAGAACATTTTCTGCAGCCATCCCAGTCCTCAGAGCCTCGCCAAGAAATAGAAAAGAAAAGCAATATAAATGTTAATAGGAAATTGTCTATTCGCTTTTACGGAAGCTAATCTACTGCAGCCCAACAAAGAGGGAATTAGACAGCTGAAGGGACAGGAAAACATGGAACCTTGACACGCTGAAGCCCAGGGGACTGCAGTTCCCAAGAGGAAACGCATTCCAGGCCGATGAGGCTGTGTGGAAATCAGGGCAGAGGGCTTCTGTTATGGAGGTCTCCACGGCGGGCAGCCTGGCTCCTCCCCTGGCCCCCGATTTCTGGGCATCCATCATCCTGTGCCTATGAAGTGCGGCCACTGGTCTGCATGGCAGGGATAGCAAGGCAATGACAGTGCAGTCTCTGTTCCCAAGGACTATTGGGACAGGCAGACAAATAAACCTGATCAGACAGTGTGGCGGTGCCAATAAGGGCGCAGGCTCAAGGTGCCAGGCAGGCAGGAGAAGCACGTTACCAGATCAACGGGGCAGGAGATGGAGGAGGGAGAAGACCTGAGGACTGGGCTCTGGAGGGTAACTAGGGATCAGCCTCATAAAAGCAGCAGGAAAAGGTGTCCCAGGCAGCGAGAACACTAGGTACAGAAAGACCAGGGAACTGCACTGGATTAAGCTAAATAACGATCTCCCGAAGATGCCCAAGGCTAATTCCGAGGAGGCCGTGAATGTTACAATATGAAGGCCAAAGAGACTCTGCAGGTATGATTAAAGATTTTGAGACGGGGCGATAATCCTGGGTGATCTGGGTGGGCCCAACGCAATCACAAGATCTTTAAGACACATGCAGGAGCTGTTGGCGTCAGAGGACGAGTCATTGTGACATGGAGGCAGAGACTGGAGTGATAACACTTCACAGACGGAGGAACAGGTCACAAGCCAAGGAAGGCAGGGAACCACTTGTAGCTGAGCAAAAGCAAAGAAACGGATTGTCCCCTCAGAGCCCCCCCGAAGGAACAGGCCCTGTGACACCCTGACTTCAGCCCAAGGGGATGGATGTTGGACTTCTGACCTCCAGGAGTAGGAAAGAATGCCTCTGCGTTGTTTGAAACCGCGGAGTTCATGGTAATGCTTTATCGGAGCAATGGGAAATTAACACCCATATGCTGTCTGAGGGGCATCTTCAGGAATGCTAAAGAAAAGTCACAAAAAAATGAAACTGAGGAAGGGGGCAGCCAGGGGCCAAACCATGAACGGATTTGTGCACCAGGCTGAGTTTCCATTTTATCCTCAATGTGGAGCTGCTGCTAAAGGATATTAAGCAGAGGGACGATATAGTAAGATTGCCCGTGTGAATGCAATGAAACGTCACATTTTTAGATCTTAAATCTCAGGAATTACCACATGTCTAATTCTCCATTTTATTGACTCATTTCTTTTATCATGGACTGTAATGACATTATGAAAAGGAGGAATAACCTACTGGAATACGGAACTCTGTTGCCAGCTCCCCCAATGCCATTCTATGGTTTTGGAAGATGCACACCCATACTGGCAGGGCTGCACTCAGGTAGGAGCCTGCAGGTGCAGAAAGCTGGACAGGACCGGGGATTGAGAGTGTCCCCTCCAAAATCCTGGATGGAGAACTGCCCTATGCCTAAAAAAGATCCCATTCAGATGCTCCCTCCCCACCCCTGCGCCTCACCTCCAGGAAGGGGAAAGGCAACCTAGGGTGTATTGAATGCTCACTAGGGGCCAAAAGCTTTGTGAACATTTCCGTCGCGGCTGAGTCTCCAGTGACTGAGTCCCACTCCACGGGCACCACTGTCACAAGGCACAGGGCCCATCAGAGAATGCCGGGCAGACGAGAAGAGGAGATACTGCATCTCCCCATGTGCCCCCCTCCCCCCAAATCTCCGCAAGTCTCTGCCTGCACACGGAAAGGCTTTAAATGTAAAATTCCAGCCAGCCTCCAGGCTCCCTGCCCTTCCCCCCTCACCCCGCGCGTGTATCACACCCTCCGCCCACGTCCACCTCTTCAGGGCCTCTGACAGCTGTGCCTTTTGCCCAATGTCACTTGCTGCCAAAGGGATTGCTTAGGTGGCCTCTAAGCAGCCCCGGATCTGAACAAGCTGGGTTTGCTCTGGCACTGCCACCAGCCCCCAGAGGCCATGGGCCAGGCCCCACAGAGGTTCCAAGGCAGTGCTTTGGCTGCCACTGAAGCAGGGGACCCGGGGACCCCCTCCCCAAGACCCGACCCCCCTCCGCAGAAGGGTGCTCGCTCCGCAGACTGCAGAACGGATTTCAAAAAATCCCTAGCCCTCTGCGGGCTTCAGTTACAACAGTGGTTCGCCGCGGGGACATCCTACAAATTCAAAGCCGCGCACTTTCTCCGCGGTCAGAGAGGGCGCTCTGGGTGATGTTGAAACCCCCGCGGAGGGCGGCCAAGGGGTGGGGGGCACGTGCGGGCGGTTTTCAATCCGGAGCTATTTTCGCAGGGCTGGGAACCGCTCTGACAGGCTCCACGCTTCCCTGCTCCCCCTTTTCTTTGACGATCTATATTTGGGGACAGTACATTCCTAAGAATAGAATCACTGAGTTAAAGGGTAAAAGCACAATTTATAGTTCCTATGGCGAACTCGCTGCTTACTCTCCAGAAAGAGCGCTGTTGGCGTTGCCAGCAATTGGGCTCCAACAGCCACTGATTGAGCCGTGACTGCATCCCAGCGCGGAGCTGGCCACCTCCCCTTCCGCGCTCCCATTTCAACAGCCCACGGTGCTCCGTTCGCCCCACTGGGTTGACGAGAAGAGTGAGGTCGTGTCAAGTAAAGCAGCCTGCCCCTACGCGCTATCACTATCTTGAGCTGTATTTGAGACAGGGCCAGGAGAAGATTCTAAGTCCCCGAATCCCCCCCGGTTCTGCTGCGTCTGCTGAATTATTCAGATCTCTGAGTTATCCCACACGGCTACAACAGCTTTCACTTATTAAGATAACCACAGGCCAGGGAGGAGACTGCGTACTTCTCTGTTATGTAAACCAGCACATCCTCTCAAGTCCATGGTCAGCCAGCCAATCGAAATCTGAGCAAGGCATGGATCTACCCAGTCTACAGATGAAAGCAATGAAGCCCAGGGAAGTGACTTCCCTCAAGAGTTCCACAGATTATAAACCTATCCACCAATAAATGGATCTGAACAGAGAGGGCTGTCTCCGACACCGAAGCATTTCATTGCAAGGCTAGACTGCCCCAAACAGTTACCACCTCTCCGACACCGAAGCATTTCATTGCAAGGCTAGACTGCCCCAAACAGTTACCACCACCAGGTGGGTGGCAAGGAAGGCAGGAGCTTTCCAAAGACGGTGGTGAGAAAAGTCAGCATTCCATTTCGGTTCATCTTCCCTAGCTGTGTAGTTTGACAAGTGCTGTGTTTATTTCAATGCCATCCGAGTAGCTGCATACAAATACATGTCCTTCTGAGGGCTGCTTCCCATTATACGAACAAGGAGCACAAGGATCAGCCCACGTCCCCGCACAGGCCTCCAGCCGACCTGTCTAGTGGTGCCTAAGAGGGGCCCTCTCATCAGAGCCTGGAAGAGAACAGGAAGGCCTCTCTCAGGGGTAGCCTGTGCAGTGTGGAGGGAGCAGAAAGGGGACAGTTCCTAGAAAGCAGAAGGAGCTCCCTTCTAAGGGCAAGAGCATCAGGATGGGAAAGAAGCCACAGGTTCAAGTCCTGGCTCTGTCAGTAACTCCAGGTGTGACCTGGGGCAAGTCAGTCTTGGCCTCATGAAGACTCATAGATTTTAAGACAAATAACTTGATGTAATTTCAGACTCTCCTCTGGAGGCAGCCAGGCGAGACTCTAGTAAAAATTGACAGAATCGCTTTAAAGAAAGGAAAAGAGTCAGCAAACCAAGACCAGATACCCGGGTCCCAGGTCATTTGCACAACTAACCTCCTATCTTAGAAGTCCTTTGCCTCAAAATGCACAGACAGAAACCCATGGGTTGGCCCTTTTCTGCCCTAAGGCAGCGACCATCATAGATTCTTTTAGATCCGACACCAGCTCACATCTTAGTAATAACTGCAGGTCGAAAGCAGCCTGAAAAAGAAATCATTACCTCCATCATCAAGTAAGAATGCTATCGTCTCAGAAGACCCAGAATTGACACAGGAGACCAATTCCGGCTGAAGAACCTTATGACTGATAAAGAAATGGGAGGGAGAAAAGGAAAAACCCACCCCAGCTTCCCTTCCTCACAGTCCTGCCACTAGAAGGATGGGTCTTTTTCCTTGTCATCCTGCCAGTTGCTAAAGGGAGACCTCCCAGGATCACACCTGCCCTCTGGCACAAGCAGCCTAACCATTTTGACGAGGCGTCCATCACTGAAATACAGGGAATGCCCAAATCAGTATGAAAAGCATCCAAGCCACATACAACAAAATTCATAAAGTCAAGTTTGGCTTTGCCAGAGAGGCTCTTTTCATTGTAACTTAGAAAGTCTCCAGGTGTTAACAGCTGGAAATGGTTATAGGGCTCCTCTTGCTGGGGTTTATGGTTACATTTGCAGTACACAACCAAGATCTTCCAAGCACGTAAGACTCCAGGGACATAGGCATCCTTCCCCACTCCTTTCTCCAACTGCTCCGGCTTCCCAGCCAACCTTCCTCTTTGCTCCCAGTTCTTTGGCATCAACGGAACTTAAGAAAAAAAAAAGAATCAAGCTGCTTTGGGGGAAAAAAAAGGTGTCAATTTGTAAATTCCCTAGTTGGCCCTGTCTACCTGCAAAGATACAAGAAAAATCTAGAAGTAAAAGAAGAGGATTGTTGTTTCCCTTTTTAGTTTCCAGATGGAGCTGCCTCCCACAGGCTACCCACACTCCCAAGTGGTTGATGTCACTGTTGTGATTTTGGTAGTGCCGTGCAGGCCCTGGGGCGAGTACCCCCATAAAAATCCACAAGAGTTAGCCCATCTGAGAAAGCCAGAGATAGAAACAAGGGAACCAATGGGTGCCTGGCTCTGGAAATGTCCACAGAATCACTGCGCAGAGACCACCAGCAAACGGACGTTTGCGCACACAGGCCAACGGGACCGGACCTCCACAGTAGTGAGGCAGAGGTGCCTGGGCAGGCTGAGAATGATGCAGCCCCAAATACCGCCCCACGGGACCCTCGGAAAGAACCCCTTTGGCCATTTCCTGGGAATGAAAGGCTCAAAATTCATCAACCACATGGTCTGGAGGAGGCCGGCACTGTGGTGTGACTGGCCTCCACACACAGAAGAGAAGCTGCTGACACCCAGCGGAGCTGCTATTTGAACAAGAATGTAATCAGCAGGACTGGGCACCAGGCACCAGGTCTACCTACTGACAAAGTGGTGGTGGTGGTGGTGGTGGTGGTGGTGGTGGTGGTGGTCGTGGTGGTGGTGGTGGTGGTGGTGGTGGTGGTGGTCGTGGTGGTCGTGGTCGTGGTGGTGGTGGTGGTGGTGGTGTTGGTCGTGGTGGTGTTGGTCGTGGTGGTGGAGGAGGAGGAGATGTACGCGGAGACCTGGCTGGGGACTCCAACCGGAACCACTTCTACTCGGTCTGGTCAGGATTCCCACCATGGGCCACGTCCTGTAAGCTGGACATTACATGCCTTCTTGACTCACAGTGCCTGTCCTCAGGGGACTGTCACTGCATTAGGTTACCAGTGCTGCCATAAGAAAGCATTCCAAACCAGACGGCTTCAACACAGAAATGTATGTCCTCACAGTTCTGGAAGCTGAGGTCCCAGACCTGACACCCAAATCAAGGTGTCAACAGGGTTGGTTTCTTTTCAGGTCCCTCTCCTGGCCTTGCAGAGGGCCCTCCTCCCCCTGTGTGTCTGCATCCTAATCTCCTCTGCTTGTAGGGACACCGGGAACGCTGGATTAGGGCCACCCACGTGATCTCATTTTACCTCAGTTGCCTCTTTAAAGACCTTATGTCCAAATACAGTCACAGTCTGAGGTACTGGGTACGAGGTCTTAAGCCAAAGCATTTTGAAAGTAACAAAATCCAACCCATAACAGTCATTACCATCTTTATACCACTGAAGAACAAGACACACCCAGGAAGGTGAAGCAGCTCACCAGAGGGCCACAGGTCCAAACAGAGTGAGCACGGGACTTGTATCTAAGATCTAACTTTATCCCAAGTAGTCATTCGCATCAGGCAGGCCAAGACTGCTC
This sequence comes from Callorhinus ursinus, assembly GCF_003265705.2. Classification (NCBI taxonomy): domain Eukaryota; kingdom Metazoa; phylum Chordata; class Mammalia; order Carnivora; family Otariidae; genus Callorhinus; species Callorhinus ursinus. The sequence continues at coordinate 1,942,052 of NW_027397076.1, read as the reverse complement.
AAGGATTAAAACGGTTGTGTTGTTGGCTGTTGAGCCAGTAACGGCCTATCATCATGACTCATTCTCCTCTATTCAGGGTTGTCTAGACACCATAGTTGAGCGGAGCTACCCATTCTCCATCGCAATGCACCAATTTTTAAAAAATACCTTCATTACAAGCCATTCAGCTGTGGGATCACAACTCTCAGTTGCCCCCATGTGATTGATGCCTGTTCTCCAAATTGGATTTCATGCTTCCTAAGAGCCTTTTGATGGTGCCTTGTGGAAAACCTTGCACATAGTGGTTTCCTGGTCAATATTTGCTGAATGCATGAATGTACGCGTGAGTGGATGGAGTGGTCAAGGTAACCACAAAAGACCCTTCCCGGTTTTAATTAAGTCCCATGATTTTGTTCTAGAAGGTAACACACTGGGACAGCTGCTTGACAGCGGAGGATTACATCAGACCCCAAACCATACCTTTCTTCTCTAAAGTGTACCTTCCTCCTAACCAGCCAGCAGATCAGGGCAGCAGCGCCCACAGAAACAATGCAGGGATAAGCTGCCTTTGAAAATAATGGCCTTGGTCCAGGTACAGAATGATGGAAAACCCCAGAACCAATTAAACTTTGCCCTTAGAATTAATCCCAACACTACTTTGATATACTTTCTTCTCTTGCCAAACACCTGCTAGGCAAAAAAAAAAAAAAAGAAGGAAAACTTCACCATCAGCATCTGACTCTACCGTCCCTGTTTCCTATCTGGAAAATGTCACTGTCATTCAACCAATGTCTATTGGAGGAGCTCTATAAGCAAAGAACTACCATGGGCAGTTTCCGAAGAAGCAGGAGACAACAGCTCATGACAGTAAGGTGTTTGTAAGAATTCAAGAAGGTAAAAAACATAGAAGAATATAGAATAATGCAATACAAATTGTATTAATATGTGTTAAGCCTTTGGGGATTACCCAGGAACAAGTGTAAGGCTAGGATTTTAAAGAATAAAGGATTCTCAGAAGAAAAGAGACAGTAAATCAAAGCATCAAATGGGAGACTAAAACTGTAAGCCTTGTCCTTGGCCCTAAAAAATGGCTAGTTCTGGGTCTAATGGAGGACCATGGATATGAACTGTCCACATACTGAGCAAGCTAGAAGGAAGAGTAGCAAAAACTACAGGCCCAGGAGCTGTACCACGTGCAAGGAGTAATTTGACTCCAGAGAGCTTTAACCACTCCCATTACCCTATTCAGTAACCTTGTGGGGTGAAGAACAAGATGGCAGATGCTGAGGCGCCTGGGGGGCTCAGTGGGTTAAGCATCTGACTCTCGATTTTTGGCTCAGGTCGTGATGAGGGTCATGGGATTGAGCCCTGCATTGGGCTCTGTGCTCAGTGGGGTGTCTGCTTGCCCCTCTCCCTCTGCTCCTCCCCCTACTCTCTAATACATAAAAATAAAATCTTAGGGAAAAAAAAAAGATGGCAAATGCTAACTTGGTTGGGAAGCCGGGAAAGCTGGATGCCGGGCCAACCAGTGGACATGAGTGGCGCTGGTCCAGTAAGGATGCCGCCTCAATTGGAGAAATGGCCCTTTCCTGAACATCCAAGCAGTCTTGGGGCAGGCAGGATCAGATGGGTCATGGGACCAGAGGCCCTCAAGAGGAGAACAGCACAAGAAGGGGACTGTTCACGGAGACTAGGGACCCAGTGGCTATGAGCATGTTAGAATGACAGTCTAGCCACTGGGCAGCTAGATGAGCCACACACTCCACTCCACGGTCAGTGGGAAATCACCAGGGAATCTCAGCTTGGCTCCAAGTGTGGTCAAGACACAGAAAGGGACAAGTAGAGAACTGGAGGAAACCAAGAGTGGTCAGAGCCACAGAAGTTGAGAGAGAAAGATGGAGAGAGGGAGGGTGTGTGTGTGTGTGTACACACACACTGTGGGTATCACATCCTACTGAGGCCAGCAAGAAAAGCTACTAATATACTCAGTCTTTTTTAAAAAAACAAAGTAGAAGCAACAACAGGGGGGAAAAGAGCCAGTAACCTTGGCCCTTGCATTCCTCCACCAGCCTCCACCAAAGTCAAGTTTAAATTATGCTCCTGTGGCACCAACTCTACCACCTCCAGGAATTTTGCCTTGCATGGCAGGTGTACTCACAAGTGGTATATCTTAAGTATCTATAGTGCCGATGACTGCTACTCATTCACAGCCACCGAAACTGCCTATCCCCGTGGCTAATTTGTTTTGTTTGTCCTCAAAAATCTCCCCTTTATGAACCTCTTCATCTGGAGAGCAAAATCACATCACTTGAGGGCTAAGATTTGCTAAGAAGCTCAAAGCTTCATTTCACATCTATTTTTTTATAATTAATCAGTTTTACTTAAAAAGGATGAGAGAGACAGATAGATCTACAGACCAGGGAAAACGGACACAGCTTGGAGAACAATTATATACAATAGTCCCAGAAGGTTTAGCTGCTCAGATGATCATTAAAGAAATGGATAAAGCTGGTTTTTAAAAAGGTTCCAGCTCCCCGCCTCCCCTGAATCAGATAAAGAAAAATGAGAGGGCTATTTCCACCTCCTTCTGGAACCACATTAAAATGTATCCCAAACAGTCCTTCACTGAGAGTTGCCCCACCTCTGCCGTGCCTCCAGGATATGAATGCAGGGCACCATCCCTGGCTAGTGGAAGCACATCCGTTACAGTTTCGGGTCCGTTCATACTGCGGTTTTGGTGGTTTATTATTATTATTATTATTATTTTAAAGATTTTATTTATTTATTTGAGAGAGAATGAGAGATAGAGAGCACGAGAGGGAAGAGGGTCAGAGGGAGAAGCAGACTCCCTGCTGAGCAGGGAGCCCGATGTGGGACTCGATCCCGGGACTCCAGGATCATGACCTGAGCCGAAGGCAGTCGCTTAACCAACTGAGCCACCCAGGCGCCCAGTGGTTTATTATTTTTTTTAAAGATTTATTTATTTGAGAGCGAGCGAGTGAGCATGTGTGTGAGGGAGGGGCAGAGGGAGAAGGAAAGAATCCTTTAAGCAGATTCCCTGCTGAGCGTGGAGCCAAGGACTTGGGGCTCGATCCCAGGACCCCGAGATCATGACCTGAGCCAGAACCAAGAGTCGGAAGCTTAACCGACTGAGCCACCCAGGCGCCCCGTTGGTGGTTAATTTTTAAACACACCAGCCAGCATATATGGCTGGAGACAGCAAACCAAGTTGACACCGTATTAATCCGATAGGTCCTTAATTATCTAGGTGATGGTTTTGTTTTAAGCCTTTTTTTTCCCCCCTGCAGGTATAAATTCCTTAAGTCATAAATAGTAAATTCATGGATCTGTTTACTCTTGCTCTGTGAGATTCAGCGTTTAAAAACGAACCCCCACCAGTTGGTGATGATGAACCGGATCACCTCGCAGGATGGTCTAGGCAACTGGGGGCTGGCTCCTGCCTTTCTACTAAGTTGGGTAGGACAGCTGAAAGTTCCTACTGTCCAGCCACTGTGATGCTGGACAGACCGGAAATGAAGAAGTCGGCTTTGCCTGCAAACAATTAAAGCGGCAACCCCTGAGTCAGACAAAGCCGTTCAAATCTGGGCTTCTTTGCCCGTGCACCCTTGGGCCCGTGCACCCTTGGGCATACCCCTTCCCTCACTAAGCCTGTGGCCTCATCGGTAAACTGGGGATAAGAATTATACCTACTTTATGAGACTAAATGAGCAAGATCCAACTGAGATAGAGAACACCCCACAATATACTGGAGGAGACAAGCAGCAACTGCTTTGATCATGTAAATGCTAAATTAAGAACTATAATGTAAATCTACCAAACCAATCCAAAAAAAAGCGGGGGGGAGGGGGGACAAAAGAAACTAGAAAAATAACCTACAAAGTCCAGGTAAAATGGACTGTGACATCATCTCCTATGGCTACCCATCTTGTGCTCACCCAGGCCTAGCACTGCCCCCCGGGAAATTCTCCAAGGACCAAGCAACCACACACAGACCTCTGACTGACCCATTCCAAGTGCACTCCGGCCTCCAGGACATCCTGAATTCCAACCTGAGCCGCCGCAGATTACGGGAGGACACGGGTTGCCTACCTCAGGTGTACACAGTGCAGGCCTCTGAAGATGCACAGAGGTGGGGGGTAGGGGGGATTCAGTCTCTCAGCAGCTCATTTCATCGCCACCCCCTCTGACTCTGGGCTCAGCAGCCCTTCACTCAGACTGAGCAAGTCTGAAGGGGAACTGCTCCTTCCGAGTCACTCTGTCTGCCCTCCTCACCCCCCATCCCCAGTTTAGAAATCTGAACTCGGGCCTGACGGACCCCCCCCAGGGCGCCTGGCTCCCTCCAGGCTGTCCTCTGGAACCCAAGTCACACAGACAGTCCTCTCTCATCCTCAGAAGGCTTGTTGTTGGAAGGGCTTGTGTGCAAGTGTAGAGAGAAAGGGGTAAGGCAACAAAACAGAGAGGAAAGAGCCTGGGTGGGAAAGAGGAGACCCCAACTCGTGCTTGGCTGGCCAGAATCCTTGGGCTTCTGTCCTTCATCGTGTGTGTGAGAAGCCTGGGCAACAGAGAATCAGAAATAAAGCTGTTCCTCTGAAATCGTCACTTGGCACCACGAGACATTGAGGTCCGGAGAAGAGCAAGCAGTTGTAGGAGGTTAACTGGCCCACGTACTGGGCCGGTCGTGATGCCGGGACTTTTCCCACATCTTGGCATCAGCACGTGTGGGACATTTCGCTACCAATGGGCCATCTTCTTTGAAGCCCACTGAGCCCTCCCCCGCTCCTTGGGGGTACAACAGCCCCCTGTCATCCTGCTGCTTTAAGCTGATGTTCCTACGGGCAGGTAGGTAACGCTGGGGTAACATCTGGGTAGTAACCAGTCTCAAAGTGGTTTCCCCAGGCCACCTGTGTTCATGGCAGCCCTTTTTTCAAACTGCAAAGCGAACACTCTTCGATAGTTCCTCCGAGTTGAGAACGGTGGCTCACAAACTTCAGCGGGCAAAGCCACCTTGAGGACTGGTTAAGAGCTAAGAATGCTGGGCCCCCCATCCTCCAGGGCATCTGCTGCAGCAGGTCCGGGGTGGAAATGGGGAAACCGTATTTCCAACAAGTGCCCAGTTCAGAAATTCTCTCTCCCGAGCTCCCCGATCCAGCGACAGGACACGTGGCAAGGATCACAAATCAGAGCCCCCCCCCCCCCCCCCCCCCCCCCCCCCCCCCGTCCGCAACTCCGGGGACATCGGACGAGGCAGCCTAAAGCTGCTACTCTTTCCGGCATAGCTCCAATCGCTCATGTGATCACAGACAGATGTCACGGAGGAAAAGACCCACAAGGACATGCTGCGAATCCCAGCTGGCATCGGCTCTCTTTCCCCTGCTCGGAAACCAACATGAAGAAATCTCTCTAAGGAGTTACAAACCATCCACAATTGAATTTTGAGTTAATTCTCCATCACTAACTACTAATTCCAATTTCATGTTTCCCTCTAGATAAATTGTTCCAACTCTGTGCACAATCTACACTCTACTTCTCCACCTTCAACCCATATGCTTAAAGCAGGATCACAACAGATAGCCCTCACTTTGGGAAACAAAGGCAAACCTTCCAATGTATCTCCATAAAGGCACTCCTATGTCCTAGGAGCTGCCAGATTCAGGACAGAGAAATACAGCACATCCAGTTAGAACTGAACTTCAGATGAACTAATCATGTGTTAGCAGGAGTATGCCCATGCAATGTGTAAGATGTGCTTATACTAAAAATTGTTAGATGTTTATCTGAAGTGCAAATTTAACAGAGTCTTGTATTTTATCTGGCACCTGTGCACTCATTCAAAAAGTATATACTGGGCCTCTACGGCACATTACTTGCTACAAATATAAGACACAGAGGCAGGGGTGTGTGGTAAATGTTTAAAAACTGGCCCTCGGAGAGGGGATCATTTTTAGTGTTCGCCGATGCCTGGAGTTCCTGCAACCATCTTGCAAGTACGAGAAGATGAGAAGACCCGCAGAGATGCCCACCCAGAGGAGCAACATTACTGAGCCTCAGAACCGACAGCAACCACCTCCGACCTCCAAGGTCTCGTATGGTAAGACAAATACACTCTTATTTAAGCCTCAACTGATTAGTTGGCTCTTCTGTCATGAATACCCCAATGATTCCCAACTGATACCCAAGACACTCCTCTCAGCTATGTACGTTACACTCTGCCTCCCCAAGTAGACCAAAAGTTGCTTCTGTTTGCGAGTCCTGTTGGTGGGTTTCATCTTCCCTCCCTTCCTTCCCTTTCCTCACCCACCCATCCCTCACCGTAAGACATTTATCCCTTTATTCCCCCGAGACATCCAAAAGTGCGATGTTCTAGATCTGTGGGGACATATCCCAATTAGTGCCTCCAACTGATGATGAGCCAATCACCAATATTTTCTCCCCAGGGCCTCTTCTGGAAGAGTATTCTATAAACCTGCTCTCGGCTGCTCCCGCAGAGGATGGCTTGCTTCCTGCCAGCATCGGTAAGGCCCTGGCCCTTCTCGGGAACCAGTTCTTCCAACCTACTCAATACTTCCTTGGGGTCCATGTACAACCCGGCAGACATCCAAAAACACCACAGAGGAGCCCCTGAGGACCAATAAACCCATTCCAGGACCCTCAAGTACTGTACTGGGACATGAGTACTGTTAGCCGCAGTTAGGTGCGAAGGCTGGGGACCCAAAAGACCCTTCTTTTGTGAACAATCCCAAGCTCGAATGACCCTGCTTAAGAAACCAACTGGAACTGACCCCTCTCGCTGGTGCAGCAAGTGAAAAAGGAAACTTAGTGCACGAAGGATGAAGATTACGAAAACCATACACGGAACCCACCTGACTGACCAGGTCCTGCAATTTCATTTCAAACACATTCCTCCAAAGTCAGGCTGTCCCAGAGAGCCAGGCTGCCCATCCCTACCCCCACGCCCTCTGGTGCCATGCATCCTCGCTCCATTCGCCATTAAGTCCCACCTTAGGGAGATCCTTTTAACAGTCAACTCTGCTTTCGTTGCTCATCTCAGCTCTAAAGCTTTTCTCTTTCTAATCCTGAGGTTCCTGTAATACTTTGTGAGATAAGCTGTTTAGAGAAGCTCACAAGCCTGCAGTGTAGACAACCTTTTCTGTTTCATTACTTGCCCTTCAACCAAGTCAAAATGTGCTATTTATTTATCATCTGCTCATGGTCCCATATTAGCACACTGACGTCCCCAGAGACCAAATGTCCAAGGTTGTCAGTATCTTGAGGTATTGCTCCAAGAGGCCGACCAAAGCAGAGACCCACTCCCCTGCTCAGAAGACCCTTGGCTAAGTGGGGTCCATCAGAACTACAGCTGGCTCACCAAAAGACAACACTATACAGAGGCAGACCAGATACTGGGGTGAAATCTAAGACAGTGACCAATTTATGAGGGGAATAGGGCTGGACAAACTGGAAGGCACAGAATGAGGCTAAGAAAATAAACAGACAGGATGCTTTATAGAGGAAATCTGTTCACACTGAGGATAATTAATTAATGTGTTGACTGAACTCCCAGAGGCAATCACTGAAGCTGAAGCCATGATTATTTTTAATAGACCTGGGCTCTCATTGGGTGGAAACAACATGAGCCAACCAAGAGCTGGCTGGCCACGTGGCCGCATGACTGAACTCTTTCCATCCTGATCCACTATTATTTTAACTAGAGTGAAGGGGCTCTCCCATCCCCAACTCCAATTCACTATCATTTTTGGCTTCTACTCAGCCTGGGATGGCACCATTTAGAAGGAACCACCTTATTTCCGGCTGTCTAGACAGGTATGTCACTGTGTGTCCCAGCCTGACTCTGTCCTCCCCTGGACGGATTACACGGGCCAGAGATTCCTGATCCAAGATGGCCGCCGGGGGCTTCAACCAGCAATGCTGAGCCACTCAGTTATTCTCATGGAAATTTTTTTAAGAAAAGATTTTATTGATTTATTTATTTGACAGAGAGAGAGAGAGCACAAGCTGAGGGAGCAGCAGCAGAGGGAGAGGGAGAAGCAGCAGAGGGAGAGGGAGAAGCAGACTCCCCGCTGAGTAGGGAGCCCGATGAAGGACTCGATTCCAGGACTCTGGGATCATGACCCGAGCTGAAGTGTTTGACTGAGCCACCCAGGCGTCCCTCTCATGGAAATTTTGAATAAGGCACACAAAGAGAAGTTATCCTTGGTGGCAGGTGCCTAAGCTGACAGTTCACAAGGAGTTGGGATTGGAAGGCCATACTGCTTTTGTACAAAAAAGAGAGAAGGCAATGAATGAGAGAAAGAGGTGATAAATAAGGAGAAGCAGAAAAGGAGAGTGTATGGGGTGGGAGCGTGAGAGAAAGAAAGCAAGAAAGTCAGAGGGAAAAGACGGAAAAACCAAGAGGAGACCTAGAACTAGATGGATCCTAGAACTTCCTACATTTTGGAAGTAAAAGCCTCGATTCCTAAATTTTTAGGTAAAAAGTGAGCTGTATTTCCCACTCCTAGGTTTCCCTGGGCATGTACCTCTGTCTCCGAGATGACACCACCTTTACCCTTTTCCAAACTGGAGCAGATCTGTAGGTCTTGCAACTGAAATATGTAGGATGAAGGCTTCCATCAACATGAGACAAAGGTCCTTTGTTTCTTCTTGAGCTAACTACAAAGGTCCTTTTAAGGTCAAAACATGCCCTCACTCAGCAAACCTTTGTTGGACATATTCTATGCCTTTGACCTTGTACTTAGTACTGGCTTGGAGAAATGAATCAAAACACAGCTGGCACCCACCCACCGAGTGCAGAAAACAGAAGGGAGATTTCCCAGCACACACAATTAGGATACCCTCTGATAAGCATTATTTATAACCAGTGTTAGCAAGGAGGCATGTGAAAACACAGAGCCTTTGCCAGGCAGGGGACAGGTGGGTGGAGGTCAAGAAAGTCATCCTAGGAGAAGCAATATCTGAACTAAATCCCAACACCACCCAAGAATCAGCAAGGCGAAGAGAGGAAGAGCCCGCCGGTGGTACGCTGGCTGGCTCCTGGGAGAATCTGTGCCGCCGAAGTGGGCACATATGTACTGCATATCAGGGCTTTTTTCTTTGTTTTCTGAGAGTCGGTATACCAGTGCACACCTGGAGGTCCAAGGCCCAGAGGCCGGAGAAGGTGATCTGTGGTTAAACAAGACTGAAATGTATAAATGGTCAGAGAAGGAACTGGCTAGAGGGAAGGCTGCTAGGTCAACGGAGGTCACACCAAACATCCTTGTTGCTTGTGAGAAATTTATACTATCCTAAGCCACTGGAGAGGTTGAAATAAGAGACTGAACTGGTTACCTGCAATGATCTGGCTGCACAGAAAAAGATGCTTGCTAATAAAAGCTGGGGGCCACTGAAAGCGGAAGGCTGATGGAAGAACAGCCTGGTCCTCTGGGAACGCCATCCCCATGCAGAGCACTAGCGCCTGCCCAAGTAGGGCAATTCTGGGGTCCTTAGTGCCCACGGGATTCCTGGTGGACTGTATGCAAAGCAGAAAGCACATCTTAACAAAACAAAAAACAGAGGCAGGAGGGAGCAGGACCCTGCAGCAGGGTAGCTGGGCTTTACCATTTACAACCCTCGTGTGATTAAGTATGACTATCTACATAAAAGGACTTCAGACGCAGGTGTTGTGTAGAGAAAAAACTGAACTTGAAGTCACAAGGTTTGGATCAAAATCTTGGCTCTCCAGCTGTGTGACCTTGGGCAAGTTCCTTAACTGCAGCAAAACACTTATTCCTTCTGCACTGCAATGGTCTCATTCATAGAATGTGGACAAAAATACCTGTTGTCTCGGGTTTATTATGAAGACTAAGAGTCCTAGGACTCTGAAATTCCCCACTTAACTTAAAATTTTGTCTGGACGAACTGGGGCAAAGAACAAGAAAGGACACTGAGCCGTGAGCATGAAGAGGAAATGCGGTCATGAACGTTTGCACGGAGGGTCTTCAGGCAATGTCTCTGAAGTCCACTCGAGGCTCCCGAATCAAGGACGGTATAAACATCGGACAGATGGAGAACTAGAGCAGGCACAGAATAAACGTGCGTGGTGCCCCTTTGAAGCTTACCGGTCGGTGCGGGGGAATGGTGTCAAGTGTAAGTAAGAGACACCTGCGAACAAACGTCTCTTCTCACAGAAGCTCTGGACCTCACACCCCGAACTGATCTGGTCTGAGCGCTATCCTCCCTGACGCGAAGGGGGAACACGAAAGTCTTGTGTGCAGCCCTGACACACCGTTGCATTTTTTAGCTTTGTCTTTGTCCACATACGGTTTTATACACAGCCGCAGAGGTACAACAGAGCGCCTTTATCACATTGTCAATTCTAAGTCACTATAAAGATGTTAATGACGACCGTGGATGATGAAAATAATGAAGACAACAAATGTGACCCAGACGACATTAAGAGTGCTTCGACGACATGAAAATGTATTGAGACCTACGATGTGCGTGGCACGAAGCCAGAGGTCATGGGACTCACCATTCATTCCTGCCCTTGGAGCTGACTGGACAGACAAAAGCCCATGAGAAGAGTCCGAGCAGAAGGCATACTACCGTGGAGGGAGGGAGGAGACGGCAATGATGAGGGGCAAAGACTTCTGACAAGACAGAGCAGGGAACGGTACTTGGAGAGGAAACAGTTGCAGGTGGGACCTACAGAAAGGACAGGGGGAGGCAGGGGAGGGAGGAGGCGGGCTCTGCATGAGGACCAGCAGGCAGGCTGACGAGGGATGCACACATCTAAGAACCAAGTCCGCTGGCTGCTACAGGGGTGTGCTGAGGGTTGGGGTCATGAGCGGGAGCTGAGGTTGGTGGCTGTGGGCAGACTGCTTCGGGGGAACGGGAAAGGGAAATCAGAGCGAGATCCTGGAAGGCAGAGATGAGAAGCTCATGACCTCTGGCCTGACCCTCTCGTTCTGCCAATAAGGAGCCACAGAAGGCTTTCTAGAGGGGGCGGTACAGCCTTTGAGGAAGAGTCCTCTGGAATCTCTAGGAAGGACTAGGGGAACAACAGGAGGCAGAAGGCAAGGTAGGAGTGGTCAGATACGTGCTAGTAAGGAAGGCCTTTGGTAACAAGACCGCCATTAGAGGCAAAGACAAGAGAGAAAAGTCTCCCATTTAGAAGAACTTGATGAAGCTCTAGTAAAAGGCACGTGTGTTAATTTCCAGGCTGATGGGAGAGCAAGCCCAGAGCTGGATTCATGGTGAAAGACACACAACCTCCAAGGTCCAGGGACAAAGGGAGACATGCCATCTCTGGATATGTCACGTGTAAGAACTTCAGGACATGGGTAACATGTCGAGAAGTTCTGGAGACTACCACCCCCATGCTATCTTTCTTCTACTACCAGCCAGTTCTTTTCTGCAGACACTCTTGCAAGTCCTACTACGTGTGACCCTCTGTAAGGTACGGAAGTGGAAACAAGGATGAAAAAGGCAGTTGCTGATTCTCAGGATCCTAGACACGGAAACAGCTGTGATACCAGGTAGATCTGGGCAAAGCACATACGAGGCTGAAACAAGCAATCGTGGTAAAAGGAGAAGGAGGTACAGAACTCGGAGAACACCACCACCAAAAAACACTGGAAGATGATCTCTGTGCTGGACAGAAGAAAAAGTCCCGTCTTCCGGGACCCCACCATCCATACAGCCATTGTGAGCCCCCTTTCCTCGCCCACTCCCCGTGCGTGTCTTCGGGGACCTCACTCATGCACACAGCTCCCAGCGCCAACCTTCAGCTGGAGCAGGGCCTGGCCCCAGCCACCAGGGCAACTGGGATTCATCACGGAGCCCAGCCCTTGGTGGCAGCCAACACAGGAAGAGAATGAGGGGGTCCGGAAGTCCCAGAAGGAAAAAGGTGGGGCCAGCTTGGGCCAAACCAGTTCCCTGCTTCGAGAACGGAAGGGTGTGGGCACATCAGCTGTGTGGACCGGGGAAGGACCACCAGAAGAGTGTGTGGGGGCGGGGGGCGGGGGGAGCAGGGGAGACAGGCAGCAGGGTGGAAGTATGCAACGAAACACAGGCTGGGAGCCGGGAGCACGTGGACCACAGAGCGTGCCCGAGCGGCAGGTGGACCGGCGCATGACGCTGCGTGCAAGACCACATATACAGGAACGGCAAGGATGACGCACATTCAAATTCTGCATGCATTTAAGTGCGGGGTGCCAAGGGGGAGTGTGGGGGCGGGTGAGTGCCACAGAGGGAGCAGCGAGGCCCGGGACACAGAGGCTGACAACGCTGTGGGTCAGACGTGTGAATCCAGAGCTGGCAGCCGGAGCTCCCCAAGGGTCACACCCTGCACCCCCCATCTGTATGCCCACGTGCACGCATAGCCAATAGAGAATCCTCCCAAGATGCAGAAGGGAAGGGCTGACATAAGGCAGATCAAACGCCACACAGAGCTTTAAGCAGATACTGACTACCAGTACCCAGCTCATGGTCCCGGAGGCACAAAGGTTCTGCACACTCTTGGCAACTTTGAACTAACGTGAGTCATCTTTAAAAGTCTCCTTCCTCAACAGGGAATCCATCCATCCATTCATCCATTTATTGTCGAGTGCCCGAGACACTCTTCTGGACACTGAGTAAGATCTACCAATCTCCTGCCTTCAGGAGTTAACACTCTAGTGGGAGAACACAGATAACCAACAGCCTCAACCACAAAATATACTAGACGTGTTGGGCGGTGATCAGAGTTGTGAAGAAAATAAAATGAGGTGTGTGGGGAGGGGGGAGGAGGGCTGCTTCATAAAGGGCCCCGAGGGAAGGCTTCTCTTATAAGATGAAGTGTGAACAAAGACCTGCTGGGAGTGAAGGAGTGAGCTATGACAGATGGGGAGTGAGAGCATTCCCAGAAGGGCCAGAGCGGTGGTCTCAGCAAGAAGAGCAGCTGTGTGTGTGTGTGTGTGTGTGTGTGGGGGGGGGGGTGCAGGGCAGGCAGCAGAATGAGCTGAAGGGGCGAGGAGGTGGTCTGAAGGGGAGCAGGGAGGAGCAGCTCAGGAAGACCCTAGAAGGTCAACAGTCAGGTATGAGAGAGAGTACTGACCTGTGGCACCATGCAACGTGGCCACGTGTTTGGGGGCCTCTGCTGCCCCTGTGGGGCAAGCACAGGGGAGCGGTGGGGGTGATCTGCCCACCAGATTCTGGCGGGCTTTTGAACACACAGAAGAGCAACAACAACAATGCAACCGTGTCTGTCATCTCCAAGGGCCACGTACTCGAAGGGACAGTCTCTCCCAGACCAGGGTTCACAGGAACCAGGGGACCAACCAACGGCATCACTCCTTCTCCCCATTGCCCTGTTCACTGGGAATCCAACAGGGGGGACTGTCAACCCGGGAGGAAGGCCTGACAGTGGGCAGAACTGCCCTCAGTCCACCCTGACATCGTCCCTCTGCTATATGGAGGTCGGAACCAAATGTTCACAGCCATCCTGGAAGCCCATGCTCAGGTGGGGGATTCTCGAAGGCCATCATAATCTCCTAGAAGGCAAGAACAGGTTTGCCTTCCTCACTGGTCTCTCAGAACTCAGTGTAATGCAATGTACACAGTAAATGCTACATAAATGCTTGCTGGATAAATCCTACAACTGCATGATCACCAAGAATGATGAGGTTTTTAATAATACCTCATGATGTCTTCTTACTCTGTGCCACTAATTTTCAGCTTAGCGTGATCTTGCCACCCAGGGGCCAGGTGGCAATGAATGGAGACATTTTTGAGGTCACAACTGTGTGGGGGGCAGAACAGAGGCAGGATGCTACTGGCATCTAAAAGGAAGGGGCAGGAAAACCGCTAACCATCACACAATGCACAAGATGGTCTCCACCCCCACCCCCGGCCCACCATCACCACCACCACCACCACCAAGAATCCTCAGGCCCCTGACAACCCTGTTCATGTAATCCCCACAATACTCTCTTTACCAGCTGAGAAAACTGGCCCACTGGGAAGTCCACATACCCAAGAGAGCACAGAGAGGAACATTCTAAAGTACAAAATGTTAGCAACAGAAGCCAAAAGACAGGTTGCGCAGCTTTTCCTCGGCACTTTTGACAGTAAATGTGTAGTTTCTCCCCTCACTTCAGTCCCGACACCACCTGGAGTTAGCAAGCCCACAGGTGAAAGAAGCTCATTCGCACGAGATGGGCCCCACTTCAGACACCAGTCACAGGGTGGTATTACTTGTGACCCGAGCCAGAAGGTTGGCATGTTTCCAAGACTCCCTCCTCGGGTTCGGTAGTTTGCTAGGCTGGCTCACAGAACTCAGAAAAGCACTTTACTCCCTATTGCTGGTTTAGTATAAAAGCTGTAATTCAGAAACAACCAAATGGAAGAGATGCAGAAAGCAAGGTATGGGGGGTAAGAATGGGAAGTTTCCATACTTTCAAGGGGCGCCACCCTCCCAGAACCTAGAGGCACGTGCCAACCAGGAAGCTCTTCGAACCCCTCCGTGGTTTAAGAGGGCATGACTGAGCTGGCCAATCAATGGCCAGTGATTTAACCAATGTCCAGCCCCTCTTCCTGCCCTACTGCATTGTTCTGGCAACCAGCTCCCCATCCCAAAGCTATCCAGGGGTCCACCAAGTATCACCTCATTCATTAGCATAAATTCAGGTAGGCTTAAAAGGGGCTAATTATAATGACGACGCTCTCACCCCTTAGGAAATTCCAAAGGTTTTACAAACTCTGCCAGGAACCAGGGCAACGACCAACTATGTATTGCTAATTATCACACAGGTAAATATAGATTGCCAGAGCACGGGTAGGCAGAGACTGAAACAAAAATGGGAAAAATCAAAAAATACAGACAAGATCAGCGAATGGACTGGAAGTATCTCTAAGCCAAGCTCTGCCAAGAATTGGCATATGGCCCCATGACTCCCCCCTCCCATCCTAAACCAGTGCCCACAACTGTTAAGATTTCAGGAGATGTAGAGGATCACTCACTTCCTGCCTTAACCTTGTTAGTACCAGTCCTTCTCTGGAGCAGAAACATTAGCTTTGCAAAAACGATCACAAACTCATGGCAACATTAGACGTAAAAATCCTAAATCCCTTCCCTTTTACCCAGAGAAGGCAGGAGGTGCCAAATGCCTTACTAGATACTCCCTCCCTCCCTCCCTCCTTTCTTACGTCCCAAAATAAGTATTGACATCCATCCTGTGTGGGGCACAGTGTCAGGACTGGGAATATTCGAATACAAAATGCATGGGGTTCCTCTTCATCTGGTCCATTTGTAAAGTGTTCTTCACCTGCCCAGGCCCGGGGTAGGCCATTTTCCTATTGCCACAGGACTGGATGCCACATTGGGACCCGGCCTGCCTATCTCCAAGCAACAAGCAAGATTGGGGCGGCGGTGGGGGGGGGGGAATCCCCACCTCCCTGCCTGTCACTATTTACCTCTCCACTCAATACATCCTGATGTTCACCTTAATAAAAATCAATACCTACTTAATGGCAGAGGAACAAGAAATTAAGGCAATATAAGTGAGGAGAAGAGAGAGGTTTTGAGAGACGTGAGTGGATTTGGAAAGGCGATGTGGGGAGAGCCAGCTTGCCGTGGCAAGCATGGGGAACACGTGCTGGCAGCAAAACCAAGGCTTCCTGAAGGTCAAGGTGATTCAGGGCAGCCACGACAAGGTGGAAGACAATTAAGGATGGGAAGGAAGAGGGCTTCACAAACAAGAGTGCCTCCAAAATTGGCCCCCCAAAGAGAAAGACATTTTCCATTTCTTAGGACAACCATGGCGTATGTGGTTGCTATGAATCAAGAGCTTTCAGACGGCTCGAAGGAATGACCACAAACAGTGAAGTGGGCTGGTCTGATTAAGTCATTTGATTAGTACCCATACTGTGCTGGGCACTGAGGTAGGGCTGATCCGCTCCCCATCTGATTCGATCTCCACATTAAAGAAGATAGTAGATATTACCCCATATATACCACAATGAGGAAACCAAGGGCCCAAAAGTATTTTGCTAAGCCAAGTAGAAAGGAAGAGGCAGTGTTCCCAAATCTGAGTGTGTAATGCACGTTCTTCCACCACACTGTAGTAATGTGAAAGGGGCTGGACCGGAGAACACAAAGAGAAATGCAACTCAGAGTCCCGTTGACCCAGACCCCATCATGAATGCTGTCTAGTTGTAATGGGATCAAGTCCCAGTTCATCATTTGAGGAAGAAGACGAGGTGTGTCTATTTCCTTCATCTGGAAATCATGATCATATCCATATGATAAAGAGAAAGAAGGTAAGGCCCAGAAAATCCCACGGTATGCCTAAGATCACAAATCCACTGACTCGTAAAGCTAGGACCTCAACCCAGGTCCATTCTCTAATTGACTAACCTAGAAAGCAAAGGCAAAGAAAGCATCTTAGGAAAGGAGGTAAACAAGGAATTCCTGGGGCCTGGGGAAGTTCAGGGAAGGCTTCCTAGAAGAGGTGGGATTTGAGCTGAGCTTTGAAGTATGGGCAGGAGTGGGGCCAGCACAGAATGTCACACGGATCAAGGACTGGGGACAGGTAAGGGACATTCAGAGGCTGGGTAAATGGGCCTGGTGCTCACAAGCAGCAGGATCAAGGACTGGGGACAGGTAAGGGACATTCAGAGGCTGGGTAAATGGGCCTGGTGCTCACAAGGCCTGACTGCAAATATCAACCATCCCAATAAGCAGACTCAAAGCTCCCAGTCTGTTTTGGAAATGCCCACTCGAAGCCCTGCAAATGGCTCTCCATCAACTCGGCCACACAGCACATGGGATGGGCCCTCCCTCCCTTATCAGCCCAACTCCCTTCTGCTTCCAGAATTCATCCAACTCTTCTTTTTTTTCCCCCAGCTCTTCTCTTACGCACATGTAGGCTACTCCTCCAGCCTAGAGACATTCTACCCCACAAATAAAAACATTTCCAGGGGACTTACTCCAGGCATACCATCTGTTGGAAGTTGTCCCCGATACCAGGATGGACCCACTGCCATGGCCTCCCACCCCCAGTGAGCCGTGCCTCCACTCAGCATGTAGCCTAGACCTGCCTGTACGGTCTGGCTTCCCCACCAGCTCCTTGAGTTTTAGTTGAAGGTCTGACAAAATGAAATCCACACAGCCTTAAGTGGCAGGCCTGCGTCGTCCAATTCCTCGTCTAGGACTCTTTGGTATAAAGCAACTCTTCTATTTTTAATGCACCTCCCATTCCTGAGGATGCCGCTGCTGTAGAATCACAGAAACACGATGAGCAGCTTACAGCCCACACCACACTCCACAGCTCAAAGTGACAACATTAAATTAATGAACTTAAACACTGGTGAACTTTTTAACACGTCCAAAAGTTATTTACACTGGGAAATGCATGCCTGAAGACAGGTGCCAAAGAGACTCAAGTAGAGAGGACATGCGTATCTTTCAAATGTTAATTTGCATTTTCAACTTTGAGCTTTGATATGAAGAAGGTGGTTTTTCTCTTCGTATTTTCTGACTCAGGCATGCATGCATCCATCCATCCTTCCTTCCTATGGGACGTGTACATCGGTATGCCGTAGGAACACACAAGGCTAATCCCTACCATCAGTCTACTTAGAGAGACAAACAGAAGTAAATAGAATGTAATATGACAAATATAATAAGCAAATGACAAAATGCTAGGGGACACAGAAGTAGTAAATGATTTGGTGGAAAAAGCAGAAAGGCCACAGTATTCATAGACATGCTGTGTATTAGTTTCCAAGGGCTGTCACAAACAAGTACCATAAATGAAGTGGCTTAAACAACAGAAACTCATTCTCCCAATTCCAGGGTTCAATGTCAAGGTGTCAGCATGGTTGGTTCCTTGTGAGGGCCATCAGGGGGAACCTGTTCTATGCCTGTCTCTTAGCTTCCAGTGGCCTCAGGCAACCCTTAGCTTGTAGATGGTGTTCTCCCTGTGTTTTCATATTGTCTTCCCTCCTGGGAGTCTCTGGGTCCAAATGTCCTCTTTGTAGAAGGTCACCAGTCATACTGGGTTAGGGCCCACCCTACTTCCCTCATCTTGATCAACTGCAAAGACCCTATTTCCGAATAAGATCGCATTCACAGGCACCAGGGCTTAGGACAGCAACATCTCTGATCGGGGAAGGAAGGGGAGACACAATTCAACCCACAATGTGGTGAAAAGTCACACCCTGGAAGACAAATAAGGGCTCCCTGACGGGACAGCAGGAAGGGAGCTGCTGTGCTCATGGGAACAGAGGTCTGGGGGGACCAGCGGCAGACAAGCCCAGAGCATGGAGGATCGGGCCAGGTCACTGGTGGCCTTGGTACAGAGTTCATCCCATTAGTGATCAGAAATCACTTAAAGGGTTTTAAGCAAAAAACTAAAAGGTGGTGGCTTGTGAAGACTCTTTCCGCCATCTCTGAGCTCCTTTTTAATTTGGTCCTTTGGTTTCCCTTCGTCCCAAGAATTGGCAGGAAAGTCCCATTCGACCTCCACATTGCCACGGGGCGGGGAGGCGGGTGTCTGGGGTTCATGTCCCTCTTTCCTAACAACGCTTACCTCAACTCTGGCATAGCACTCATCTGTAAATTAAGTGGCAAGTCATCACAATGTCCGTTTCCCACTCTGTTTAGACTGGGAGGCTGGTGGTCCCAGCCCCTCACAGCCAGGGAGTCAGGGACAGATGGAAAAAGGAACACGTCCACACTTTCTCTTACTGCCATGTGATCCCTCATCTCAGTTTCCGAGATCGAGGATATCCAACCCAGAAGGACCATATAGGTCCTCCAAACCGTGTTCCCTGGAACTATGCAGGCATCTCAAGAACACCCTTGGAGTGGGGTCAAGAGAAAGAACAGAGGGGACCCAAGCCTCCCTGTCCTGCTTTACTGCAAACAGCTCCACTTTCATCTTCAAAAGAAAAAAAAAAATGATCTTTGAGAGAGTGCACAAGAGGGAGTAGGCAGGGGCGGGGGGCGGGGGGGTAGAGGGAGAAACAGACTCCCCGCTGAGCAGGAAATTGGAAGTGGGGCTGGATCCCAGGACCCCAGAGATCATGACCTGAGCTGAAGGCAAACACTTAACGGACTGAGCCACCCAGGCACCCCTCCACTTTCATCTTTCAATAATACCTTTATTGAGATATGATCCACATACCATAAAAAAATTACCCTTTTAAAGTATACAATTTAGCAGTTTTTAGTATATTCAGAGTTGTGCAACCATCACCACTGTCTGATTCCAGAACTTCATAACCCCCAAAATAAACCTTGTACCCATTCCCAGTCACTGTCCCCCCAACCCTTAGAAACCACCAACCTACTTGTTGCCTCTATGGACTGGCCTATCCTGACATTTCCTATGAACAAAATCATATATAGCCTTTCAGGTCCGGCTTCTCTCCCATACGGCGTTCAAGGTTCATCCACGTTGTACATGTATCAAGACTTCATTCCTTTTTATGTCTGAATAATACTCCACTGTGTGGCTATACCACGTTTTGTTTATCCATTCATCAGTTCACAGACATTTGGGTAGTTTCCACTTCATTATGAATAAACTGCTATGAATAATTGTGTACAAGTTTTTGAGTATCTGTTTTTGATTCTTTTGGGCATACACGTAGGAGTAGTGTTGCTGAGCTATATGCTAATTCTGCGTTTGACTTTTTGAGGAACTGCCAAACTTCTATAAAGTGGCTGCGCCATTTTGCATTCCTCCCAACACTGTAGAAGGGCTCCCATTTCTTCACATCCTCTCCAACACTTGTTCTTTTCTATCTCTTTGATAACAAGCCACCCTAGTGGGTGTGAAGTGGTATCCTGTTGTGGTTCTGACTTACAGTCCCCAGTGACTAATGACACTGAGCATCTTTTCATGGACTTACTGGCTACTTGTGTAGCTTCTTTGGAGAAATGTCTGTTCAAGTCCTTTGCCCACTTTTTAATTGGGTTGTCTTTTCACTGATCGAGAAGAGTTCTTTTTTAAAAATTTCATTTTTTTAAATTTAAATTCAATTAGCCAACTTATAGTACAGCATTAGTTTCAGATGTATAGAAGAGTTCTTTATTAAGGACACAGGTCCCTTATTGGATTGCAAATATTTTCTCCTATGTTGTAGGCTGTCCTCAAGGTCTTAAATGGTATCCTTTGCTATGCAGAAGAGTTAAATCCTGACGAAGTCCAATCTTTTTCTTTTGGCTTTTGGCTTTTGCTTCTGGTGTCGTATCTAAGAAACCAGTCCAATCCAAAGTCACAAAGATTTACCCCTGTGTTCGCTTCTAAGAGTCTTACAGCTTTAGCTCTTATAAGTTTATTTGAGCTCGACAATGCATTGAGTTTTTGTTTTCATCCTTTTGAGAGAACAGCAAACCTCATAAAGTTTAACTCTCCCAACACCCAGCCCCTTGCTTACAGATTCTAGAAAGGAGACGTAACTTGCCCACAGCCACACGAGGAGTTTCAGGCATGGCTGGACTCAGATTCAGGTTATCTGCCTCAATGTGCTCATGGCTCCCCATGAGCACTACAGAGGCCAAACGTCTCCAGATGCACCGGGCAGGTACAAAAGGATCCTCTTCCCCTCTTCACAGAAGGCTCTGGCACCCCATAGGAAAAACTCAGATTCAGCTCTGCAGTGACCTGGAATGACCCACCAGTCTTTGCACAGACTTCCTCATTCCTGTGTGTCATCTGCGTCCTGGTTTGACCCAGAACCCTGACAATTAATGTCAGGTCCTGTACCCTGGGTCCTCAAACTGGCCCTCGGGTATCAGGGGAGTAAAGGATCTTTCTCAGAACCTCCCTTCCCCAGGTGGGCTTTTATCTTATCCACTCAACTGAATTCATGGAACACTTACCTTGTACCTGTATTTGGGGATGCAAAATAGAGTAAGACGACACGGTCCCACCCTAGAGTAGCTGTCACATCAGTGGTGGACACACACACACTGAATATCAACACTATGTCACCTTCCCAAAGTTTAACAACAAACCTAAGTGCTCGTCTTTCTTCATTAGAGAGTGCCCACCTCTGTTCTTTTTGTGTTTTAAGTGTATTATTTCACCCCATAGCAACTTCACGAGCTAACAATATTCCTACCCCACGTATAGCACGTATTAAGCACTGATTCTGCACAGAACACTCTAACAGAGGGACCCAGAAGGGCTGCAGGGACAAAGAGAGGAGTTGGGAACAGCTTCAAGCACAAGGGAATCAGGGGGCTGAGCGTGGACCACGGAACTTCTCAGGGAAAAAGCAGAGCATGGGGCAAAAATAAAGACCTCAAAGGATCTGTCAAGTGAGAGGAACAGAGTGACGGGTAGATTCCAGGGAGACGGGGCCAGGCAGAGGGAGAGGGTGCGGCTGCCAGCAGGATCCACACTCCTAGACCACAGCCTGGAAAGCCGGCAAATTACATGGGGGAAAAGTCACGTACAAACTTGCCTGTGCGGGTGTGTCATGTTATTACACACTCTGTGCCTTTCAGGCAATCTGCAAAACAAAAACAAACACAAACCTGCCAACTAAAAGGAAACTGGTATTAATACAATTCAATGTGAGGATATGATTGATCTAAGAGCGCAGAGTAGAGAGGAGGTTGCTTTATTCCTCACCATAATGAATACTTGTATTTCGAGTAATCGAGTTTGGTTCTTAGCGCTAATGTCATTTTCTGCTAACTTAATGTTGTGGGAATCCCTCTGAGGAAGAAGACTGCTCGTGGAATGCAAAGAGGGCCCATTCGGGGTGGTGGAGGGGGGGAAGAACTGTTCCTTCAAACTGGGTGTGCTCAGAGCCTGAAAAAAGGCCAATCCCACTGAGTGGAGGGAGTTAAATCGATCCTGCAAGGTGGCCTGGGGACGAAGGCTGTGTGCTGAGCAGAGGAGACAGCGGTTATTCGAGATTATTCACTGTGGAAGCAAACTCATCAGGCCCTCCTGCACCAGCCATGTGGCAAGCCAGCAGGGCTCTGTCCTGGTGGGAGGAGAGGTGGGAGGGAAGGGAGGCAGAGAGAATGAGGTCTGTCCTGCCGTCTCTGCTTCCAAAAACAGCATGGAAGCATCCCTGTGCCTCTAGCTGTACTACAGGCAAGAGACCATGCTTCTCGGTTACCCTGGACCAGTCGCCATTTATGCCTGTTGGCCCAGCTGAACTATTCTGGCATCCTCTTTCATTCCTTAAAGCCTTCCCGTTTGGACCATAAATTGTACTGTCATCCCCGGTGGGGAGAGCCCAAAAGGAGGAGCCAAGAAATCTGCGATAGAATTTGGTTCCTCCCCATCTGCCACGCAACCTCGGCAAAGGCACCCAACCTCCCAGTCCTCTTTCCTCGTCTGGAAAGTGGACTAACAATACACATTTTGTTTGTGAGTTTGTTTGTGAGGGATTTACTGTGCCAACACAGCACTTGGCACATGATAGAAGTTGGGTGCATGAAGAGCTATTTTTGGCAACAGGTTCACAGAAGCAGGAACAGCACAGGATGGAGAAGAGCTTTGGGAGGCAGCTCCTTTCCATCCTAACTCTGGTCCTCAAGCTCTCTGACCCTGCCCCTTCCCCTGGCATCCAGGTTCCTCAGCTCATTGCAGATCACAGAAACAGAGCATGAAAAAGGCACCCGGGTGCTGGCGTACTCCTCCCGGGGTTGAATGAGATTTCATAAACCAAGAAGCCTACAGCTTCCAGGTGTGGTTCTGCCCTGTTCTAATTTCCCCAGCAGCAGTGAGGACAGGGAAGCTAGGAGCTCCCACTGGAGGGAGCAATTTTCCCTTGCCTCCATCCCCTGACCGTGGTCTTCAATCACAGCATGCAATGCTTGGATGCAGGGAGGCTAAGAGAGGGAAGCAGAGAAGTGACCCCCTGAAACACATCTGCAGAAGAAGATTCCAGAACAGACACTGGAACAGCCCCTGAGCTCCACGGGGGAGCGGGGGGCGGGAAGGGAGGAACAGGAAAAAAAAAAAAAAAAACCAGCTCCTCCCTGGGCCTGATGAAGATTAATATCTCCTCCCTGATGAGATGAGGCAGCTTAATTGCTGCTAGTAATACAGAATCACTGAGGGCCAAAGATGGGGGCATGGAGGGAGGTAGGAGGTGGGATGACAGCACCTCACAAATACCATACAGAAACAGAAAGGGACACCCTGAATGCCTGAGGACAGAGTATTTCCGCAAGGCTCAGAAGTTAATACAGAAACCTGCTAGCTGAGGCCATGCATGATACCACAGTTTGGGGTGTAATTTGTGTTTGTTCTACTAAGACCCTGGACCACTTCGTTAAACACGCTGCTCTCAAAGACCACATGTGGCATCGCTGGATGATCTCGGCAGAGACCACCCGTCACGTCACAATCTCATGACCAAGGACAGCTCGGGTGTGGCCTTCCAACTCCGCTCCTCCTTGGCTTGCTCCTTGTCATGCTGCAAGACTCAGCCCAAGAGGCAGAGTCCTTGAGAAGCTTTCCTTGATGTCCCCAGAGAGTCAGGTGTCCTTCCTTCTGGACTCTCAAAGACAGGTGCACATACCTCTCACACAGTAGATACTTCAGATTGTAACTGGGGGGTGTGGGGGAGGTCAAGGCCTCCAAACGAGATTGCCGCTCTTGAAGACTTAAATTTTCACTTCTGATCGTATAATCTCCCTCCCCACTACAACAATGGTCCCATCACCACATCTGCTTTCCTCCAAAGACCCCTTGGCCTCGGGGGCATAACCACCTTCAGAAAGGTCATTATCACCTGAGACTAACAAGAGAACAAGTTTTCTTAAGGGCAGGGCCCGTGCCTTAACCTGATTTGTGTCTTTCTCAGACCCTGGTCCAGGATCAAACCGGTACTTAATAAACCTGGTACTTAATGAACACCTGCTCCATCATCTAACAGGAAAACAGCGGAGGAGGAAATGAAGGCTCTAAAATCAGTTGGCCATCCAGAGGAGACCTCCACATCTGCGAAGAAATGTACAAAGGAGCAGGAGAGATGCAGGTCTTCCCTGCTCAAAAATACTAGGATTTTCTCAAGAGAGTTGGGGGGGGGGCGGTTATTAAAAAAGGCAGTTACAGAGAGCATCCTCTTCCCCACCCCCCACGAAACCTCACAAACCCTGGGTGATTTTTCATCTCAAGTAAGCTCAGGATTCCCAACTTCCCAAATGCCACACCACTTGACATCTGGGCTTCAGGGTTTGAGAACCGTGAAATTGGTGCAGGACAATCCGGAAGGGCAGATCTTGTGCAGAACAATGTTTACGCCCACGTCTTACAGAAGGAACTGGAACCATTTCACTAACAAAAACCTTCCAATGGAGCCGCCTGGGCTGCTCGGTTGGTTAAGTGTCTGCCTTCAGCTCAGGTCATGATCCCAGGGTCCTGGGATTGAGCCCCACATCGGGCTCCCTGGTCAGTGGGGAGTTTGCTTCTCCCTCTGCTCCTCCCCCCACTCATGCTCTCTCTCTCTCTCTCTCTCTCAAATAAATAAGAAACATCTTAAAAAACAAAACAAAACTTCCAATGAAGGGGACTGGCTTGGAATTCACACAGGAAGTCAAAGCATCATCAAAAGGCGTCTGCGGAACATAGACGTTTTCTGTGTATATAATCAGCACACTAGAGCATGAGGCACACACAAAGAATAAAAACTGCTTTGCCCCAGCTTTTAAATTAAAAAAAAAAAAAAAAGTGATATACGCTCCCCTCAGGTAGGTTAAAAAAGACAAATTTGAAAAGTGGCCAATATAGGACCAGCATCTCAACTAGAGATCATGGTCCTTACACGTGCGACACATAGTAGGGAATTTAAAGAGGCCCCAAAGCTAGTTTGACTCTTCAAGGCTCTCGCAGGCTGATGGGAATGCAAATACCCACAGAAAAACCAGCCACTGGGAGATCCAATGTCAGGCACCTGGGGCTAGCTGCAAGCACGTCTGGGGGAAAGGAGACTTTCCTAAATGCACAAGCGTGCTGGAACCAAGAATAGACACATGGAGCCAGTGAGGCACCCAACCCTGCGGGGGGGGTCCAGGGGGGGCAGAGTCCTCAGAGCAGCACGATGCCAGCTGAAACACCCCCACTCACCCCCACACACCCGTGACTGGTTTCTCACAAAGCCACAGGCAGGGGCAGGGGTGGAGACCGCGGGAGGGGCTGCAGAGGAGTGGGGATGCTGGGCAGCACCACTGGAGCGCCTGGAACTGCAGCTGGAAGGGAGAAGGAGCCCTACAGTCGGGTCCTGAGATAACCCTTGGAAAGAGCCAAGCTTTCCAAAGCCCAGGGCCAGGAGGCATGAAGGAAGAGGACCGGAGCCTGGTTCCACGCCACCCCCTCCACAGGAGGCTCTGTTTGGGATGGAAAAATTCCTCCTTCTGCTGAGAGTCCCAGCAGAACCAGCTTCAGCTTTTAACCATCCACACGTGAGAAACGTGCCAACTGCCGCCACAAACCCGCTGTTTCTGTAGGGTATTTGACCTCCTGCTGCCTTGGTTCCCCCATCTGTCAGAGAGGGATAACTGGGTTCCCCTCCACGGCATCGTAACTAAAAGCATGGTCCCTGGGGCTCCCTCCCTTACTGCCGAGCAGCGTGACCTTGGGCAAGTAACTTAACCTCACTGTACCTCAATTTCCTCACCTGTACGTGGGCATAATTAAGAAATCAACTTCGTAGGACAGAAGGGGGGCACCTGTGTCCGCCCCAGAGAACAGTGCCGAGCACACGTAAGTGTTCAATAAACGCTACTTGTCTTTTTTTTTTTTTAAGATTTTATTTATTTATTTGACAGAGAGAGAGAGAGAATGACGGCAAGGAACACAAGCAGGGGGAGTGGGAGAGGGAGAAGCAGGCCTCCCGCTGAGCAGGGAGCCCGATGCGGGGCTCGATCCCAACCAGGACCCGAGCCGAAGGTAGACACTTAACGACTGAGCCACCCAGGCGTCCCTACTTGTCTTCTTTCTGATCCCATTTCCTTTAGAGGGGGCTAAGGGTTGCCGAGTGACCCCTGAATGCCTGGCACCATGTGTGCAAGGCTCCTGTCCTGTACTAGCTCATCTGTCACAACCGTCCCCTAAAGCTTGAGGAGGAGCAGAGGGTCAGAAACAGCACAGGGGATGGCTCCCAGGCGATGCAGCTGGTGAGCAGCAGAATCCGACTTAGAACCAAGGCTTAAGGATACAAGCACCATGCACCTGCCACCCTAGCTCACCTGGACAGCACCACCTACTAAAGCCCCTGCTGACAACTCTGCCTTATTCCAACCACACTTTGCTTCATGATGAATATGAAAGTTCAGTGTCTACTTCACACTGGAAATGAACAAAGCCATCCCCATCTTTCCATAGAACGTTCTTTTTCCTGGCAAAGACTGTTGACACTGGCATCCTGGCTCACCTCACTGCTGGGTGTCACCGGTTCCAGGGTCCCAACACCCAGGTGTGACCAGGTTGAAGGTGTTCACTCTCAGATCCTCATTCTGCTATCAAGATGTCCCAAACCAGCCACTGAGGCTGCCGGACTCCGCCCCTCTTCCCATCACCAGGACCTGGAGAAAGCTCCAGCCAGCCCCCTCGACCTCACCTCACGGCCACCATCCAAATTCTGCTCTGGGATGAAATGCCTCCACCTTCTAACCCTGCAGACCTCAGCTGTATTCAGAGGGAGGAGGAATTTCATCTTTCTGACTACTATCCTAAGATCCTTGTGTGGACCAAAAATAGTTGCCAGACATTTTCCTTATCCCAAGAAAATGGGAATGGACTCAGGAGGGGGACCCCAGGAAATCAGGAATTGGTAATGAAATTCCACCTGTCCTTTGTCGAGCCAGCTAACCTTTATATACTTCTTAGTTTTCTTCTTCGTGGACTAATATGTCAGATCTCCAGAACAACTCTTTGAGATGGGCGGGGCAGACGTGTTATCACTTCCGTCCTACAGATTAGGAAACAGAGTAGCCCTTGACCTGCCACATGGCTATTTAGTGATAGTCCATTCTTGATGCCAAGGACTTGAATGACTGGACCAGACATTCGGCTTCCCTGGATCTTAATTTTCTCTAAGAGACAGAATGCTAGCCCAGCCAGACTTTCAGAGCTGAGAAAGTGAGCACCACTGCGTACTAGCCAGGTGACCCTCGGCGGTCCACCTGACCGCCCTCCGTTCTCATTTTGTGCTTTCTCCCATTAGGCCCTGCCGGCAACGAGTCCAGCCCAACTGCATGCACATGAAGCCTTTGCCTTCTATTTACTGGGCAACAACTATGTGTCAAAGAGATTTTTTAATACTATATTTGATTTGCAATTACAGATCTGAAGTTTACTGATAAATGATCTCATCAAAAATAAAATAAAACGAGTAGCTGCAATTCACAGAGATCCCAGTATGCATCAGGTGCCTACATAAATCTTTACACTCAGCTGAGGAGCTCTGGATGAGTGCTGTTCCCATTTATGCAAGAGAAACAGAGGTGTGGACGAGGTGAGAGGTGTGCCTGTGGTTACACAGCTGCTGCATGGCAGGCAGAGTTCAAGCCTAGAGCTTTCTGTCTGCAAAGCCTGATGTCCCTTCCATTCTGACTCGCCTGCTGTCCTCACGTTCAGGTGCATGCTCCTCTGACAGGCCATGACAATGTATGGGGCAGAGGAGCCAACTTCCAAATCCCTCTTGCCCTGTGGTTTCACTTCCGTGTCTTCCCAAAGGACAAAAAAAATGCTCTCACAAATCCCCAGAACACACTTACTGCCCTTTCAACACCAGGCTCCAGGATCACTTCCTGGTAAAGCCCTTTTCTGGCCTGTGGCCCATGCACAGCCCACTGAGCTTTGTGCAGTGTTCTCAGAAGCCTTTGGGCTTCTGAATTTCTACACCAAAGCCATGCCCCAGAAAATCATATTCCCCTGTTCCCCCGTGGCCGGTGCTCTGCACAGAGGAAGAACCACACACATGCTGCTGACCATAATGGAAGGGAAGGAAGCAGGGCACAGTGTGTATGTATGCAGTTAAAAGCACAAGCTCTGAGCCAGACAAGCCGGGGCTGCGCTCCCTGGCTCTGCGACCTAGACCAAGTTTCCTAACACCCTGCGCTTGAGCTGTGCAGGGACCATGAGGATAGGAGCGACCTGAGAGGGGTGTTGCAAAAAGTAACCCAAGTGCTGGGAACAGCACACAGAGCCAATGCTCACCAGCACAAGCTTCCATCATCCCACATTAAGGGCAGACAGAAGGAATGGCCTCAACACCGGAAGGAGCCCAGAGATTTCACCTGGGAACTGAACGAGCGAAGCAACTGAGATGATATGCAACTCAACAGTCTCATTCTGATTACTACCTGTCATGGAAGCACCCGGAAAGCAGTGCAGAGACTTTGGACCAAAGGGAAAAAGCACACTCCTTTCTGCTCAGAGAGCCACCCAGGCAGGGCTCACTATTAAGAGAGAGGTGGAGAGGGGGAAACAAAGATTTCATAAATACTCTCTGAGATCCTTACTTACCCGCCCCTTCATGCCACTCACCTCGGAGTGTTTATCCAAAACATGAAATTAAACCGTGGGTGAGATGCTGTTCTGCCCGGACCAGTCTCACTCACTTGCCACCTCAGCACCGGCTCCCACGTGCGGCACAGAGGAGTGCCTACATTCATTTCTGGACGGATCTGAACAGCCCAACATGCGCTTCCCCCCTGCCCCATCTCCCTGGAGTGAGCCAGGCACTGCATGCTGGGAAGCATAAATCACAGGCACGGTTTCCGCGTGGGGGAAAGCACGGGCTAGTTAGTCTGCTGCTCAGAACAGGCTGACCCTTATCTGTCCCTGAAGTATGGCATCTGTCCCTGAAGTATGGCTCCAACCATCAACAAGGCAGAAGCAACCGGCAGAGAAGCCCAAGGGACAGGCAAAGAAACCCCAGGGCTTGAAAAGTAAGAAAAGTTAACACAACTGGACACTCCACCACCTTTGAAGTTTTGGTCTAGTACGCTTTCCAAATACATGTGAAGGGTTATTCATACAAGTGGGAATGATCAGCTTCTCCCAATCTCTGCAGAGAACGAAGTAGGAAGAAGGGAACTTAGAAAAAGGAAAGATCTACAATCATGTCAGTTTAAGAGGTGAATGGAAAGGATCTTAGCTCCCCGGGCTAAGCCTTAGCTCTTACCATGCGCTAGCTCTGGAAGCTTGAGCAAATGACTGAAATTTCCTGGGGGTCTGTTTCCTCATCTGCAAAATGGGAAGGTCAGGATTTACCTTATTTGTTCTGAGGAACAGACGAGTTATTACAAGAACCTAAATCCTCAGTAAGTAAAGAGCTGGTATTTCTATTTCAGGCACGTCAACACTTGTTGAGCAACTGCTGTACTCCAGGTACTGTGCCAAACACCAAGGATTCGGAGACGATGATGGAAGGTCGGAGGGTGTAGAAATTTGGGTGCATACTAGTAACAAAAACAATTTACCCAGCACTCATCACGTGTCAGGCACTCTTCTGAGCAACGCACACCGTTCTTCTAGTCTACACAGCAACTCCACAGAAGAGGAAAGTTACGTAAGGGAGGTGTAACCCAACACTAGAAGCCGAACAGCGGCACAAACCGCCGAAGGTAGGAGCTCCCTCAGGAACCAGGTGTGAGGACGAAGATTTAAGTGTCAGGGATAAAGCAGAGGCCGGGATGCTGCAGAAAGACAAACAGTAGGCGCTCAATCCACACCGTCATCACTAACCTGGTCATTATCAAATCCAAGTCCTGGAGTCCTTGAGCCGAGGGGGGACGGGAGATCTTCCCAGGGGGAGAAGGGAACATACATGGAAAAGAGAAAGATCTAGAATCATGTCGAACTTGGCAGAAGATCAGGCTCACCTGATGCACTTGTTGAAAGCAGGGGCACCTCCACTGTAGCACCCCATTTAGCCTATCTGAGCCGGAGCCCTGGAACGGTATTCTGCCTGAGGGCCCCAGGGCGGGCCGGGAGTCCCCAAGTTCAACAGATACCCCAGGTGGTTCTGATCATCTGGCAACACTGGAACCAGAGATCCTTCCAGGCAGGAGGAGCAAATACTCGCTCAGGTTCCTCTGAGGTTAGCAGCCAAAGGGAGGGCCCAAGAAATAAGCTTCCCGAGGAGATGAGGACGATGGAGGAATCAGAGTACAGAGCTCCAAGACCGACTCCCCAAGGCTGGTGTGGTGGCCCCGCCGGCCTCTCCGGACTTGGCCCGCCACACTCCCTCTCCAGCCCACCTGATTTCTCCGTGCCCTTCCACAAAGGTGCCAAGCACCCCTCCACTTCCCGCTGTCCCTTCTGCCTGAAATGTTCCTCCCCTCTCCACTCACCTCTGCTGAGACGTCCCTCACCAGAGAGGACTGCCCAACCGCCCTATTAAAACAGCCCCTTCCCCCCTCCACTGCCGCCCTCACCATTGTCTCGCCATGTTTTATTTTTCTTTGTAGCATTTACCCCCACTCAGCAGAGCAAGAAGCTATCCGTGAATCATTTCTCCCCCTCCACCAGAAAGGGAGCTCCGGGAGACAAGGAGACAGGATCATGGGACGGAAAGCCCCATCCCCAGTGCCCCAGAACAGTGCCTGGCTGTGCGTGCTGAGTGAATGAATGTTCTTGGACCATCCACCAACGGCTCTGGGGAGGCTCAGGTGCCTCATCTCTGGGAGTACCGCCTTCCCTAATGGAGTTGTGGGAAGATTAGTTACACGTATGTGAGAAAGCTGGTCAGCAGCACCATGCTACCTGATCGTCATGGCTACCTCCTGGTGCCCTGGAGAGGCTTTAACACCCTGCACCTGCTCCAGCAGAAGAACTCATGGGGAGGCGGGAGACGGGATATGGAGTGCCCTCTGCTGGAGCAAAAATGACAAACACCCATTACCGAAGGGGCCCACCCTTGGAAAGAGAAGAAGGATCCTGATGATGCAAGGCTCCCTAACAGCACAATCTTAAACATTCAACTCCCGTGAGTCCATAAGTGATTTTTTTTTTTTTTTTTTTTGCTTCAGAGAGCACAGTCAGCATGTAGAAACACGGATGAACACAAAGGGACTCTGTGAATCGACTCTGCATTGGCACGATGGACTCCTTTTCACCTGCACAAAAACCCTGTGAAACAGGGAGCAGCGCCCCAATTTTAGAGGCGGCAATTTGGGCTTGGAGAGGTTAAGTTCCTCAGCTGAGGACACAGTGTTTAAAGGGAGGTTTGGGATGAGAGGGGGTGTGCAGACTCAGCTACAGCCCCATAAGACAAATCTTGTTATAGAGGGGATTCAGTGTGGCGTCAGAGGATGGTCCTTTCCTCTCTGTTCCTCCTCAAATGTTCTCACTACAGGCCATCCATGTGAGAGGGCTTCCTTTCCCCAAACACGGTCCCCGGGTCCACAAGTAGCTGCAGGTGCATTTACGACCACAGGTACAGGTCTCAGTTTCCCCACCCTCTCCCCCTGCTTTCCAACACCTACGGGGAGTGCTGTGGATGGACAGAAATGCAGATGGATAGAAAGGAACAGATGTGACCTTCATCTCTGGTCTTTACTTAAAGGGATACGAAGAGGTAGAAAACAGTGGGTCACATGGTGATACAGACGGTCCGAGTGGCGGTTCCAATTGCACCCGCCAGCTGAGGCTGCGAGCGTAGTGTGGCCACTTCTCTAGGCTGCAGTGGCCTCCGTGGGCCTTGCTTAGACCAGGTGGGGGATCTTTTGCATCTGTCCCAGGATGGCCTTGCAACACTCCAGGAAAATAGGAGAAAGGGAAGAGAACAGACACGTCCTCAACAACCGTCTCTGTAACAGGGACTCTGTTCAGCCCTCACAACAAACGCCACAGCTACAATCATGCTCCCCTTTCCTTGGGGGGAGGAACCAACCTGCAGTAGTGCAAAGTACCAAGTCTACCGTCAATCCCATTTAAATAGTGCCGCTTGTCCCTCAGGGACACTTTCACCCCCTCCCGCATCAGCCCTCGCCCTGGATGAACTCCTTAAGTGGTTTCCAAAGGTTTTATCTGCTTCGGCTGTCAGGCTGCCGAGAGGAATCCTAAAACTCACTCCTGCTCTTAATTGTAGGAGTCTATGGCGGAGGCAAAATGCAAACTGCACTAACAGACTACCCGTATTCTCTGCTCACATTGGCCTCTAACAATCCTGCCAGCCACAGAATACAGCCTGCTTCTCGTCTTGTCCCAGTTTGGAACCTGAGCGCGCAGACTTTAAAATCTCCTCTGCCAGTTGTTTCGGTATCTGCAAGTCGTTGAGAGTCAGGCCTCAATGACTCTTCAGGGCAGGGCCCGGGTTCGAATGCTGGCTCCCCGAGGTACCAGCGGGCTGACTCCGGCCAAGGAGCACAACCCCTCTGAGCCTCGGCTTCCCTGTCTGTCAAATGGAAGACGCGTGAAGCTGTTTGGAGAGAGACAGGAGAGAATGCAGGTCACATCCCCAGCCCGGCACATGGCACAGGGTAAGCCAGGAAGTCCAAACGCAGTCTAACTGAGCCAGCCACGGTCAACGAGTGACATAAGGAACTACCAGGAGCGCTTTCTTCTCAGCCTGGCTCTGCGTAAAGCATCATACAGAGCGACACGGGGATCCACCAGGAAGGAGGTCATGGTGACACACTAGAGCGTTCATGCACTGCACAAAGGGACCGCTATGACTCCGCTCCAGCCAACAATCACTAGCATCAAAGGAGGGTCCGGGTTGCTAGATCCTTCCATGTTGTTAAGGAAAGCCAGAGATCACGATCTTTATGTGCAATCTCCCAAGTGTTAATGGTCAATAATCAAGCTGAAAATGGTAAAAGCAATGCACCGGCCAAGCACAACACAACTGTGGGCCAGATGCAGCCAATCTGTCTAACCAAGAGCTAGCGATTGCTATCCCTTCCATTGTGGCTCCAGTTTAAATAGTACACGGCCCTTTCATGTT
Source organism: Callorhinus ursinus (assembly GCF_003265705.2). Lineage (NCBI taxonomy): Eukaryota > Metazoa > Chordata > Mammalia > Carnivora > Otariidae > Callorhinus > Callorhinus ursinus. The sequence goes on along the minus strand of NW_027397076.1, from coordinate 1,909,139 downwards.
TTCATGTCTCTTACAATAAAAATCGTTTTTCTAGGCACAAGGGTTTTAGGACGATGCAGGTCGGTTGACGAATGCAGATGGAAACTCTCATCCAATGTGGCTTGGTATCCATATTAAGAAACAGTATCACGTTCACATTAATTGGAATTTGTCATTGCCAGAGTTCTGGAAGGAACACTGATCTTGTCTCAATGTGATGAACACACACTTTCAGAATTAGGGTTTTATGAGCAAGTTTCAGGTCTTGCATCAGTGCTGTGATCAGACCCTCACTGGGGGCATCCAAATGGTAAGGTGGATCAGAAGGGGGAAAAAGGAACCGTGGTTAAAGAGAAGTGTTAAATATATATCCCCAAAGAAAAGTTCTGTGCGTATAAAGTGTTTGAATTTCAAGTTAAACAATGACACAGATTCGTAAATCCCAAAGGTTAATAAAATTCTTCTTATCTGAAAAGAATGCAAACCCCACAAAAATCTCTTCAAATTCAGTCACCTATCAGGAGTTGCACAGTTGTTTTTAAGTAAAATAACACATGCAGAAAAGTGAATTACAAATGAAAAATTTGATGAGTGTTCACAAAGTGAACCCACCTGTAGAATCACAGGGTAAAAAGTTAAGTCACCAGTGTCCCAAAGTCTTCCTTTGGCTCTGGGCCCAGTCTCTATTCCCAGATTAACGTTTGTCTGGTTTTGTATTTATAGAATTGGAATCCACCAGCACGTACACTCTTTTGCGTCTGTTTTTGCTCAATACTATCTCTGAGAATATTCATTTTCACTGCTCTGTAGTACTTCACTATACAAATATGCCACTAGTTATGTGTTTATTGTACTGTGGATGCACATTTCAGTATTTCCCTCTTTGGCACTATTAAAAATAATGCTGATGTGAACATTCTTGTACCTGTTTTTTGTGCAAACGTACATATATTCTCTCTCTGGTATATGGCTAGGGACAGAACTGACGGGTCATGGGGTATGTTCAGGTTTAGTTGATAACACCAAATCATATTCAAAAGGAGTTTTAAAAATATTTTACCTAAAATTAATAGACCATCAACAGGTCTTCTCTGAATGAAATGCCCTTCTTTGGTTAAATTGCCATTTGGAATAAAAAATAAAGTCCCTTTAAGACTAGCACCTCCAAAGAGCAGAAGTTCCTGTCCTTTTCAGAAAATCTTAACCTATCATTATGGATTAAACACCTATTGCAGACAAAATATCATGGTTTAAAATTGTTTGAACACACACATCTGAATTCAATGCCATTTTCATGAGCAGTAAGTCCTTCTGGATGTTTACACGTATTAAAATTACATGACCCAAAACGCCTAGAGCAGGGTAAGATACCCATGTAAGAGAAGAGATGGTACAACACCCCTTTGTCTCTAAAGAATAACACAATGGACGGGGTGCGGAGAATAGGCCCGGGCAATACGGACATCCAAATAATGATCATGGACATCCAAATGATCCCCAGGTATGTCCCTGTCCCAATTCCTACAACCCATGAATTTGTTAACTTCCGTGGCAGAAGGAACTTTGCAGGTGTGATTAACTAAAGCTTGTAAGATGGAATGATTATTCTGGACTATCCAGGTGGGCCCAATGGACTCCCAAGGGTCCTTTTAAGAACACAGGACAGTCACAGAAGGAGATGTGACCATTTCCAGGAGCGGAGCTCAGAGTCAGCAAGAGGAATGTGAAGGAGCTCCACTTCTGCCCTTGAGAAAGGCCAGGAGACGGACCCCCGCTGGGGCCTCCAGAAGGAACCAGCCCTGCCAACATCTGGCTTTAGCCTAATGAGACTTGACTGTAGATTTCTGACCTCCAGAACCATAAGACAAGAAATCCGTGTTCCTTTCAGCACTAAACGTGGGACTTTGTAACCGCCACCACAGGAAAGGGATGCAAGGTGGCTGATTAGCAGACACCAGGTTCCCTGAACCCGCTGCAAGGTTCTAGCCACGAGCTCCTCCAGGAGGCATAGACAACAGACGCCACGTCGTCAGGGCCGTTTGCTCCACCCCAGCAGGACCACCGATCATGCTACACGATCAAGAGCTGGTGCAAAAGTAAAGGTCACCTTAGCAACCACCTCACAGCTGAAAACTACTGTGACAGGGTTCAACTATCCTCAGAGTCTAAGAGCTAAAGGAGACGCCTTCGGGCCCGAGGTAAGAAGCAGACATGCGCGCAGCCCCCTGCACCTGTGGCTTGGTCTCCACTCGCCGCTGCCTCGCTTCCGCCCTGCTTTGCAGGCTTCTGCTGGAACTCACTAACAGCTAGGAAGCATCGGCCAGGAAAGCTCTTCATTTCTGACGTATTAAACACAACTTGTATAATACACTTTCCGTTTCATTTTGCATTCAGCACTCTGTGTTCTTGGACCCCGTAATATCCTCATTAAGAGATCTGTTTGGGCCACTGGCAGGAAGGCAGGATGGCTTGGCTGCCTTCACAGCTGCCACAGAGCCTGGTCCCAGGGGATACTGAAACCTTGAGCAAATTATTCACTAGCACCCTGCACTCTCTGAACTCACCGGCCTCTGGCACAGTCTCTGGGCCGAGGGAAGCAGGCGTGAGGCTGGGGAATCGGTCACATCTGGACAAGCTCTACTTGGATAAAAGAACCACCCCCCAACCACCTCCCCTGTTCCATGGTTCATGGGCCCCATGGTCCCCCACAGCAATAAAGCAAAGAAAGCGTTTAACTTGTAACTCCCTGGTTCTCACTGCAGATCTTCAAAACAGTCCGATGTCAGGACCCCATTTCTTTCTGTTGAAATTTATCAAGACGACTCTCAAACCATTCATTTCAGGAGGAATTTGTGGTGACAAGGATGGCCTGAACAGTGAACGAAAATGTGGGTGTGGGCTGAAATCAGTCCAGAAATTAATATCCTGTGCCTGTTCACGACACGGGTTTTAAATGTTCAGGACTGTGCATCCTCAGAAGACCATTTGCTTTCAAATAACACCCACACCCTCGCTGGCCTGCTTCCCTGACCACAGAAAGCTTCTGGAATGAGCTTCTGCACGGAGCTGGTTATAGATTCTAGGAGGGCAGCATGTGTAAACCAACTTCTGGATGGCGGAAAAGCACGCTTCTTCCACATGCTGGTAACTCAGTGACAGCTGACACCATCTCCTCAATGGCCAGAAGAGAAAGAACCACATCCGGCAAACAAAACTCACATACCCGTGAGAAAAGGGGACTCTGGAAGAAAGTAATCAGCACGATCTAAATTCAAATGGAGGTGTCCTGAAGCAGAACTTCCTCGGGTCCCACAATTAATGTCACATCCAGAAGGAAGGTGAGGCTCCTGGTGCCATATTCTGGGGTCTCAAAATCACAGACGCTCAGAGCCCCAGGAGTTGCTCCTGCATCCCTCAATATCCAGACTCCCTCCCAGTCAACATTCATACTAAGGACCCACTAAGACTGATGCCCAGACTCTGAAAACGTAAAGATGAGTAAAACAGTCCCCCTTCTCACCAAACTCAAAAGCCAGTGGCTAGAAAGACACAGAACAAGGAAACTACCCCTTCTGTCACAGAAGCTTCCACACGGGATCAGACATTAGGGGGAAATGACACTGAACGTGAGCACTGAAGACGCCAGCTAGGAGGAAGGGTAGTGGAAAAAAAGAGAATTGCATACTGGGCAGAAAGAGCAAAGAGCAAACATTAAGAAGCAGGAAAAAACAAGTTTTCTCCGGGTGTTCAATGAGGTGCTCACCTGAGTGAAGACAGAAATTATAAGCTAAGGGAAAATGCCCGTGAAAGACCCTGAGCCATGATCAGGAGTCTGGAGAGAATCCAGGAGGCAATGGGGAGAGTTGTCAGCCCTCCAAGCCAGAAGAGGGCATTCTTCGCTCATTCACTCATTCAACAAACGGTTCTCCTGGCTCCTCTAGAGATAGAAGGCTGAACAGAAGACAACCTCTTCCTTCCTTCCGGACGCTGGTACTCACTTGTGAAGACAGGTGATTAGGAAAAAAACAAGAAAAGTAAAGCGGGTGTGAAGAAAAGACAGTACAAGGAGTTTGGACACGTGTGGTACAGGAAGCTGACCTCGTTAAGGGTGAGGGGCCGGCGTGCTCAGCAGGGACCCAAGGGTTGACGCGAAGACTCACCGCTTTGAGCATGAAGGACGGGAAGCTGGGAAGGGTCACTGAGATGCTAGAGGAAGAAAGGTGGATTGGAGAAGGAATGAAGGAAGTAGGGCTTAAGAATTCGGGGGTCGAAGTACCAGCAACAACACCCCCCTTGAGTAGTATCCATAACCAACAGTCACTTGACCTCTGACAAACAGCTCTGAGCATGGGGATCTCATCACTTCCCCAGAGGGTGGACTCTGATACCTGGCGAGTCTAATTCTTACAGCAAGAGTTCCTTCTTATATGAAGACCATGTCTGCTTCCCCATAACATTTATGCATCGATCCTGGATCCACACTCAGGAGCAAATCACAGGAAGCCCATTCCCTCTTCTGGACATATTTCCCATTAACTGGGGAAGATCCTGGTCATTTCCAACTCATTCACATCAGATGCCAAGAACAGAAAAGTTCTAGAATGTTAGGGCCCCAAGAGCCCCCATAGGTGACCTTCAGTTTTATGTCATTTCATGCAACAGGACACAAAGGCCTAGAAAGAGCGGTGATCGTACCCCCAATCACCCAGCTACTCTGGCTCAGCTGATCTGGGAGCCTGAGACCACCCCCCGGCCACAATCTAGTGCGCTCTCAATGTATCTTGCTGCTGTGTGTAATCTAACTCCAAAACTTTGTGCTGAGGGCATCTGTATCTCCGGGAGAGCCAATGAAATTAAACAGGGTTGAAAAATAAACAAACTCACATAAAGTATAAATAGCATTTTCATGAAAACAGGCAGCAGCTCTGTCCCTTATTTATGGCTTCCCCTGCCTTGAAACAGAAAACTCACGGGTGTCGATAAATGGATTGCAAAGTTGTTATGTTTAACTACAGAGAAAAGCATGTCTCCCTGGGCTCTTTTGGAAATGCACAGATGTCCACTGGCAACTGGCAGGGGCTGCAAGGAAGTACCCTTTGTCTCCCAGTAAAGACTCTGCCTTTTCTAGAGTCTCCAATCTCTGGCTCAGGATAGGTCAGGCAGGTCATCCTGTGCCCTCACCCCTGACGCTGAGCTCCACCCCCCCACCGCCACACTGCACTCCTGTTTACACACCTCTCATGTTAGGTTTTTCATTACCTCTCAGGGCAGCTCATTCCAGCCCTGGACAGAGTGATCCTTTACTATGATGAGCTTGACAGCTGGCTCCCTGCCACGTCCCTCCATAGATTTGGGGGCCATCTCTCTTTCAGGTGACAGCCCCCTGACTGCTTGCTGAAGCTGATCATGTACATTTGCAGCTTCTGCTTCTCCAAGGTAAATAGCCCCAATTCCTTCCACTATTTCGTAGGTAACAAGGTTTGAATTGGCACTGTCATTCACCATGATTCTCCTAAATATGCTGACTTGTCTCGCCTGTTCTTAAAGTGTGGCATCCAGAAATAAATGCTGTGGTCCAGCTATGGACTAACAGATACCCTATAAAAGACACACATCACCTCTGTCATTCCAGTGAGAATACCTGTTAATGTACTCACATCATCTAGCCCCTGTTTAATGCCATTTGTGATTTGATCCCAAGGGGAGGATTTATGATAAGCATCAATGTTGATAAATAAGGCACCTACACCCAGTCGGTGCAGGTCACCTCAGAGTATTATTTCCTCGACCCTCCCCATTTCCCGTCGTCTATCTGCCAGTCTAATGAAATCATTCAAAGTCAAGGATCAAGGTCACTCCATCCACCAGGGCTGGCCCAGATAGTGTGATGGTGGAAAGCAGACTTCCAGCTGGTATCAACCTATCACTAAGCACAGACGATTATGAATTCTCCATACTGCAGATCAACTCCCAGTCTCCTTTTTTTAGAAACTCCACCACTTACCTTTGGGGGCCACCCCTCCCCCATTCTGACTCCACATGTTTTAGGGAACTCCTCTCTACCCTATGACCAAAAATAGGCACAGGGCACAGGGCTGGCCTCACAGCCTCCCTCAACCACAGCGATTAGTGTCTGGACTACATGTGAGCAGGGCCAATTCAATCCAAAGCAATACTGCAGAATTAGGGGAAGAAAGAACTCTTTCTATAGGCACTGGTGAGGGTAAGTTGTAAGCTAAAGCTTCCTCTGTGTAGATAAAACTGCCCTGAAAGAAACCATGGCAGACAAAAGTAGAGCAAAGGGAAGGAGGGAGACTGAGCTACAAAATTATCATTTGAGCCCCTGGATCCAGCCTTTCCTGATGCCTGTCCTACCTTTGAACTTACTGGTTTTGTTAGCTCCCAAATTCCCTTGTTGCCAAAATCATTTGGGGTTGGGTTTCCATCAATGAGTGCAGATCAAAATTCTGCTCACAGCCATCCAGAAAGGTCATGTGACACCGTGTCAAAGCTCTCGCCAAAGCCTGCTACCTCACTGAAGTCCTAATCTACAACATGGTATTGTAGACAGACACTCCAAATCTTGAGTCCAATAACCCAGGTCCATCCTGACTGGCTCTGGGGCTTGGACAGATCACCGCAGGACCTCTGCCCCACCGTCCTCATCTGTACCTACTACGTGGGATTACCACTGAGAAAGAGTCAATGCGTGCAAAGTCCTTACAACCACACCTGGCCCGCAGAAATGCCTAAAACACAATCATCCTCATTGTTGTTATTATTCTTACACTATTATCATTACCCATCCAGTTATACTGGCAAAGTCAATGTTTTCCTGTACTAGCCCTGGACTGGCACCGGGTGCTCTCAACCTTTTTTACAAGGCTCTTCCATCGTCCCCGGCACAATGCTTCCTTCAGTCTCTTCTAGGATCAACAGCAACTCACCTTCCTCCCTCTGATCTCTTTGCCAAAATGTACTCGTCCACTGCCATGTCATAATTTACCCCATTTAGCTGCTCAGATGGAAGCTCCTCTACTCCAGGGACCTATGGGACAAGGGAGTGACGGGGTGTGGTCCTGGGCCCTTTCCTGCTATGCAGACATACGGTGCTACCTCGATCACATGCCGCTGAGCAAACCTCAGAAAGTGCGGTGGACCTCCTAATTAAAAGGCAGCCCTGAGCTGTCAATAAAATTATGCATCAAGGAAATGTTTAAAAACACCATAGTGACATTCTCTCTCTCTAAAAATGAAAATCTTTGAAAAAAAGGGGGACAGGGGTTGAGTGTCGACTCTTGATTTCGGCTCAGGTCATGGTCTCCGGGTTGTGGAGTCGAGCCCCACGTCGGGGTCCACGCTCAGCATGGAGCCTGCTTGTCCCTCTTCTTCCCCTTTTGCCCCTCCCCTCTCTCTCTCTCTCTCAAAATGAATCAATAAAATCTTCGAAGAAAATTGAAACACAGGAGTGACTTCCTTGAGACAGGTTTTCACTTGAGATGTTTTTGACTTCAATTGGGGGGGGCAAATAAAAAGAGAGTGTCCTCCTTGACGCGGCCATTCCTTCTTCCCTCCCTGAAGCTCAGAAAACCATCTCTGATCCGTGAAACACTGCACTGCCTTTGAAACTGCTGGCTGGAAGAAGGGCGAGTCTCATCTTCTCTACCGATTTCTGCCAAGTGACAGGGACTGGTGTTTGATTTTATTTGTTTGGGGAGGGCAGCTCTTCTGTTGCATCCCTCTCTTGGGCCAGTCAGTGTGACTGATCATCTTTCACACCGGGCCCGGCCTGACAGCTCCAACCACCGTCTCCCACGGTGCCTGGGGCTCGCCTGGCCATCGCACGCGTGCCGCCTCCATGGCACGGTGCACGTCCAGGTCTGCTACCACCGCCTTCCCAGCACCGGGCTCGGCAGAGGCGCTTGACAAGAGCGGTAGCAACGGTAACAACAAAACGTTCAACGTGTGAGTAAACGAACAACTGAAGAATGAAAGAAACATGTGGCTCCATGAACAGTGAAGGAATCCCTCCGGGGCCCAAACCCTTCTCCCCTTACCGACATGGCGATCGACGTGCAAGGCTGGGATCTGACATGTACGACCCCCCCCCCCGACTGTATGCAGACGCACCTCATTTTGCTTTTGTTTGCATTTTGTCCTCCTCACTATGGACTGCCTCCCGCTACCTGTGTAAACCTGGCACGTCTCGGCCTGTGTCCGCACGCACGTGCCCCAACATCCTCCCGTTCCACAGAGTGACAAGTTGGGATCAGATGACCCGAGGGGCTTCCGAGGACTCCGGGGCAGCCAGTGTCCTTGTGCGTCCCTCCTCCCTCTCCCTGTGCGGAAGCCACCTTCTTACCTTCCAAGCTCCCGGCGAACAGGTAAAGCCAGGTGATGGCTGGGATGCAGAGAACGGTCAGCGAGGCAGCCAAGAATTTCCGTCTCCCTCTGCAGATTCCCAGCATCCTCTCAGAAGTGGCAACCCCTAATCCCAGCACCGCTTCTCTGCCCGGAGCACGGGGTCCTCGGCCTCCCTCATAATACTTTCTGAAAGGAAGAGCAAAGAGGAAGGGCTGAGTTCCCAGCGCTGTAAAAAGGATGCAGATTGCAGAGGGGGGGTATCCCAGAGATCCTGAAAGTATCTGGCTCCATGACGACTTCCTGCTGACCTTCCAGCCCAAGACACAATGCTGCAGTCTTACATCTATCAAAACCAAGACAGCTCTTTAAAAAGTAAATAAAGGATGAGGAAAACTATGACACTGCTCCCTCCTTCCTTCCCTCTCTTTCTCACACAGGCGCGCGCGCGCACACACACACACACACACACACACACGTGCGTGCGCAAGTATTTTATAATACAGATTAGTTTGAAGCCTGAACACACTTACTAAAAATGCATTTAGTTAGCACCTTGTATGTACCAAGCACTAACTAGGTGCCCTGTTTTCAGAAATGCCAGGAATGCGGGTTAGTTTCAAAAACACAGTCTAACAAGAGAGACCAACTTAAAACATCCACGGGCACTCCAAAACTGTGACGACTGAGAAGTGCATGCATGGACCTCTCTGCAAAGACCAAGGAAGTTGCTGACCGATCCCTGGGCGGTCAAAATGGCAGAACAGGTCCTGAGTTCGAGCCAGGGAGAGCCGTGGAAGGCGCCGGGGGCTGCCTGCTGGCGCACTCGGAGGAGAGGAGGCTGGGTTGGCCAATGTCATCTGCAGGGAACCACATCCCGATCACAGCTGATAACCTGCACTCACCAGGGACTGTCTTAATAGCTTCCATCTTTAATATGGAAGATGTCCAAAAAAGCGTGGAAACGATTAAAACGTGCAGAAGATGGAGAGGAACACAGATAACCTGTCACCAGCCTGCAGAGAGTCAGTCCCGAGGCCGGGAGGACTTGCTGAGACGTGTTCAAAGCAGAGGGGGAAGGTCAATGCGCACGGAGTAGAGGCCCAGGATCCTTCACCTGGGGATCTGACCGGCAGGTCATGTGCCTTATAAAGGAATTTAAAAACCAACAGCCCCGCAATCTCATCTCCACCTACCTCCGCACATCGAGGTCACACTGGCTGCAGGTGGAGCGAGGAGCCTCGCAAACAGAGCAGAACCTACCCCTGCGGGCAGCTACACAAGGCTTGTCATCCCCAAAGGAAATTGCTGGTTTGGGTGTCCCCTTGGGTATTCCCATCATGTGTCCTTCCCTCTGCCATAACCCTTAAACCCCACGGGACTATGGCCTGGTTGAACCGTCTGCCCTCCCCACCAACCTTGGGGTTTCCGAGAGACAGACATCCCGTCCACTCACCTTGCATTCACTAAGACGGGGCATACCATCTGTCACCTGTAGGCTGGCTGGTAACTGTCGGCTGAGCAAATAAATGGGCTCAGATTCTAACCAACGGCGGCCCTTCCAAGTTTCAGGAGTCTGTGTTCAGCAAGTTGCTGGCAATAAACACCTAATGGAGCCAATCTCAATTGTCAACGCCAGGTTTGCTTCTGCACCCAACTCTGACATGATTTTCTAAATGGCCCTCCTTTGAAACAGACGAATGATCCCAGGGCTGGAGGGTGTGGGCTAGCAAGGAAAACCAAACAAGCAAAATCGCTTTAACCAAGGAATGTTGATTGGAGGAAAATCCCCCGTGGGAAGTGTTTCATTCTGAAGCATGGGAAACAGACCCTCCACACAAACTCTGTGTGTCACCAAGAATTGAGGATCGCCCTGCCACTGGCCAAATCTCGCAGGAAGAACAGGGGACAGGAGGCTATGCAGTTAGATCTGGATTCAAATCCAGTTCCACGTGTGACTAGCTGTGACACTGGCAGCCCCCTGTCGCTGGGTAAGCTTCACTTTGTTCAACTCAAGCAACGCCCTCTCTGTCTGAGAGTCTTCAATGAGAGAGCCCTTGAATAAGTGCGGAGCAAAGGAACATGTGACAGGGTGAGCCCCACCTCGAGAGCTGAACGAGGAGCAGTACTCAGGCTTTTCCAGAAAACAGACCCCAACAAGTATGGCTGACACCACCAAATGGGTGATCTCAACCTGAACACCCTACTCGAATCTCCTTTAGGAGATACGACCACATTAAAATGGCCCTTTGCGGGTTTTTTTGTTTGTTTGTTTGTTTTCAGTTCACTTATAATAATAGTAGCAAAGACAGCTAGCAGTAATAACCTATGAGGTAGGAACCAGTTTTCATCCCCCTTTAAGGGATGAGAAACCGAGGCCTAAAAAGACCAACTGGCCAAAGGTTATACCTATGCCAACAACACGTCAGGCTCTCCTCTCCCTAAGGAACTGATTCTAACAACCTTTGCCAGGGGTCCTTTTCCCTCTGATCTATCCTAAATCCTTCATACTGAATCTTAGGATTTTTCTTCCCAGAGTTCAATATAACACCACTGTTTGCTCTCACTCAAAAAAAAAAAAAAAAAAAGTTTAATAGAGCAAAAACTGGAAAGCTCTTGGTGAATTTGGACTTCAGGGGAAAGCAAGAATATATATGGAGCTGAACTCAAGTGGTGTTAATATTTAAAAGCATTTTTAAAAAACTCTTTAAGACACTTCTTTTCCTCTTTTCCTCGCTCCATCTGCAAAAGTTAATTTCAACTGGCACGATTTGTCCAAAGTTTTAAAACAGAGTCTAGGGTGGTTTGCATTTTATGATAACACTGGCATCTGAAATTAAACCCAGCAGGTAAAAAATATTCCTTCATGGATTTGACTTTTAAATGACACCTCTGTACACTAAAAACACATTTTAAAGAAAAATCTCAATTTATATCAGAAGTTACTCTAGGAAGTCAATACAGGAATCAACACAAGAAGAAAGGAAGGAAGAAACCGAAGGTGGGCTGGAAATTACCTCCCACATGTGCAAATGTTGATGGATTAACTGGAAAACCAGTCTGGAACCTGCTTTTGCCTGGTCAGAGGGAGACACACTCCTGGGGCAAAGAGTCACCTTTAAAATGCCCCTGTCTCGGAACCCTCCTACACTGTTGGTGGGAATGCAAGCTGGTGCAACCCCTCTGGAAAACAGTATGGAGGTTCCTCAAACAGTTGAAATTAGAGCTACCGTTCGATCCAGCAATTGCACTACTGGGTATTTACCCCAAAGATACAAATGTAGGGACCCGAAGGGGTACATGTACCCCAATGTTTATAGCAGCAATGTCCACAATAGCCAAACTGTGGAAAGAGCCAAGATGCCCATCGACAGATGAATGGATAAAGAAGATGTGGTATATATACACAATGGAATATTATGCAGCCATCAAAAGGAATGAGATCTTGCCATTTGCAACGACGTGGATGGAACTGGAGGGTGTTATGCTGAGTGAAATAAGTCAATCAGAGAAAGACATGTATCACATGACCTCACTGATATGAGGAATTCTTAATCTCAGGAAACAAACTGAGTGTTACTGGAGTGGTTGGGGGTGGGAGGGATGGGATGGCTGGGTGATAGACATTGGGGAGGGTATGTGCTACGGTGAGCGCTGTGAATTGTGCAAGACTGTTGAATCACAGATCTGTACTTCTGAAACAAATAACACAACATATTTTAAGAAAAAAGGAAAAGAAGAAGATAACAGGAGAGGAAGAAAAGGGGAGTATGTCAGAGGGGGAGACGAACCATGAGAGATGATGGACTCTGAAAAACAAACTGAGGGTTCTAGAGGGTAGGGGGGTGGGGGGATGGGTTAGCCTGGTGATGGGTATTGAGGAGGGCACGTTCTGCATGGAGCACTGGGTGTTATGAACAAACAATGAATCATGGAACACTGCATCAAAAACTAATGATGTAATATATGGTGATTAACATAACAATAAAAAAATTAAAATGCCCCTGTCTCGAACTCAACACCCAATTCTTCTTGGCCAAGCTGGTCAATTTCTCCCACTAAACATCTACTACTCCATCTGTCTTCTCCCATCTGTCTTAACCAATGAAATTCACATTCATGCAAAACATTGCATGAGTCAGAAAAATTACTGTGATCTATTAAAGCCACAAAAGCAGCATTCACAGCTGAGAGTAAAATGTGATTACAAGTATCCTTCAGTCCAACATAACACATTGTATACACATGTACAAATACCTATAAAACTATACATATAAAAAAGATATAAAGGTTATAGGTTATCTCTGGGCATAGGATATGGATACTTTATATATGAATATGTATTTTTCCCAGATTTTATACAAAAAATATGTGTGGCTTTTATAATTTAAAAGTTGAATCACCATGTCTTCTTGTTATATTGCACGTGATTCAAAATACCTCAGCGCGAACAGTGAAGAATAATGAGTTAGTTTTACTTTACATGCGAGGTGCAGTGATTTAAGATCTGTAGGATTCTTGGGGAGCCTGGGTGGCTGCGTCTGCCTTCGGCTCAGGTCATGGTCCCAGGGTCCTGGGATCGAGCCTGGCATCAGGCTCCCTGCTCAGTGGGAAGCCTGCTTCCCCCTCACCCTCTCCCCCTGCTTGTGTTCCCTCTCTCACTGTCTTTCTCTGTCAAATAAATAAAATCTTAAAAAAAAAAAAAATCTGTAGGATCCTCATTGGGAATATACCCTCCAGGGGTGGCTGGCTACCATCTGAAAGACTCTAGTCAGAAGCTCACATTCCAAATGCTGATCTGATCAACACTGGAGATTGTTTTTTTGTTTTTGTTTTTTTTAAAGTAGGCTCCACAGCCAACACGGGGCTTGAACTCACAACCCTGAGATCAAGAGCTGCAAGCTCTACCAATTGAGCCAGCCAGGTGCCCCTGGAGGTTGTCTTTTAATTAGTATCATTAGAAATGAGTTTTCATGGGTGTTCAAGATGTATGAGTTGTCTAGAAATACTGTACATGAAGAGGGAATAAAAATCTAAGTAATCTCCAAAAGAAACAAACAAACAAATAAACAAAAAGTCTAAGGAACCCAACGGCCAAAATCCTTCAGATTCACTTAGGAGCCAAACTGATCCTATGGGCAGGCAACAGAGTTGGGTCACCGACTGTAACTTTAAGATCGGGTGAATCCTGTCAGTTGCATGTTGTCATCTGAGTCTCAAGTGAACCTTTCTTACAAGCTGTGGTGCCAGTTCCTAAGAGGCCACGGGGCTGGCCCTCCCTGAGCTTTCAATACAGGTCCTACCTACAGCAGACGGACCCTCCAGAGGTGTTAGCTTTGTTTTATCATTATTTGTACTACTGCACCCCTTGCCTTTACCCAAGCCTCTCCCACACAGCCCGACGATCCAGCCGCGCCTTTCCTCCTCTCCTGCACCTCCAGGGGAATTTCAAGTCCTTGCTGCCTCTGCAGAACATTTCCCAACAAGTCCAGACCTGGAGGTGCTCCCTCCCTTTGTTCTAAACTCCAAAGGCTGTCAGCAGCACATTCCTGATCACGTCACTGTCTTCTCATCATTTCCTAGCATTAATGTCTCTTGACTACACCAAAACTCCTTAAGGGCCAAGGATCCGGGTCCTCTCGTGTTTGTCTTCAGCCTCTGCCTGAGACGAGCAGCTAAGACCACAGTTTATACTTAGCCATCTCCATCCAAAGTGTGGTCCCTGAAACACCAGCAGCAGCAGCTCATATCTTGCCAGAAATGCAGGCAGTCAGGTACCCCCTCAGCCCCACGGATCAAAATCTGCATTTTAACAAGCGCACATCGCTGTTTCGGAGCTCTGTGCTACTAAAGCACTGAGTAACTGACCGGTTATTGTCCCCCACCACTCCTACTGACCCACTCCCTCACCTCACCCCTGCAGGGACTGGCCAGGGCACTAGGGAGAACCAGCACATCCTGGACTTTGTTGGTTATCTATTTATCACAACAGTTCTCTGATAGATGGAAGGAGAGTTCCTAGAAGGAAAAGTGCCTCTTTCCAATTAAACAGAAGCATCTTATGGACTCGAGGTGGCTCTGATGGCCCATCCTGACCTCCCATCAAAAACACTGCTTACACATTTGAATGATTGGACAGCACCAACACCACCCACCGAGGCATCACTGTACCCATCTTGCAGACCAAGAGAGACTCGAGGACACTGATTTCATTGCCGGAAACCCTGGGACTCAAATTCCAGTGCTTCCTGAGTTCTGTGCTACAGGGCACACAACTGACGACCAGTCTGTCTCCCCAGTCACAGCAAAATGCCTCAAGGCCAGGCGCTTCTGTCTACTTTGGCCACCGCTGTCTTCTTTGTTGCTAGCACACTATCTAGCAATATAGGAGGAGATGGCTAAGTATTTACTGAACGGATCAATGACTGAGTATCTCCGTCACAGGCAGCATCCTCCCTGGATATGCATTATCATACGAACTACCCGGTGTGATTCAAGGGCCAGCCCACACCTTCACCCCCACCCGAGCCCAGCTATGGAATCCTCTGGAATTTCCACTAAGGGATCAGCAAATTCCTCTTTAAACCTCCGTTTCCCCTGGCTCTCTTCCAGCTCTGCTCTTGGGGGAAAGTACAGCCGTGCCCTGGATCATGGCTTTCCCCAAAGGAGAACCCCTTCCCCTACTCTCTCATGCAAATACCTGAGGGCTAGGAAGCCGGCGTCTGCCCCGTCTTACTGCCTCTCCCTCTTCGGAAGACCCTGACCCTCGGTGGCTCACCACTGTTCTCTCCATCCTAGTCACTGCCACCTGGCATCTGCTGGGTACTCCTCTCATTCTGGAAGACCTCAGCGTCCGCCACACGCTCCTCCACCTCTCCGCCCCGATTCCGTGACAGAAACGGTCAGTTCAAAATGTCTGCCACTTCACATGGGCCAAATTTACATTCTAGAACTTGGTGTCCCCCAAACCAGCACAACCTCCCAAATCTCAAATGTCAGTGTCAGCCCCCGGGGGCCTTGCCAGGATGCCATTACACAAATTCTTCACTGTCATCGTGAACCCCAATCCATCGGCTTTCTTCACGCCTGCCCATCCAGCTCTAGATTTTCCTTACGTTTGCTCTCATTCGGCTGAGAGGCCATGATTCAGTATTATAACCTCCCTCTGCAAGCACGCATGGTCCCCCTTGGCCCTCCTTTCCAATTGTACCTTCCTGGAAAAATCCACTCGTGCAGATGAGCACAACCATACGTGTTCACCATGGCTTTCCTTGGGAAGCCAAATGCTGGGGTAGGAAACCGCACCATCAGGCAGGCAGATCCGTTCCACTTAGTCATGTCTGATTTCAACTGCTAAGAGACGCTATTACCTTTCTCTGGTAAACTCCCTTTCTTATTACCTGAGATATTTATTTCACACATTCCTTTTCTCCTCAAGCTTCCTCTTTTCCAAATGGCAAATTTCAGGTGTGTTCCGGGATGCAGTGTAGGATCCACTGTGTTTTCTCTCCCCAGGTGAGATCCCTCATTCCTATGTCCCATGAGACAGTCTCCAGGCTGATGCCTCCCACATTTTTATCTCCGGCTCTGGCCTCTCCTCCGACCTCCAGACTCACGTGTACAAAGACCTTCCCCCTACCATGTGGCCTCAGACCTCAATCCCAATTTCCCCCTCCCCTACCCCCTCTTCTCCAGAGCTTTCCACCTCCTTAAAGAACACCATCATCTACATGAAAGCTCAAGCCCGACACCTGGGAGCCATTCCCCATTCCTTACTCACCCCTCGTATCTTGTCAAATCTGGCCATCCTCAAATCCTGCCATTTTTACCTCTAAAAGATGTATTCTGTCCAATGATACACCCACTTCTTTCCAGTTTTACTGCCACTATATAAATCCAAGCGACCATAGTCTCATGCGTGGACCCAGTGCAATAGCTTCCTAACTCCGATCACACTGGAAATTATTCAACATTTCCCCCACAGCTCTTAAAATAAATCCCAAACTCTTTGGCGTGTCTGTAAGGAGCTGCTTGGCTTGACCTCTAACTGCCTCTCAAGTCTTCATCTCTGACCACTCGCCCTTTAATTCTCCTTGCCTCCAGCCACCCCGGCCCTATTGCTTCCAGAACGCACCTCAGGGCCTTTGCCAAGTGTGTTCCCTCCGTCTGGAATGCTTATCACTCTGCTTTTGCGTGGGCTGAGGGCTGCTGACTCCTCCAGCCAAGGTCTTGAGTGCAACTCAGAGAGGTCTTCTCGGATGGCCCTATGCCCGAGGGCCCCTCCTTCGCTCCATCGGTCACCATGCTCCGGCCACCCCCTCTCCTGTCCTCCTCAGACTCTGGCATGATACAATTATCTGAGGGGTTACTTATTTAATGGTGGCCTCTCTCACTAGATTTCAGTCTCCCCTTGGGCAAAAATGGCTGCTTTAATTTCAGCGCACACCCAGGCACACAGAAGGCTTATTCTTTAAATGGATGAACGAGCAAGTGAATGAAGGTGCCGGACAGCCCTGACCACCAGATACCTTGTGGGCCTTCTACTGTTGTTTTGATAAGCCCTTTCTACACGAAAGCTTGCCATCTTGCTGCCTGATCCGTAACACCTGTAATAGGAGAAAACAGAATCCACACAGTGCCCCACATAGGTCCCTACGGTTGGGCTGAACCCTGCCGAGACCCTTTGGTACGTTTGAGGTCACTTGCCAAGTTCACTGTGGTAACTTTCTCTCCTTTCTCTGCTCCACAAGGAAGAACACACAGGGGGGTTGGGTCTCTCCCTCGGAGTACAGGGCTTCCCTCTGGGAGGCCTAACCCCACAGATGCTTCCTCCCTCTCTCTCTTCTCTGCACATCAGGGCCGAAAGCATCTCCCTCCAGGAGATGATGTTTGGGCTCGTCAAAATGGTACTCCTGATTCCTTTTTTCCTTCAGAGAATGGCATTTGGCCTTGGGGGCACTGTTTAGAAACTGATCACGTGAACTACAAGAGTAAAAGCCACCTGCAATATGCTTTGGAACAAACGTTGAAAACGTGGAGTTCACCGTGTTTTAAAGGACTCTAGGGGCCCATTTCTGCCAACTTGGTTTGTCTTGATCCCACTGTGAAGTCCAATCCTCTTGCTGCAGAGAAACACGTCCTTTTGCTCTCAGAACCACTATGATGTCTTAGATAGAGGTCGTGCTAGGGCCTCTTGAGCCAGTCGTCACCCACCCATTTCACACAACTTTGCAGTTAGGACACGCCACCTGAAGCCTGAGAGCCTGGCCATCTTGTCTCTGTTATGTTCACAGCGAGCTCCAAGGCACGGTCCGCATCTGATGCGGGCCTCACGGCATTTATGGAGGACGGGGAGTCAGGACTTGGGTTCAAGTATCAGCTCTGCACGTTGGCTGTAGGATCTTGACAAGTCGTTCAATATCTCGCAGGCTCCCATCCTTAAAGGCCATGGCAATACCGAGCCCTGCTGATTATTGCAAGGATTGAGGAAGTTCAAAAGAATCTCCAAAATACGACTGTACAGCAACATGAGGTGCCAGAGTAGTATTAATAACATTAAATTAGTTGGATTTCAGCTGCTTGACCAATCAAATTCTAAGGCCCACAAAGTAGTTAGAAAGGTGTCTTCATCCATTTGGGCTGCTTTGGAAAAACACCACAGACTGGGCAGCGTAAACAACAAACATTTATTTCTCACAGTTCTGGAGGGTAGGAAGGCCAAGACCCAGGTTCTAGCATGTTCGGTGTCTGGTGAGAGCCCGCTTCCTGTGTCTGCCCACGGGGATGCACGGGAGCTCTCTGGGGTCCCTTTTATGAAGGCACAGTCCCATTCACAAGGGCTCCACCCTCATGACCTAATCACCTCCCAAAGGCCCCACTTCCTAATAGCACTGCATGGGGGGTTGGGATTCAACATGTGGATTTTAGGGGGACCCAAACATCCAGTCCATAAGTAAAGAGGGAAGGGATCTAACAAATATGGCTGGCCCTGGTCCTGCCTCAAGCTGGCATATACTTAAAAGGAAAAAACATCCTACCATCTACAGGGGGGAACATAAACTGTGCTGAACACATTATTCAATGAGTGTCAACTTTTTTAAAGGGGTCATTTCTGTTCTTTAAAAAAAGGAATTGCCCCATGAAGCCAATTATATCTCAAAACTCTGTGCCAGGAAATGATTCGTGAAGAACCGAACCAATACGCTTCCTGGGACAAGATGACAGCTACTATTACAACGCTCGTCCTGTTCTCCATAGCCACCTTTAAAAAGGAAAAAAGAAATAAGGGAAGTTGATTTTAATACTAGATTTTATTTGGCCTAGCGTATCTAAAATATTAGCATTTTAACATGTCACCAGTATAAAATATTACCAAGAGATTCCATTCTTTTTCTTGTGCTAAGTCTTCAAAATTCAGAGCGCGCCTATTGGGACAAGTGCCGCTCAATCTGAACAAGCCACATTTCAAGGACTCCAGAGCCACAGTGCGGAACAGTCCAGGTGAGCAGCTTCTGAGCCTTCCCATCATCGTGCTTCGGGAAGCAACTGGGGCTGCAGGCCAGAGACTGAGCTGGAACAGAGGACCCAAGGCTCTGCAGGAACACAGGCTGGAGATACGGCAGCCTGGGCGGGTGACAGCGGAACCAGAGAGGACTAGATTTCACTGGACATGAGCGCACCCGAGAAGGGAGACAATATATGGCAGCCAATGAGGATGCCAAGCACCATCCTGACACTCCACGTGGTCTTAACTCACTCAGTCCTTACAACCAATCTGTGCAAATCCACTTTACAGGTAAGGGCACCAAGGCTCAAAAGATTGAGTGACTCAGATCGCATAGCTGGGGGAAGGGTAGGGTAGGAAGGTGCCTGGGGTTAACCCCAAGACTCCTGACATCAAATCCAATGTATTTTGCTCGGCATGGCATTAAAGGCCACCACGACCTGCAGCCCACCCACATCACACCTTCCGATCCAGGACCAGCACCTGGATGAAGGACGCTGTGTCCTTCACATTGCCCTGCTGTGACTTCTTCCTCCTGTTCTAACTCCCTCTTACCTGCATGGTGACAGTGGCTCTCAATTGGGGGTAGTTTTGTCCCCCCCATCCAAAGGATACTTGGCAATGTCTAAAGACATTTTTGATAGTCAAGACTGGAGAGAATGGGGTGCTCCTAGCATCTAGGGACCCAGGAAGTACTACACATTCGCTGTGGTCATCTTGTCCAAAGCCACCTCCCTCAGCCTGGGGAGGTGGAGTGAGCTGATCTGCATCCCAGCTCCTTAATTTCCATCCCTTATATCACGCCATACAACCCGGTTTCCGCTTTTTTAGGCCAGGAGCTCAAGTTTCATAGAGATGTCGACAGGTGGGTGGTGTGAACACCACTTCTAGCACGGAGCTCTCTCTGAGGTGACACAGGTGGAGAAGCAAAAAAGAGGAAAAGACCTGAGAAGCAATCAAAAATTTCCACTTACAATATTAACCTCTTTCAACAATGCATTGCCAAACAGATCTTGAATGCAAATTGATCTTTCCCGGGGATACACACTTTTCCTGGGGTCAGACGACAGCTCCGGGAAGGTTGATTTTTATGTTTTTGTTCTGAATGTTAAATCAGTGCTTAATCATATCCATGAGGCTACCCACTGGAGTGTTTTGGTCTTCATTCTTTTGATTTTCACTCTGGGAAGGGATGATTTAAGCAGGCATGCCTCCCATTTCCATTCTGCTTAAGCAAACACTCATAAGCATTTCTCAAGGGCGGAGACTGCTAAATGCACTCCAGTCTTCCCAACTGCTGGAGGAGGATGTGTCTAACTTGCAGTCTATTTTGCCTGTTTCAAGGCCTATGGAGATGATATGTAAATCTCTCTTGTGGCAAATGATAAGAAGGTAGCTATTTCTTTACCTTCTCTTGACTCCCCAACTTTCAAGCCGTTCCACCCAAGACATGGGGCTTGGGGCTGAGGATAAGCGAAGGATACAGCAGGGTCCCTGCCCTTGAGCAGACCTGTAAGAGTGTAGGGGACAGACAACAACACCATGAACAGGAACACAAGACAGGATCAGGGAAACATGACTCTCAGGAGAAAACATTTGGGCTGAGCCAAGGGAGGATGGCTCAATTCCAAAGGCTGGCAAGGAAAGGGATGTCTCCCCTGGCAGAGGGAGCCTCCCAGGAAAGTACAAGGGCACGCCTGGGATCAGGGGACGGCAGCCAAACACTCACTCCTTGCAGAGTCAGGTAAGGAGGGTGATGGGTGGAAGGGAATGAGCCTGGAGGGCCTTGAATGCCAAGTGAAGGAGAACTTGGACTTCATCCTACAACCCCTCAGGAGCTACTGAGCAGGAATTACAGCACCTGTGGTTAAGAAAACCAACAACTCTGCGAGCGATGTGAATTCCGGGTCAGGCGAAGAAGAAAGTACATCCCAGAGGCCAACCCGAAGGCTTCTGGGGGCAGACCCAGCTGGGGGCCATCCCAAAAGCCGTGTCCTTGTTTGGGGGACATTTCCGTTAACATAGTGCTGATCTGGTCCATATGTGGGTACAACGGACTGAATGTGTGTGATCCCCCAAAATGTGTATGTTGAAATCCTAACCCCCAGTGTGATGGTCTTAGGAGGTAGGGCCTTTGGGAAGTAACTAGGTCACAAGGGTGGAGCCCACGAATGGGATTCGTGTCCTTATTACAGGGACTCTCTCCATCGTGTGAGGATACAAGAAGTCAGCGATCTGCAACCTGAAAGAGTCTCCTCACCAAGCCCTGACCGTGCCAGCAGGCTGATCTCAGACCTTCAGCCTCCAGAACCGTGAGAAATAAATTTCTGTTGTCTATAATACACCCACCCAGCCTGTGTACTGTGTCCCAGCAGCCCTCGTGGACTAAGACAGTGACGCAGCACTATGCCCTGGGATGGGACCTCCAGCTGTGGGGCGTTAGTCACGGTTGGTCTCGGAGTGCTGGAGCAACACGATTCTCCGTTGCCAGGGACTGGTTTGGGGATGGCCTGTGATCCACTCCTGGCCATAAACTGCAATGAAAAGTCACAGTTCACCAAAGCCACAGGAGGGAGAGGGTCATGAAGAAAATTCGTCTTTCAGACGGAAACCTTATTTGCCTCAGATCACAGAGGCCACACTACATGCCTCCCGATTTCAAGATATTTGAGCTACATTGTGTGATGGCTCCCAAGTGTGACACACTGTCGACCCATTCATCGGCTGATGGACATGTGGGTTGTTTCCATCTTTGGGCAATTCTGAATTGTGCCACTATAAATGCTTGTGTACTTCTTTGAGAAAAATGGCTCTTCTTAAGGTTATCGAAATCCCTTTGTTCTATGCACATAAGGAAGTCTATTATTACGAATGATTTTAAATGTCTAGAACCTCGGACTTGGGGAGCTCAACTAGAAACAGCTATTTAGCATCTACTATGCAGCTGGGTCTATACCAGGCACTGGAGGACATTTCCATCTCATTCAACCCTCGAGGTTTTTTTTTTTTTTTTTTTTAAGATTTATTTATTTATTTTAGAGAGGGTGTGTGCACACATCCAAGTGGGAGGAGGGGCGTAGGGAGAAGAAGAGAGAGGGAATCTCAAGCAGACTCTGTGCTAAGTGCGGAGCTCCACATGGGGCTTGATCTCATGACCCTGAGATCATGACCTGAGCCAAAACCAGGAGTCGGACGCTCAACTCACTGAGCCACCCAGGTACCCCAACACTCAAGACTTCTCACATTTGTATGTCATAAGTCCACTGCAGAGATGAGAAAACCACGGCTCAGCGTGAATTAAATGCCGTACCACACATGTGACACACGTAGTATGGGGTAGAACCAGGATGAGACATGGGGGGAAAGTGCCCGGCCTGTTATCTGGCACAGAACAACTATACAAAGAATATGAATGAATATGAATGAATGAATCAATATCCAGTTAGTTCACCAAGTCCCTAGTGGCAGTTTGATAATTAAAAAACAAAAGAACTTGGAGGAGGGTAAGAAGGAAGGTACAGTCTAATATTTACTTTTTCCCCCCCTCTCATAACTCATTGTACTTTTACGGTATGAAATGCTCGGTGGGTGGCTGTATTTGTTTCCTAAGACTGCTGGAACAAAGTTCCATAAACTGGGTGGCTTAGCAGAAATGTATCATCTCACAGCTCTAGGGGCTAGAAGTTCAAGACCGTGGCATAAGCACGGTATACGCTCTCTGAAGGCACTAAGGGAGGGCCTGTCCCAGGCCCCTCTCTGAGCCTCTGGTGGTCCCTTGGCTGATGGCAGCACAAGCCCAGGCTTCACGTGGCATCTCCCTCTGTGTGTATCTGGGCCTAAATTTCCCCTTTTACAAGGACAATAGTCACACTTGATTAGGGCCCAACCTAATCCAGGATGATCTCATTCCAACTACCTACCTCTGCAATGACCCTATTTCCAAATAAGGACATATTCTGAGGTACTGGGGGTTATGACTTCGGCATAAGAATTTGGGGGGGGATGGATATAATTTAGCCAGCAACAGTTAACCTCACCATCACACAAAAGTGAAGAAAAGAAACCACCATGAAGGCAGAGAGTCAGGAAGAGGCATTGCAGTCCTATGGGGTCAGGGATACCCTGTCCCCAGAGGCCACCTGTCAGAGAGCAGCAGGACTGACTCAGGGCCACTGGAGGAAGGACAGGATGGCCTGGACCTACCGCAGGTCTCAACCTTCTCGATGATATGAAAGAAAGAGCATGAAACCAAGCCGCAGGAAACTCAGTCCTGCTCAACCAGCAACTTACACCGTGACTTGACTGGAAACTCACCTTCTCTGGGCCTCAGCATCCAATGACAAACAGTGCAGCTTCCCTAATGGATCCCTGCCCCCTAAAAGGCATCTGCTTGTCAGTTCCAAGTCCATCAGGAGCTATAAACCCCTCCTCTGCAAGGGTGCAGAACTCTTCACAGCATCCAAAAACCTCTTACTGTCCTAGCTCCAGGTAAGAACCTCCAGCTACTGGTGCTGCCACCTTTAAAGTTAGAGATAAAATCTCAGGCATCTGGGCTCCTATAAAAAAAATCAAATTATTCCGATGTCTTTCACTCACACAACACGTCAGACAGATGCAGCACATAAAGTGAGTTCATTAGTTGTGGGGCTGCCAGGAGAACCTAATCATGGTGAGAACACACAAAGCTGTCCCCCTCTTAGAAGTCAGGCTAAATGCTTTCCATTTTTATCACCCAATTCATAACCATGCTGTCTGGCTTTAAGAATCAATAGCCTGGTGGTTTTGGTATCCACTAAATTCTTCTTAGTTTGGACGTTTTTCCATTTCCCATGCCACTTGAAAAGAGCAGAATAAGGTAAATTGCTCCTCTCGTGGCATTTGTTTTTCCAAATCTATAATTTCCTACTGACATGTTCCACACACCAGGGAAGGCAAAGAGGGAAAGGAAGCAGCCCACAGAGGGCTCATCCTAAGATCAAGGAAGCATCAAACTGGGATCACGTGGGACAACCAATTTAACAAGTTTCACGTCAGCAAGTGTCAACTGGTCTACCAACACCAACTGGTGAGCCCACCATTCACCTAGCAAAGAACTGCTCTCTAACACCTAGTGCCAAATCCTGGGCTAATTTACACGCATGATCTCATCATTCCTCACAAGACAGCTGCCTGCAAAAATGCCGCTGTCTGATACACACATGCACAACACATATAACATATTTACGTATTTTTACAGTGACGTAGCACACTGAGACTAAAAAAGGAAAGCAATACCAGTTCAGTGGGTAACAGAAAGCAGCCAGAAACTTGAAGAACAAGCACATAATGAAAGCTGATCAACATAAACATGCATAGACGCAAAAATCACTGAGGTTAAGCTAAATGAGAAGTTGGGAGAGGGAGTGGTTCTCAAGTTCATGACCAGTCATCGAAATGTGGAAACTGGGGTTCAAAGACATGCCCAAACGTTACCCGGAAAGAAGAGGACAGAGTGAGGTCTGGAACCTGGGTCCTCGCCTTCTTGTCCCACTGCTTTTACCTTCTTTGTCATGTTCAAATCAACACATGTTTTAGGAAATGCTTTGAAGCACCTACTTAATATGGAAAGCTTCATGACTTAGAAGCATTCAAGACGGGGGCGGGGCGTGGTGAGAGAGAGAGAGAGAGAAAGACCCTTCAAGAATTTCTCAGCCCGGATCCAGAGAAACACAAAGTGTCTCCCTGGGGCTCACGGGAGAGGGGTCAAGGGAGACTGCTAATGAGTATGCAGTTTCCTTGGGGGCTAATGAAAGGGTCCCGGCGGGCGCCCGGGCGGCTCAGGCGTTGAGCGTCTGCCTTCGGCTCGGGTCGTGGTCCCGGGGTCCTGGGATCGAGCCCCGCGTCGGGCTCCCCGCTCGGCGGGAAGCCTGCTTCTCCCTCCCCCGCTCCCCCTGCTTGTGCTCCCTCTCTCGCTGTGTCTCTCTCTGTCCAATAAATAAAATCTTAAAAAAAAAAAAGTGTTCTGGAATGAAACAGTAGTGACAGTCACACAATCCTGTGAATTACACTAAAACCACTAACTTGTACACTCTTAACATGGTAACACTTATGGTATGTTAAGTTATGCCTCCTTGGAAAAAATCATCAGTGACATCAGAACAGTCAGGGCTTAATAACACAGACTACCCCCTACCAAAATAACCAAGTTGTAAAAAAAAAAAAAAAAAAAAAAAAGATTCTACCAGTCACCCTTATTTATCCTGAGCAATTTCCAGACATAAGCACGTCAGCACACGACAGCTCTTTGTCTCACTGGAACTACACAATCATCCTGATGCTATTGTGCCCAAAATTACGGATAAAAGACTAAGTCTCCCAAAAGTCAAGAGATCTCCTCAAGACCATAGCATAAGGGGGTCAAACACCTGTCTTCTCTATCTCCTGTCATAGCACTTAGCAAAATATATTTTAGTGAGTTGGTATGGATCTCTCTCACCGGAGAGTGAGTCCCTGTGAGCAGGGATGATGTTTTTTTTTTTTTTTTTTTCAGGAAAAGAACACGTCTGGAAGAGTACTTTGAGATTTACTGGAAGGCAGAGCGGCGCCAGGGAATGGAAAACAAAGAAGGTTGAGAAATGAGTTTCCATGAAAAGAAGAAGCGGCGTCTACTAGAGGTACTCCAGGCAGAAGGGTTTTAATACCTGTTAATTTCATCAAACAAATATCCATGAAGGCCTGCTTGTGCCTGAGAAACGGTGCTTACGGCCTAGCTGGGGAGAGGGGCACGGTCACACAAGACAACAGTAGCCTCAGTGCTACCTCGTGATTCGGACAATTTGTGTTGAGAAGTGGCTCTGAGTCCCCTGGTGGCTACTGATCACCAGGCTCTGCGGGAGGTCACGGGCAAGAAAGGGTGGAGGAAGGGGATTAGGGTCTTCTTTCATCGGTGGATGGTAAAGAGGACCTGTGGATTCCAAAGGAACTTCAAAGTTGCTAAAACCAATCAATACCGAACTGCCAAGACAATCTTTCACTTTCTTCTTCCTTTTTTCTCCTTTTGTGCATGCCAACTCATGACAACCTCCAATCCACCCCGCAGGGGGGCCACCTCTCTGGGGAAGTGGACCTGGACTCCTTTGAGCCACCCTCCCTCCAAGACTCTATTTAATTAGAACCCTTTTTCTGTTTCAACAACTTGCAACAGCTGTTTTATTGCTGATAAATGTTACTACTAGGAGTAGTATTTTCTATCATATTCCAAGCAATATATTTGTACCAAGCACTGCATTTTAAGTGTTTTGCATGCAGAGTCTTACTGAAATCCAACCCTGTGAACTAGGTGATACTATCCCCATTTTATAGAAAAGGAAACCGAGCAATCCGTCGTACGTGTACGTGTCATACAGCCAGTAACTGACAGAGCCGGAATGTCCACCCAGGAATCCGACTCCAGTACACATGTACAGAGCTGGATTGCTGGCAGTTAACGTAAGAAAGTCTGGATTTTCTTCTAAATTTGAAGGAATACAAATTAATGGTAAAGATTTCTAATGTCCTAATTTGCTCCTTGAACCACCTCAGAGTTTAGGTATTCCAGTGCACGATTACATAACAGGTTGAAAAGTTACAATGAAGGCGGCATTCATCTCCCGAAGAAGCCTGTCCTGTTTTCAGAAGAGAGTTGCAGGTACTAATAAGCACAAATAAACCTTTAACTTATTTGCATGTGCATACATAGAAACGTTGTCTGTATATATACATACACACAATTACACACACACACACAGAGACATGCATATATAGCTTATTTACACATGAAAGTATTACATATCCTATCTATATATGCTATGGATACATTCAGTATAGGTACTAAATATAATACACAATAGACTGTATATACACACTACACGTATACACCATTTTATTTTACCATTTTACGTAGTAAACTAGGGTACAAGGGTGTTAAACAACTTGACAAAGCCACTTGATGAGTAACGGGTCAATCCATATCTCAAGCACACACCTGGCGCTCTTTCTCATACACCACGCCCACGAATTCTAGAACAGCTGCTGTGTGTGAGGTCCACTGGGCTGATGACTAATACAATGCAAGTAACAAAAGCACAAAGAAAGCTTCATTCCTACAAACCTCGGAGAAGTTGAAAACTGAAAACCTCAAAAACCCATGCCAGGTGGGAGGGGAAAAAAAAAAATACAAGCCCCAACTTGTTCTTGTTTACAAATACTTTTAAGCTGTTTGTCAAACAAAATGGTTTGTCTGCCAGATGAGATCCCATTTTCTAAGTTCATTAGCAGCGGATGAACAGAAAGGGTCACCGTGGTGATTTAATAATTTGGCCCTGAGTCTCGTCAAAGCCAGTTAAAAAAAAAAAAAAAATCCAAGCTGTCAGGAAAGAAAGGAAATGCTATTTGATTCAATTTGGGCACTCTTTCTGGGCAAACACGTTGCAGATATTTACAGACATGCTGTTGAGTCACCCAACCAGGGCAGGGCGGCACAGGAACTTTTGGAGAATGGACGGGAATGTTTCAAATATGCTGAGCTGCCAGCCACAGACAGAAGGCCAACTCTGACAGCCCCCCTCTCTCTCTCTTTTTAAATCCTGTAGGTATAGCAAAAACATGCCTTTAGATTATAAAATTCAGAATCATTAGGAAATTGATTTTTCAAGAAGCCTGTCATCTTGGGCGTACGTAGGGCACACCATTCAGAGGCCGGGAAGACTGGGAAGGTGGCTTTCCAAGTTCTAATAAGGGCCTTGCCAGGAGAAATTTTTTTTTTTACTGTTGCCTTCATTTTATAATGCGGAGGAACACCCAGGCTCTTATTCAAGTGTATTTATCGGAACAATAAACCATCCCTAGTATCTCTCTCCAAACTGGCCCATCGTGAGCTCTCGGGGGGAGATTCAATATTGCTACGCCAGGGCAGAAGGGCACTACTCTTCGAGGAGCGAGTCACATTCAGTTAGGTACAACCCTTGGAATCCCATTTCGCATTGGGATGTTACAGAGGCACCGCAGAGGGAGGGTGGAGGCCTCTCTGCCCATTCCCTCCAGAGGGTCTCAGAGCATTCTCCTCCTTCCAGACCCTTCTCTCCTTTATGGCCCTGACATTCCCTTCAGCTCTCAATTCTCACATCTCCAGGGAATACCCTCCCTTCCTAGCATTTACCAGCTTTACAACCTACACTTACTTGCAAGGTTATTTTATTAATGTCTCTCTTCCCCTCTAGAGTGTATGCTCCATGAGCACAGGGCTTGCTTCTAAGTAAATAATACACTTTACTTTCAACTAATGGCTGATATGATTTTTTTTTTTTTTTACCCAATTTTAAACAGGAACTAGAGAAGATCTTTGAAACCTCTGATTTATTGGTTAACCCAAACATCTGGAAAAGTGCTGGAGAGGCAAAGTTCCAGGAAATCAGGAGCACTACGTAGGCTGGTGATCTTAATCTAAGAGGCGATGTTTTTCATCCTTGGCAAGAACTGAGGGCAAGTGGAGATTAAAAGGGCATTTTGTTTCTACGATCTTCTTAAAAACAGGTCTACACGATGAAGTCTCAATATTCTTCTTCTGCAACGTCTTTTAATTTCTAGAATTTCAGACTTTCACATTTGACACCAGATATAAAATAATGTACATTTTATTTGTATAAACCAAATAAAAGCAATTTTATGACCAGGCTTTTGGAATGCCCTTCCTCCCAATTATCTGCCAGCTCAACTGCTGGTTGTCCATCCAGACCTCACTCGATGGCCACCTCCTCCATGAAGCCTTCCTCAGCAAGCAGAGCTCAGCTCCATCAGAGTGAGAAAATCAAGTACTGAATTCAGTTTTTGCAAATCTTCTTATCTTAGCTCAAAAGAACTTAGTGAGAAAGTTACTTCCTCCTTTTTCAGCCCTCATCCATATCTCCTTACAGCCCTCCAACACTTGACAAGGGGAAGTGAGAAGTCCCCTTTAGAGGGCTTTGGATTGGCAGCAGTATCTAGCCAGGCTTTAACACAGCATGGGTTCCTTTGGTTACCTGCTTAGGGAGAGTGATATAAATTTCTCATTACCATAAATGTATTTATGTAAATAATAAGATCTTAAGAAGATTTGGACAGGGGCACCTGGGTGGGTCAGTCTTGGTTAAGCCTCTGCCTTCGGCCCAGGTCATGATCCCAGGGATCTGGGATCGAGTCCTGCATCGGGCTCCTTGCTCAATGGGGAGCCTGCTTGTCCCTCTGCCCTTCCCTGTCCCTCTGCCTGTGCTCTCTATCTCAAAAAAAATAAATAAAATCTAAAAAAAAAAGAAGAAGAAGAAGAAGAAGAGAACAACCAGTTAACAGGAAGATGGGAACAGCAGAGCTCGCGAAGCCCTGACCAATTATAAACTCCATGAGGGTAGGGACTGAGTGTCCAGCTGGTTCTCGGCCAAGTCCACGCCCTGGAGAGAAACCGAGACTCAGGAGCTTTCAGCTGAATGGTGCAAGGACACAGCAGGGACTTAAACCACATCTTCCTGCTCTGAGTCCAAAACATTTTCAACTTGGGAACTCTGTACCAGACGGCTTCAAAAGCCGATAAATGCCTGTTCTGTGAGTAAAAAGAAAACTAAGATGGTTCTTTTCCTTGAGGTATTCATAACCCAACAGAAACACTTAACTCACACCATCCAGAGATTTCCATCCATCATTTTGCCTTCAAAAAAATGATGAAAGACCAAACTGTGTTTCTGTGGAAGCTGACCAAAGTTTAAGTTTATCCTGCCCATCACAATGATTAAAAAAAAAAAACCTCACATCCAGAGAATCTAGTTATCCGACATGGCAAACGCCTAAATTCAGCAAAACAGGAGATATAATTGACAGGTATTTCTAAAAGCTGTTTTGAATTTTTTTTCCACAGCAATACATATCCAGAGTATTTATTTAGATGAATTCAGAAGTTTCAGGCCTCACTTTTTTGCTTTAAAATGCCCTCAAGCACATGTCCTCTCAAGGTGAACATCGGGTAAAAATTCTGCCCAAAACAACCTCAGTTGACTTTTCTTTGTACGCACCGCAAACAAAATTTCTGTGTAAGAGAACACAAAGGTTAAGAGCTGTTTTATAATTTGTGGTAGCTATAAAGACTAGACTTTTAAATGAAGGAAGAACCACTTTCCTGGAAGTAAATGAGAAAAGCTTGTGAGTGATGAGGTAATAGTTCAAACTGAAAAGCCTATGAGCAGATGCGGGGCGGACCGAGGGCCTGATGGCCCCTGGAGGTTGACCGCAAGCCTGAAGAAAAAACTAGCAAGGGGTCAGCCACAGAAACCACCAAAGCATGACAACTGGGGCCACTGTCTGTAGGGGGGATCCCCATGGGTGACAGTATGGCACAAACGTGAAAGGAGTTACATTATGAGAAGTTAAAATAACCCTTGGTCTCTTGTGTTGGAGAAAGACGACTTTAGAACATTTTCTGTAATATCATCGTGTGTTTTTGGTTTTCTTTGGTTTGGGAAATTTTGCTGCTTAAGGGGGGAAAGGTGTCCTTTCACTTGGGAATTCACCCGTATGGGACATTTTATTGCTAACAGTGCCTTATTATTAGGCTACTGGGGGGTATTTTACGAATGAATTTCTTTAGGAATAATGCTGCTAAGTGGAATTGTTATTAGTATACTATTATGAACATATATCTAAATAATATTAGTAGCACATTATTTTTCCATATAGTAATTTGAGATGATTATATAGAAATCATTTTGGACTTTCATATGGGAGCTAAGCCAAAGGCTTACTACCTCTATTACTACCACCACCACCACTAATAACAACTACCATCTTTTTTCTAGGAAAAATACTTTTTAAGTCTTATATGTTATCTAAGGGAAAAGGAAATCTTTGTGTGTCTTGTTACGCACCTGCTACCTGCTAGGACAGGCACGAGCTCACATTATCTCATTCCATCCTCAAGTTAAACTTTATTCTCATCTGTCCCCTTCTCTATCTGAGGACTGTGATGCCACAGAAGCTAAGCGGCGGGCATGGCGTCCCTGCTAGCCAGTGGCAGAGCCGACATTCAGACTCAGACACACCGACTCCAAAGCCAGTGTTATTTTCCCTCTCTGTGACAGAACATACTATGACTGCAGATATTCTAGAATTATATGAAATGTCAGGAGGGCAATGGTGTCACCCGGAAAATCTGCTCTTAGAGACCACTCTAAGGGGGCAGAGTGTTGGGGGGGCATGAAAGAAGAAGAACCCTCTTTTGTGCTCTAAGGGCAGCATTACAAACCAGACTAGCAGAGTCACGTGCTCAAAACCAAAACAAACAAAAAAGCACACAAACAAAAAAACACAAGCTTCCAGACTTTTCCTCCATAGGAAATGGAGGCGTGCCCAAGCCCCCTGACCGCAGTCCACAGAAGTATCTCTCTCCCCTCCTTCACTATCCAGCACTTTCCAATTTTCCAGGAGAACAGACGTCCCTTCCCACTATGTCCAGGGGTTTCCCCCAAAACCCCACCCGTGAGAAAAGGGAAGGAAAAAGGTGGGGCCGGGGACATCAGAAGAGCATCTGTTCGGCACTGAGTACTATCTTATTTAGCATCCACGAAAGCTTTCCACACACGGAAGACCCCTGGGTGTGTCCGGAGGAGGGAGCTCCGTGCCTGGCCAAGCTCCTGCAGGCAATGCCTAGGAGATTTATGAGATGCATACCACGCTCTCAAGGCATCTCGGAAACCGGTGTTTGAGAACAAGTTACTATTCGTGCTAGGGACCCAGGCAGGAGCCGGAAAACACGTTCTCCAAGTTTAAAATTCCCTTTGCTCTCTCACCACCCTAGACTGCTACAGGCCTTTTTTTTTTTTTTTTTTTAATATTACAGCAGGGGGAGAAAAGGAAACAGCCCACCACCCCACCTCTGAGAACGGATACTGGACTTTTCTCCAAGCGCACACGAGAAAGGACAAAGTCAGTCTCAGCCCCTGCCTGGCGTCCACAATGTCCACCTCAAACCGAGTAGAAAAAACCCTCCCTCCCAGCCCAGGGGCAGCCACTTCCACCAGCTCCCCCATATTTTACTTCAGTCGGGACATAAGTCCACTTTTATTACAACGCCATTGATGGAAATGAAAGGCTCACCTGCCCAGTTTCCAGTCCAAGACCCGAAGCCCCAGCGGTGAGAAGTGAAGTGCGCCGCTTTCCCTCGGGAGGATGGCTTGAACTCTAGAATGCGGATGGCATCAGAGTCCCTCCTGCCTCCCCCAAGAACATGGGAAAATCCTCCCTAAATAGAACTTTTTCCAACTCATGTCCCAACCTTCGTGGTGTGTCTGCATTATTTGCTCACCCACCACTGCGGATCTCTGCTTATTTACATAAGGCAAGCCCCCTTTCGTCCTTAAGAATCTGTCCTCTTGCTGCATCTCTGTCATAATCATAAAAGAAGGGGAAGTGTGAGAATCTCTTGCTTTCGCCAAAAAAAAAAAAAAAAGAAATACTAATATAGATGGAACTGAGAGAGGCAGCTTTTGTGGATTTCTTTTGTTTTTTTTTTTTCTCGCAAAAGAATGTATTTTGGTTTCCGAGTTTTCTGTAAGGCTTCTCTCTCTCCTACAACTACAGGGAAAATAAGGAAGTTTATGGGATGCGGAGGGAAAACCTGGCTCAGATATTGTGAGGTTGAAAGCATGAAGATGACAAGTTTATGCTTGATGCGACGCCCACTCAGCCTCCTAAACCCACAGAAGCCACACGCTTCCCAGCACCTACATTCTGGTCCATGGCAGTGTGTGGTTGGGTCCCCTGTGTCTGTGCATATAATTGGGGAATTATGTGCAAATGCTGACAAGATCTCTTCCCAGATCCTGGACCACAGAAGATGGAGTCTCAGTTTGCTGCTTCTCTGCTGGGCTGGGGGCAAATCCCAGGGGCCGCCCAGGCACCTGCAGCCCTGGCTGGGCCCGGAGCATGAGGCCTCTCTGCCCACAGACCTAGTTTCCTCTGCCAGTACCCCTCTTGGGGGGCAGCACAGAGGCAGCAAACCCCCGAGGAGCCAGGTGGCTGTAGTAGTTGAAAGGCCAGCACAGAGATCCGGGGTCCAACCCAACCTGCCCTCTTACTGCTCTGGGGCCTTGGGCAAGACACACACATTCTCTAAACTCCATTTCCTCATCTGTCCAGCATCCACGGGTACAACTGCCCAATGTGGGACAATCTCAAAAGCAAAAAGGAGAGTATGCATATAAAACAAGGCCAAAATAATGGAGGATTTTGGCAGGGAATAGGACTCAGTGAATTGGTGATAGTTGCTGGCCCTATTTTTTAAGAGAACGGATCTTTACCAAGGTTTAAACTCAGGCGCCATCTTTGTAAACTGTGTCAGCTGGTAGAAATTACTTTAGTCTGTCAGCCTCGATATCTTCACCTCAAAAACTAGGATAATAGCAGAAAGTTGTAGGGTGGTTGAAAGCTCAGCGTGGAATAATGTAAGCAATTAGCACAACGGCCGGCAGGCAGTATATATTTGATTCACTCTTAGCCATATTAATCACTGCTACTACGTACTTCTATTTACGTTTACACAGATAAAACCACTGTGAATCCTGTGGCAATCATAACCACATACGCATTAGTGGATGTTTGTATATGGGGTCTTATAAATGTGTACACATGGCAGACATAATGATGAAGAGTGTAGACTCCGGAACCAGACAGCCTAGGTTCAAATCCTGCCTCTGCCACCTCCAGGCTGTGTGACTTTGTGCGCATCAGTGACCATCTCTGGACCTCAGTTTCTTCATCTGTAAAATGGGATAAAAAAATTGTCCCTACCTCATAGGGGTTCTGTTAAACCAGCTGATATACATATAATGCTTCAAACATATTAAGTCCTCAGATTTTACCCAGGTAATACAGACATTAATGCCTGCATTATGGAATTTACCTTAACATGTTACTGGAACCTTTTCTGCAAGTCAATTTCAATGGGAGTGAAAAATAAACAGGTAAGAATTTGAAACATTAGAAGGGAGGGACCTGGACAAAGCCGTGACCTCTAACACACTTGGTGGCAGAGGAGAGAAACATCGAAAAGAATCCAAAACTCTAATAAGAAAAGCAAAATAAACCTTTAAAACAATAAGTCAAGGCAGAAGAGGTGCCAGGAACAGGATCTTTCCTGTAAAATAATCATGCCAGCAAAGAACACAACAAAAGGAACTAAGAGAAAGAAAATAGGAAAATTCCTGCTGCAGAAGACCCTGGGAAAATGCAAAGAGACTGGTGGAAGAGAAGGGGAAATTTCCACCTTAAAGGTGATGTGGTAAGACTTCTAAAAGCATCTGGAAAGAGGCTAGTTTAAGTGGGAACCTACAAGGAACATTAGCAACAGATGGGGGTGGGTGGATCGGTGGGTGGCTGGATTTCCAGTCAATCTGCAAGTGGGCCGATGAAAAAGGGGAGGAAGGACACCCCTCCAGTCAGGCCCTTTACCTTCCCCAGCCTGCGCCTCCTGCCTCTTGAGAGTCAATTTCGGACACTGAGCCCTTCAGACACTCTGGTCTGCATTTTCTCCTCTTGCCTCTTCCCAAAGGATCCAAAGGACCCTCCTCTACCCAGCCAACTGGGTTTGGAGAGGAGTCCAACTGATGTAGAAAGGATGTCAGGGTCCCGAGGCGATGGCTAAGAAAGAATTCTTGAGACGTCTTTGGTACAAAAAGGTGGTTTTATTAAAGCCCAGGGACAGGACCCAGAAAGAGCTACCCTGGGGTCATGAGGAGTGGCCCATTATATACTCTCAAGTTGGGAGGGGGCTAGGAATTTTGGAATCAAAGTTTCCAGGGCCTTGAGGGGGCTAGCTGTTGTTAGGAAAAAGTCATTCATTACTGTCTAACAATACCTTACTCATGAGACCCTTCAGATGTATATCGGTGGGTCATATGCTTGGGGGATGATTGCCAACACGTATCTTGGGGGAGGGGGGTAGAGATGTAAAGGAAGTTTCCAGAGGAATTTTTATATGTTAAAGTAGACCTAGAGGATCCTGGAGGTTGGACTAAGACTGCCTTTTGCCCTTAGCAGAGTAGTAACACCACCGAGGCAGCTGAGTTCCTAGAGGAAGGTCACTCTGCCTGTTTCAAGGACTTGTCGGTGGGCTATAGGGAGTCAGGAAATTTAATTTTTCTTTCGCCTTTGTTTCCCACATCACCACCACCTCAAGTGTTACAGTGGGTTCCAATCAACCTACGCAATCGTTGTCATCAAAGCCCCCGTGATGATTCCAGGTGGCATGCATCTGAGTGACCAGTGGCGGCTGTGGGAAAAGCCGCACAAAGAAGAGTACACGGTCTCACCTCATGCCAGCCCTACCTCTGGAATTCTCAACTACAGGGACCCTCCAGTATATTCCCTAAACTGCTGAAGCCAGTTTTGTAGATGCTGCTTCTCAGGGTCATCCTAACAGAGCCAGTGCCTTTCAGTTCTGGGACCCTCCTTTATCTGCAGAATGTTTCTGAAGACACACTGTAAACTGAAAACACCGGTTCTGAGAATAAAATGCCCTGAGTCTTACCCCAGTTTTGCGATTTACGATTGTGACCCTGGAAGTTCCTTAACCTCCCTCCCCACCCCAGCGCTCATTTTATTTTGCTCATCTATAGAATGGGGATCCCAATCCTCATGCTAAGGGTGCTGCATGAATTATATCAGACGATGAATGCAAAGTACCGAGCAATATCTGAGGTCGTATGAGTACAGATGTGAAGACACACACACAAGCTGCATTTATCTTTAAAAATGAGCATATTATATAACCAAGAGTATCGGTGAAAACAGAATACAGGAAAGCTCTAGGAAATGAGTAAGCAGAACCTTATGGGTATTCCTACTCCTAAGGTTTGAAAGGGAGACGGATGGAAGAGACGACCACCAGGATGCTCCACAGATAACAATCTCCTTTCTCTTCCCCATTCTTCACCAAGACACACACACGACATTTTTGCATCAGGAATGTTCCACACTAGTAAATGCGGCTCCACACGCTGGATGTAGGATCTTGACACATTTTCCAAAGATCTAATCTGGAGAGGATGATGTAATCATTCAGGTCCCTGCCACCCCCGGCTCTCTTAAATACTGGAGGAATATGCACGAAGGAAAACTGGCACCAGCCCAGCCCCATTTGGCCCGTGACACAGGTGACGAATGCAGACGCCATGACACCCATCCTAAGTCCTTCCTCAGAACAGTTCTCCACGAGGGCTCTCCATGCGGCTCAGGAGACTCAGAGGCGGAAGGGACTTTCAAGGTCATGCCCTTCAACATCCCAGCCAACTCTACTGCATTCAGTTAAAGGTAACGATAGGGTGGACCTCAGTCACCTAGAGCCGTGAATTGTGGCTTCTGGTCTGTAGGATTGGTTTGGACACCTTCAACTGTATTCTGCCTCCAGATTCCAGGAGCCTTCTTTTTCTCCAAGAAATTGCTGTTAACACCTCGATCCATATCAGGATGGAGAGCCAGTGATATGCCTGGTCCTTTGCAAAATACCATCTCTAGTCGACTGTGACACTTGTAATCCCGTGGGTAGGATGCAAGACTAGGCCCTGTGAAGTCAGACTAGAGAAGGGCACACCACAGCCTGCTGTTTGTTCATCCGAGAAGCATTTCTAGAGCAACGCTGTGGCCTGGCACTGTGGCCGTGAAAATAAAGGCACAATCCACGCAGCAGAAACAAATCAGCAGACAACCAACTCGAGCAAAAAGGGATGCCTGTCTTTGTAAAGACAGAGAGAAGAACATTCTGATAAACAAAAGCAAAAGTCACTGGCTGAAAGTGTTGGTGTTGGGAAAGACTTGGGGTACAGGAAAGGAAAACAGAGAGGTCTCTGTTGATGAGACCACACAGCAGCAGGGATGTCAAAGACAGACAAGAGTTTGCTGAGTGTGTGTGTGTGTGTGTGTGTGTGTGTGTGTGTGTGTGCGCGCGCGCACGCGCGCACGCGCGCGCAGGCGCACATGTGAGCTGCATTCAGACAGAGAGCAGGGAGAAGTTGTATCCTAGCTGCTGCCCCGGGAACTTTCTGCCTGTTTTAATTTTTAAGACACTTGACTCTATGCAGCTCAGCTTTCTCTTACGCCCTGACTCACTCTGTTTGAAAAGTTTAGCGTGGGCATACCAAACCCCTACGCACCAGACAATAAGCCTCTTGCAGGCAAGGATTGTATCAAATGCTCTGACTGCTAAGTACTTACCTCTCATGGTTTGTTTGTTTTTTTCAACTTTATGCTTATTTTTACTTTGCAATAATTCTAGATTCACAACAAGCTGCAGAATAGTACACAGAGGTCCTGTGTACCCTTCACCCAGGTTCCCCCAAGAGTGGCATTTTACATAACTATGGAGTC
Organism: Callorhinus ursinus; assembly: GCF_003265705.2. Lineage (NCBI taxonomy): Eukaryota > Metazoa > Chordata > Mammalia > Carnivora > Otariidae > Callorhinus > Callorhinus ursinus. The sequence continues at coordinate 1,871,899 of NW_027397076.1, read as the reverse complement.
ATTGTCAAAACCAGGAAATTAACACCAGCACAGTAACAATCAATCAGACTACAGACCTCCCTCAGATTTCACTAGTTTTTGTACGTCCTAGTGTTTTGGTTTTTTGGGACTTTGGGTATAGTTCAAGAAATTCTGTCACATGTAAAGATTTCTGTGACCGCCACCACAGTCAAGATGCAGAACTCTTGCGTTACCCCCAAAGCAACTCCCTCAAGCTACCCCATTATATACACACACACCCCTGCTCCCTGCAAGCCCCCGGCAACCACCGGTCTGCTCCTATGCTCTGTAATTCTGTGGTGCAGAGAATGTTATATAAATGGAATCCTACAGTATGTAACCTCTTGAGATGGTTTCCACTAAGCATAATGCCCTTAAGACCACCTCAGCTGGGACGCCTGGGTGGCTCAGTCGGTTGAGCGTCTGCCTTCAGCTTAGGTCGTGATCCCAGTCTCCTGGGATCGAGTCCCCCATCGGGCTCCCTGCTCAGGGGGTAGCCTGCTTCTCCCTCTGCCTCTGCCTCTCTCTCTCTCTCTGTCTCATGAATAAATAAATAACATCTTTAAAAAAAAAAAAAACCACCTCAGCTGTTCCACACCCAGAGTTTTCTTTTTTTTTTTTTTTTTTTTTTTTTGCTAAGTAGTATTCCACTGTAAGGCAAGACCACATTTTAATAAATCGCCTATTGATAATGAAAATGTTTCATTACCCTGATTGTGGTGATAGGATAGCAGGTGTTTGCATATGTCCAAACTCATCAAATTGGCTATATTCAATGTGTGCACTTTTTATCTATCAATGATACCTTAATATAGCTGTATTTAAGAAAATACACGTGCCAAATTAAAAAAAAATTCTGGTACCAAATAGCAATTTTATTATTACTTACCTGTTGAAGGACAAACTGGCCATGTCCAGTTTGGAGCTACTGCAAATAAAGCCCCTATAAACACCTGTGTCCAGGTGTATGTGTAAAGGCAAGTTTTCATTTCTCTCGGATGCATGCCCAGGAGTGTGAACACTGGCCCGCAGGGTAAGTATATGTTTAACTGTTCAAGAAACTGTCCAACAGATGTAGAGGAGGGCTGCCCCATCTCACGTGTCCGCAGAAGAGATGGTTTCTGCACATCCTCACCGACGGGGGGGGGGTTGCCAGCACATGTCACGTGTGTCATTCTACCAGGTGTGCCGCACTAGCGGGTTTTGGCTTTACCCTGTGTTTCCCCAGTGGCGTGGAATATCCTTCCCACTGGCTCATCTGCCATCTGTGTAGATCTTCTTTGGTGAAGTATCAGTGTAAGTCTACTGCCCATTTTCTGAGCGTGCTGTCCAGGTTCTTCCCGTCGAGCCTGGAGGGATTGCTATCGATCCCGGAGACAGGTCTGCTGTCAGATAGGTGATCTGCACAATTTTCTCCCAATCGTTCACCCTCCTCTTAACAGACTCCCCCTCCGGAGCAACATTCTCAGTTGTGATTAGGAACAACTGATCCATTTCGTTGTGTGCTGTTTGGTGAATTGTCCTTCGGGTGTCCCACCTTTCTCTAGTCCAAGATGAGTAGAGGTACTGGAGCAAATCCCTTAACCCTCCTGTGCCTCAGTTTCCTCATCTGTAAAATGGGGAGGGCAAGCCTCCCCCTGAATGCTTGAGTCACCATAAGAATTAGGAGCCTGACTGTGTTATATAAAGCACTTAAAAAACACACAGGGTTTGCGGTTTTTATTATTTTTGCTCGCTCATGGAATACCTGCTTTCTCTCTGACCTCCTCATGAAAGCCCAGAGAGGAAAGGCCTGCTAATTAACTCCGGGGAAAAAAAGCACAGGGTTAACAAGGATCTGTGCAAGGGAACGCTTTCGTGGAGGCAGAGATGATGAGAGAATGTTCTAAACACAGAAACCAGGCCAAGTGGCTGAAACACAAGGTAAGTCGGAAACAAAAGGAATTCTGACCCCAGGCAAAGCCAAAAATAAACGCGGTAATTTGGCTTCTTCATCTCCCAAGTGCTGACTCTCTGACAGAACCTCAGAGAAGGCACCGGGGAAGGGGCTCCGGCCCCATTATCACGGCGGGAAGACTTCGTGCGCCCTGCTGCAAGCTCCAGGCTACTCCATTCAGGAGTCTTCCTTTGGTTACCCCTGGCAGGTGAAGGAGGGTAATTGCCACTTTCCTTTGGGAATGGCCGTGTCCCCAGCCTTGAGCTCAACGCGGCTCTGACTCATCTCAATGCCAAATGAAAAGAGTATTTTAAATTTACCTTTGGCGAACTCCCACGGGAGGAGGGCTTTCCCCTGGCCTTTGCTTAAATGCCCATGAAGACAGGGACAGAGGACCCGCTGCACGGGTCCCCTTATTTTGATCATCTCCCTGAACACAGTCACCCTCCCCCTCTCCCCAGCAGGATGAACGAGGCATGTGTTCCTCTGTGATTCTGGAGAGACTTGTGTGCATCGCTTTCCACCCAGAAGTTCTTGTTCCCATGCCTGCTTGCCTCCCCCTGGACCACACTCCGGGGGTTGGGGGGCAGAAGGGGCAGATGCTATTCAACTCATTCCTGCACCGCATGCCTGGCGCATCGTGTGACATGTAATCGGTGCTCAGGAAGGTAAGCTCCCTGGCAAGGCTGGCTGGCTGGCTGGCTGGCTGGGTGAGTGCAGAGACAGGCGGGCAACTGGATGGATGGGGGGGGGGGGATGAATACACAGATGAAAACTGAAAAAGGAGCAAGGGATACTGGGGAAGAGCAAAGTATTCTTTCCCCAAACCACGAAACCCTACCAGTATCTTATAATCACGTCTAGAACTCCCTCACGACAAGAGGCATAGCCTGTCCTTAATAAAAACTACTGTCACATCACGGAAGCGGCAGAACACTGAACTTCCCCAAAGTTCTAGGGGTTCTGCTTTTATAGGACTTACACTTGAGATTCTGTTCCTGTCTCAATCACACAGTGCCCTATCACAGTTCCCAGGATATCTAGAAATGTCTTGGGAACCAGTCACCCATGGAAGCATGTCGCGGTGTGAATCTTTGTAAAGGCAAACGTGCCCGGAGATGTGGACGTTTTACAGATATGATATGGACACAAAGGGGACCCAGTAAATGCTAACGGCACTCAATGGTCTCTAAGATGATATGACTAATAAAGCCAAGAACAACGGTGGGGGGGTGTCAGAGGTCTCCAAAACCCAGCCCAGGTTCCATGATCCTCTAAGAGGACTCACAGGACTCAGCATATAGTCATACACACGCATGGCTATGACTTATTACAGCCAACACACACTAAACAAAATCAGCACAGAGTAAAGGCACATAGATAAAATCTAGAAGGAACCTGGTGCTAGCTTCCAGAGTCCCCTCCCATTGGAGTCACCCAGGCCACACCTAACCCACCCAGCAAAGAGCTGTGGCAACACGTGTGCAATGTTCGACCAACCGGGGAAATGCAGGCTCAGGGTTCAGGGCTCAGGGCTGTTACTGGAGACTGATCAGGTGGGCATCCTTTGCCTAGCATGTACCAAAATTCTGGATGCCCACGAGGAAAAGCGGTGTTCAGCATAAGCTATATCATTTGCACAGTTTTAGGCACCATGGGCCACTCTTAACCAGCTACAGGATAGTGTGGGCCCCCTCCTAAGATGCAAGTTTTCAGACGTCAGCCAAGGGCCCAACCTTGCAAGCAGGCCTTCCTAGGAAACCGGTTGGGCCTGTTAACTCTCGTCTGCATAGGGCGGTACACCCAAAAGCATTTTGGCCTAAGTTGTCTTCTTGGAAAGTCATTCACTGATTCCAACAATGCTGCCTTTGTCCACAGCTGTTTCGGACCTTTTTTTTTTTTTTTTTTTTTGAGATCTGCCTCCAGAGCCCTAAGTGCAAAATACAATGAATTTTCAACCCATGAGGTGTATCTCCAATAACCAAGGCATATCCAAGCCCCTTTGCCTCAAACCATGAGTTAAATAGTAAAATAACAAAACTGAATCTTCCTACATTGGTCTTCAAGCACAGAGCTCAAGGACTGTCCATCCATTCATTCCTCAAACATGCATCTGGCACCTTGTGAGGACCAGATAATTTCTCAGGTGCTGGCAACACACGTAGGAGAAAAAGGCTGCAAGAGACCTAAAGCCCAGCTCACTGCTGTTTCAGCCCAGCAAACACTTACCACACACACACCTGGGGACCTCTTGCCACAGAACACTGCACAGGACCAGCTGTGTATCTGTGTGCTTTTGATACCTTGAGCAACCTAGTTTTTATTTTCCCCAGGGAGTAAGACTGCAACTCTTTAAAAAAAAAAAAAAAAAGTTTTCAAAAAAGCAATTCTCCCTGGCCTACAGTTCTTAACAGGGCCACCACTGACACCCACACATTGTGCCTGAACAAGGGGGCTGGACAGAGAGGGATAAAATTCAGCTCCCCCCCCCCACACACACACTGGGGAGCCCTGTGCTCACAGCCTGTGCCTCTGGGGAGGGGATGCCTCGTTCTAATCTGCACACAGGCACCTGGGGGTAACAGGAGCACCCTCTGGTTCTGCTTCCCTGTTCCCCAAACACAACAGACACGCTCTCCTCCAGCCCTTTGCCTTGCTGTGCCTTCATCACCCCCAGCCTCCCTCAGCCCCCTGCTGACACGTCGCTATCATGAGGACCGGTCATTCCACCCAGCAGCCCCATCTCCCTCCCTTTCCTTCTCTTCCATTTGTAATATCACCACCATCTCCATGAACTTCTTCATTTAGTGCTTATCTCCCCTGACTGGAATTTCTTTCTTTTTTTTTTTTTTTTTTTTTTTTTACTATTTTTTAAAAATTCATTAAGGTGAAACACAGCACAACATAAAACGAAGTATATCAAGTGAGCCATCTCCGTGTGTTTGCAATGTTGTACGACCACCTGCCCCACCTATTTCCAAAATATTTCCATCCCTCCAAAAGAAAACCCCCACCCACGGGGCAGGTTCCCCCCATGTCCCCCCTCGGGGCCTGGCCATGACCAAGCTGCATGCTGTTTCTACAGATTACCTCTTCTGGATGTTTCCCGTTAAGTGGAGGCCTACTAGTGTCTTGCCCCTTGCCAGAATGTCAGCTGCCGGCAGCGGTCTGTTTTAGTGACCACTGTATTTCCTCTGTCTCAGGACAGTGCCTGACCAAGGAAAACCAGGAGGCAAAAGTGTTTGGTAAGGGAACGAATGCGCAGATGGATGAGTGCATGAAGAGTCAAATGGGCCATATGGTCCGGAAGGATGGAGAAGGAAAGACGACAGAAGCAAAAGGGGGCTCGTGCAAGATGGTCTGGATGAGCTGGGGGGCGGGGCTGTGATTCAAGAACCAGGCGTGACTGCAGCAACGTAACGTGTCTCAGCTGGAGACACGCGTTGGGACAGGGTAGTCTGCGAGTCTGGCCTCCAGGACAGCCTGGAGCCTTATAAATGAACCTGGCACATTTTCTAGACACAGTGCTTACAGAGCTTTCAACAGAAACACCCCTTTCACATAATCACATCCTGGAAGAGGACAAATCGCTCCTTGAACACTTTCCAGGAACACGGCTGTATCATTACATTGAAATCATCTGCAATATGACATCTCCCCCAACTATAAACTCCTTGAAAATAGGAAGATCGCTTATTCGTCTCTGATTTCCGGGCCCCAGAGCAGTGTTCAGGCCTTGGAGGGTGCTCGGGGAGGCCAGCTGCCCTGCTCAGAGGGGAACAATGAGACTCAGAGCTGGCCTCGAGTCCTAGAGTTAATTCATATGAAGCACAGTAGAATAGGGACCGGATAGTAAGTGTGCAATAAGCGTTCACTTTCACAACCAGATCTTTACTTTTCAAGTTCCTCCATCTCCTTATCTGGAAAGAGGAGGATGACACCTTGCCAGGGTGCTGAGAGGGGTCAGCAAGGCGGCCTGGGCAGCCCTCCTCGGCCCCCACCGCAAAAGCACAAAAAAGTGGGGCAACATGGTTAACGAGCCTCCTTCTGCAGGAGGGGATAAATCAAGTCAGGATCTGTGGAGTGTTTATAGGCTGCAAGGCCCGCGGCTCAGCTCTGGGATCACAAGCGTATGTAAGACTCAGAGGCGCCCCGACCCGAGGACGCACGGAATCGGATGTGGGAAACGGATGGGCTCCACAGACTGTAAGTGTGTGCTGGACTCGGACCTCGAGGACGAAGCAGCCGAAGGATCCAGGGTCTCACACGTCTTTCAGGAGACCATCCTTTCTATATTCTCCCGTGAAAGTGAACTATTTGTGCAGCTCAAAAGGACGAGATGGAGAGAGGTTCGGTGGGGACTGCACAGCTGTTTCCCGCTCAGCCTCGGGACCTGGGTGCATACTTTTCACTCTGTCTGCAACACTCCTCTCCCAGCCCCAGACCCCCCTTCATCCCACCCCCCTCCCCCTGATTTTGGATCTCAGCAAATCCTTCCCTCCTATCCCCACCCACCCACCTCATGTACTAAAAAGCGCAGGTTCTATGTCATATGCTTTCCTAATGCCCTGTCCCACGTGCCATACAACAGCTCATACTAGCGTATGAGCTCTGAGAATGCACCTGTTTTTGATCAGTAGTGATAACCAAGAGCCTAACAGACAGGAAGTTATCCGTAGATCTATACTGACTGGAAGGATGGATGGATAGATGGATGGACAGATAATCAGACAAATCCCAGTAAGGCATGGACCTCATTCTCTGCATCTCTAAACCAATGCCACCCAATAGAATGTTAGCCCCATGGGTAATTTTAAATTTTCTAGTAAGTAATTTTAGTAATATATCGATTTAATCCCATATATCCAAAAACATGTGGTCAATATAAAAATGATGAATGCGAGAACTGACATGCTGTTTTCATAGTAAATATTCAGAATTGGGTGCATATTTTACACTCATAGTACATCTCAATTGCAATGCTATATTTTCAATAGTTAAAGTGAAATGGAGTCCTTCCAAAACAATTACCCTTGTGTGGCTAAAGGAAAACTACCTCCCAAACAATAAGCTTGTATTTAAAAAGAGAAAATATTTTACACCGCTCACTTTAAAATTTAAATCATCAAGATTAAATAAAATCACAAGTGCAGCTCCTCAGTTGCACCGGACACATTTCGAGAGCTCCAGATGCACGTGAGGGTGTGGCTGCCACAAGGGAGAACACAGGTACCAACTACCGCAGTGTGCACACAACAGGCATGGCGGCTTTCACTCCCGTGGCTCCCACGGGGATAGCTAACGTTCACTATGACAAAATTAGAGAGGCTTTCGATCCATTATCTCACGTGATCCTTTAACAGTCCTATAGGACAGGCATTGCTATTTTCATGTTACAGATAAAGAAACTCAGTTAAGACGTTAAGCCGTTGACCAACATCATATAATACATGGTGGTCAGGATTTGAACCGTGCACTACTAAATCCCAAGCCTGGGTCCTTCCCCACAAACCTCGCCGAGCCTCAGATGGGGCCAATAATATCTCTGTACTGCCTCCCTAGAACCAAACCATACAAGGCACAGGCATGTACCATTCTACCATGGTGTCGGGAGCCCCAGGCTGTTCAGATACCAGTTCTCCAGCTGGGAGCCCATCAAGACCGAACTTCTCTGCCCACACCCAGCCACGTGACTTACTCTGGCCAATGAAATAAGCCCACGGGCGATTGAGGCCCCCCCCCCTCTGCCATGATGACCGGCAATGGTCCTGATAGGAGGTTACCACATCATCCTGGATCCGAGTGAAGACAGCATGGGCTAGAGCCACAGGTGACCTCTGATAAACATACATTATGGAGGGAACACTCATTCATGGGAGTCCCTGAGATCTGCTACCCAGATAACCTAGCCCCCTGACGGATGTGCACATGGTTAACTTGCAGTGGAAGATGGGTAACTTTGGTGTTCAGGGTAAAGTGGGCAACTCGGAATTTTTCCTTACAATCGCTGCCAGAATCCTGCAGGCTGCTCTTCTCCAAAGCCAATGGAAGGGCTATTACACCACCAGCTGTGGTGGGGTCTGGTTTCATCCCTACCGGTATTACTGTATTTCTTACAAGTAGCTCATTAAGGCAATTATCAGTCATTAGCACAGTGGCCTGAGCATCAGTACAATCACACACATTAATAAAACACAATTTAGCAAAGCAAGTAAAGACATGCACATACTGGGCTCCCTTGTGGGGCACTCATGGCTTGAGCTGAAGAGAATTCCCACTAAGCTAAAGCAAAGCGCTGCAGAGAAGTTTGCCAAAGCCAGCACCTTCTTAGTGCTCCTTTGCATGCGATTCAACCAAACCAAACCAAACCAAACCAACACAAACCCCCAAAAAACCTGAGTCTTGAAGGATGAGTAAGAGTCTGACCAGGCAGAAAAAGTTAGTAGGATTTCCAAGGGAAATCCACAAATCTCAGGAACATGGGGAATATGTTAGATTCAGAGAGTGCAGTCAAGTGAAGGTCCGGTATGTAGATGTAGGGTCTGAGGCCAGGAAAGCTGCAGCCCAACTGGGAACGGCTTTATATAACATGGTCAGTTGTTGGACTTTTTCAAGAAGCACTGAGGAGGAATCAAAGATGCTTAGCCATGGACTGCCAAGAGCCGCTCTGAGTTTTAGAACAGCCCTTCTCAGCATGGGAACGATGGGTTAGGAGACACAGGAAGGAGGGGAGTGGGCCAGCAGCTAGTACCATCGTCCAGGCCCCGGGACGACGGGCACCCCGTCCAGGCCTGTGGCAGGTGGACATGAAAACCCTGCTCAGCTGGATGACCTAAATAAGGGAGGAACAAGGAGGAGGGGAAATCAGAGAGAGAGTTCCTAAGGTGGACTCTGTAGTTTCAACCTTGGGGACACAATGGTGTCGTTAAAAGGGACATTTTGAAATCATTTTGATAAGTTTAATGTGGGTGGGCAAATACAGGAGATGATTAACACATGCAAATATAGATGTTAAAAACTCATTTCTGTTCCCACTCAAGGGCATTTAGTATCTGAACAACTCCAAGAGCAGAGGCCCCAAGAGGGCTAAGACCACGAAGTCAAGTCCGCCCAAGGCGCCAACACGCTCTGAGACGTACTGAGAATCATGCCTGTCCCGCTCTGCCTTTCTGTGGTTCCAACCGAGCAGCTCACCTGCCCGTGATTTGTACCAGATGGTTCCATTTTGGACAAGGCGCTTTCTGTGGCACGTACTGTCTTCTCCCAGTTGTTACTTCCCCCGATGTGCGCCAAGTGATGGCTCCCTCCCCCGAATGCCATGAAGCCACGTCTATCCATTCAAGTCTCAAGGGACACTGGGATTCAAACCAGAGCCTCCCAGCGTGTACGTGGCAGCGAGGGTGAGCTGTCATTGGTGAGACCTCACTCAATCACGCGTTCACCTTCGATCCGCCGGGTCGGAGGCACAGATGGTGCAGGCCTCGCCAGGCTGTCCCGTCCATCTATCAGCCCCTCTGAGATGTCTCCCTTGGGACTCTGGGCCATGACTGAGCTTCCCTTTGTGTGGAGTATCTCCTACCATAAGCACAGTCAAGCCTCAACAGCTGTCCAGGCCAACAGCACAACATGGATCAAGAAGCTCCTTCACAGTCTGTCTACTCATCCAACAAACACGTACACTCTGCCCTGACAACACGCCAGGCCCTGGGCTAGACAAGGAGGCACAGAGATGAAAAGAAAACCATCTGTCCTCCAAGGAGTTCACACCCTCCTCAAGAAGACAAAGAAAGAAAAGGACAAATAAAATACAGATATATTTAATGCAACGGGCTCTGCTTGCTTTCTAGTTTCTTTCCCATTAGGAGGTACCAAGTTAGTATATAAACCAATGCTAAGTGAATAGTCTGTATTTAAGTGGTTCCCTTGGTCACTTCAGGCTGCTTTAACAAAGCACCATATGCTGGGGAGTTCAGGAACAACAAAAATGGATTTCTCAAGGTTCTGGAGGCTGGGAGTTGGCTGGCATGGCTGGTTGCTGGTGAGAGCTCTATTCTCTTGCAGGGCTGCCTTTTGGTGGTGACTCTTATAAGGGCACTAATCTCACTCTGGGGGACTCCACCCTCATGACCTTATTTAATCATAAGGGCCTCCCAAAGGCCCCACCTCCTAATACCATGACACTGGAGGTCAGAATTTCAACATTTCAATTGGGAGTGGGGGGCTAGGGAGGAGAAATTAAGTCTAATGCAATGCTGTTATTAAATACATCCACTGCATTCAGAAGTGCCATTCTTAAGAAGCAACAAGCTTTCCCGGATGAGGATGCCAAGCTTGTGGAAATGTACCAGTATCACACAGATTTTCTGTTCATCTTCGGCCGGTCAAGTACCAAGGACCAGAAACAAAACAGGTGTCAACATTGTCCCACACAAACATGCTGGGGGAAAGACAGGTGTGTCTAGCATTTAGGATCCCCTTTGCCCAACAGGGCACGGGACAGATGAAACAGGACTGAGAACGGTGATCACTTGTCTTCAGAAATGGCGACATGTTGCCATTCCCATTGGGACACAGGCGTCGGGGAACAACACTCCACTTTGGCCTTAGCTCAGCCCTCAGCTCGGATAACAAAGCACAACTTCAGGATGGTCCCCCTTTTCTGCTCCTCAAAAGATCTCCTGGTGAAACGCACGTTCACAGGGGACATGGGAAACCCTGGCACTCCTGAACACCATCCCCATCCCCATCTTTTTTTTTTTTTTAACATTTTATTTTATTTGAGAGAGAGAGAGAAGGCGGGGCAGAGAGAGAGGGAGAGAATGTCAAGCGGACTCCGCAGAACCTGACGAGGGGCTCAATCTCACGACCCTGGGATCATGACTGAGCCGAAACCAAGAGTCAGACACTTAACCAGCTGAGCCGCCCAGGCTCAGTCCCCATCTTGTCCCCATCCTGACAAGTTACTTCCAGGTTCCCTTAACTCTTGCATTCTGCAATGTTCCCAAATTCAGACCCCTTCTAGGCACATCTTCAGATTATAAAACAAAAGCCCCATTGTAACAACTCAACGAACAGTGAACAGATACACATGGAGGCAAACAATTATTTACCGAGTGTTTAAATCATGCCAGATATACTCCACGTTCTTAAAATGAGCCTAAAAGGTAAGTTTTATTTGTCTCATTTTAAAGGAGAAGAAATGTTTTAAAAGCATCACGGAGGTTCAATTACTTATCACACTGTACGACGGGAAGGAAGGTAGGTTGAACGGGAAGGAAGGTAGGTTGAGGTCAAGATTCTAAGTCAGGTCTGCCCGGCCTCCAATATTAATATCCTCCCCATGACATCCCCTTGCTTGGCCATTTCAAATTCTAGACTGTTCTCCTGGAAAGGCTGGTCCGATGGACTGTCACTCTCCCCTAAGTGCCTCTGTCTCTCAAGTCATTCTTCTCAACCTGACCTCCCCCACCACAATCTATCCCTAGAGCTAAGACATTCGCTGTGTGTCAGACCAGCAAATGACACTTTTCCAATAGTCCCCAAAAGGGGCAAAGACAGTATTTGGTTCCTGACATCTCAATGACAATGACAATGACTGATGGTTAGGTTTGTGTGTCAACATGTCTAGTCTATAGGCCCCAGTTATTTAATCAGACACCAAACTCCATGTTGCAGTGGTCGTTCTGTAGACGTGGTTCACATGTGCAATAGCTAACTTCAAGGCAAGGAGATGAGCCTCAACACTGTGAGTGAGCCTCGTCCAATCAGCTGAAGACCTTAGGAGTAAAAACTGAGGTTTCCCAGAGAAGAAGAATTTCTGCCTCAAGACCGTAGGACTGACTCCTGCCTGAACTTCCAGCCCACTGGCCCGCCTTACGGATTCCACAGCTCCCACGGTCCCATGAGCCAAGTCCCTTAAATAAAGCCTATGGTATATGGTCTCTCTCTCTCTCTCTCTCTCTCTCTCTCTCTACATCCTCCTCATTCTGTTTCTCCGGAGAACCCTGCCTGAGACAACGACCAACATGTGACTCCGTGTGAACTATTCCACTCGATCCTCACAACAGGTCACTGATGTAAATAAGAGTGTCTCTTCTACAGAGGAAACCACAGCTCCCCACTGCAAAATAATGTGTCCAAGGAATGCACAGACAGAAGTGACGGGGCCATCACTTAGACCTCTGTATTCAAATGGCATGCGATTTTCTCCAAGACACACTGCCCCCCAAAAGCCCTAATCAGAATACCCGAGGAAGGAGATTTCACAGCTTGCCACTGCCTACGTCCTGCACATAACCCAGGGAAGGTGGGCGCCCATGGCCTAGGCAAACTGGTTCCTCTCCTCTCGGTGGGGCAGCTCCAATGTGGCGGCCCGGGGCCTACCATGTTCAACTTCTCCCAGGACAGTAATGAGACCTGGAAGATGTGAAGAAGGGACTCTAAGCGAGGGGAGAGTTTCCCTCAGTCCTTATCACCTTGGCTGAGCCCTGGGCCCCTTCTAGTCTTCACCCTTATCAAGCTGTCCAGCTGTTCGGCATGAATGCCAAAATCACTGTTCTTTATTAATTCACTGGAAGCCTTCATGTAAACCTCACCGACGGGCACAGTAATTGCTCTCTGAATATTGCCCATTTTCCAATTATGTTTCTTTCCTCGTGCCGGAAGAATCTGCCATCTTGGAGAAAAAGCACTGTGTTGCCTTCAGCCCCTCTACAACAAGTGGGTGAGTAACTGGCTTTTTGACTAAGGCTTCTACAACCGAAAAAAGGACAACTCTTTTCATCTGAGTCCCATTCTTGGGAATTCAAGAGTGTACAGAGCGCGGGCACTTGCCCGTCAACCCAGCCCAGGGACCCACACATGTAGTGCAACTTCAGGGAAGAGGCTGGCCGTGAAAATGAAGTTCCAAAACAGAGCTGCAACCAGGGCGGGGGCTCCTCTGCCTTTCGCACAAGGGACATCCCCAAAGGGGCATGCGTGTTCACAGGCACACAGATGCCCCACGAGAGCTCGGCCTCATGCTTCGGCAGAGACGAGGGTTCACCACGTGAGGACGACCTTGGGGAGACGTGCCTCAGAAGTAGGAATCTGGCTGCTCAGCATTTGTAGACCATCATAAGACCATCAACTGCTCATCACCTCCAAAAACCCGCAACCCTCCTGAGTCCAATTATAACCACACATGCCCTCTTTTGCATTCAGTTTTCTCTTTAAATGAGCACACAAAGCGTGGCCTGGTGTTTGGATGCCTGCACTGTTTTTCGCAAACAGAAAGAGTCTAGGTGATGGAAACTCCAGCCCGACACGAGCGACCCCTGTGGCCTGCACAGGAAAGGAGTGAAAATCACGGGCCAACAGGGAACCGCGAGGGGCAGCGGCCGGAGTAGCACACAGGCTTTCACCCTCAAGAGGCAGTTTGGTTTGATGGACTGATAGATACAGACAGCAGATGGACATTGATATCAATAGATGGATGGCTGATAGATCGATCAATCAGCTGATCGATCGATAGGTAGGTAGGTAGGCAGACAGATTAGATAGATTAGATGGATATGTTGAAGCCAAGATTCTAAGTCAGGTCTGTCTGACCCCCAAAATCGACATCCTCTCCATGACATACTTTATTCTCACTCTGCCATCTCAAATTCCAGAATGCTCTCCTGGAAGGGCTGGTCAGAGAGACTGTCACTCTCCCCTGGGGGCCTCTGTCCCTCAAGTCATTCTCCTCAATCAATCTGTCCCTAGAGCTAAGACGCCAGGTGAAGGCATTATGTGTATGTAAATACACATACAGCCCCACACACATCTGTATATGTACACACCTATACACACACACCCACACCGAGTGTCAAAGACATACCGCTGAGGCTCAGTAGTTTCCACGTAGTCTCTCCATCAGCGGGGACACACCAGGGCCTTCCCCACCGGGCACTTGCCTAGGACCTTGTCTCCCACCCACCTCAGCCCTTTGCAGATACACTCCCTCTATAGGCCTCTGCAGGTACGGATGCCGCTGCTCAGAATACATGTGTGTGCAAAGTGTCAAGTACTTATGCATCAGATCCTGTCCTAAGTCCTGTGCACATATTAATTCACTGAATGCCCCAAACCACCCTGTGAGGTACAAGTCTTACCATCTCCATTTTACAGCGAGGGAGAAATATCAAATACCCTGCCCAGGGTCGCCCAGCCAGAAAGTGGTAGGTGGGCTCCAGAGTCCAAGCTCTTGACCCCTGCACGGGACCAGCCTCTCAAGCTCCGCAGGTGTCCCTCCTTGCGGAAGGCGCCCTGGCTGCCTCCTCCCTCTCCTCCCGTGGGGCTCCGTGTTTGGCCTTCCCGCTGCTCACTGCACTTGGTCACACACTTGCCCCTCTCGTCTCTCTAGAACCAGGAGACCCTCAGGGCAGCCCCCACCGTGTTAATGGCTGAATACCCAGCAGGGTGCCCACTGTTCCCATGGCTGCCGAACCCAATTCACAGTGCAAAAGAGCTTCTGAGTTGTTGCAGCGTCACCGAATCCACATGTGGAGAGATCACAGAAGGGAAACAGAGCAAAAATATAGAGGACAGAGCTAGCACTGCTGGAGCTGGCCACCGCTTGCTCGCCGAGCTGGGGGCAGGAAGAAACCCGCTGGCTAAACAGCCACGTAATAGATGTGCCCTCACATCACAGGCGGGCTCTACTGTGAATTAACATTCAGCAGCACACCTATTGGCAAAATGCTTCATTGTCATTTTTACTGGTTATGCCTTACAACTTCCCACTAGGTCAGTATTGTCGAGGGGGTGGGCGGTAAGGTAGGACAAAATCATCATCCACGTTTGACAGATGGGGAGGCTGAGGAAAGGGGGGGGGGAGGAGATGGGGGGGGGGCAGGGACAGCATGGTGCGGCGTGTGGAAAAGGGGCCTTTACAGGCAGAGGACTCAGGATGAGACCCCAGCTCCACAACTCACTTGACCTTGGACAGTCTGTGCCTTAGTGGTCTCCCCTATAAAAACAGACTATGACTATAAGTATAGTCACACTAGCACTAGCACAAATACTGAAATCTCACACTCACACTAGCACAAATACTAAAATCTCCCTGTGGCAGGATGGCCAGTTTATAAGAGCGAAATAAACGGCATTTCCCTTCCTATTCAAGGTGGAGCACAAAAGTGTGAGGGGCTCAGGATTCCAACCAGGGGGCTCCCGGGGCTCAGCCAGTAGAGCAGGTGAGGTCAGAGTGCTGGTTTACAAGATTTATTCATGTGTATGAGTGCCCTTTTACAGCCAGGGCATTTTAATGCGAAAAGTGGGAGAAGATCTTTTAGTAAAAAGTTTTGCCTTGGAAGGCTGGAGGAGGCAGCTGGGAAAGAAGGGGGTTCAAAGAGCTGGTGTGTATGGATGCACTCACCCTTTCACAAATATGTACTGAGCACCTACTATGTGCCAGGGACTAGTAAAGGAAGGGGTCTAACATTTCCTACATGCGTCTCGATGTGCATGCACTCTTCCCCCACCATCTTCCTGAGTTTCGAGGCACCTGTCACCGTGGTCCCTTCAGTTCCTGATGTCCGTGGCTAAGCCTTGACCCTCATATTAGATGTTGGTCCCCCAGTCACGGGGCAGCTCCTCTGCCTCCTTAGGACTCAGCACGATGCCACCCCTGCCAAGACCTTCCCATCCAGCATGACCCCACAAACTGCTGCCTCCGGCTTATCCAGAACACATAAGGAAGATCTGAAACTGCCCTGTTGGCTTGTTGACAGTCTGTTGCTCCAAAGACAATGTTTGCTCCATGGGGACAGGGACCCTGTCCACTCATTCATGGTCGTCTCTCCAGAGCCTGATAACCGGAGGTGTTCAATGAATACTTTCTGAATGAATAAGGAGAGAGAAGGGGAAGCAGGGGGAGGAGGAGGGGAGAGGGGGAGCCCAGGGCAGCCGCGCAAGATTGCAAAGGATGGAGAGCGCGCAGGAAGGAGGCAGCCTACTTACTGCCGTGGCCCTGGGCGCAGAGCCTCGTAAGGCAGAGGTTCTCATAAATATCTGTCGACAGTCCCTACAAGCTTGCCTTTTCCCTCTGCACGGATTAATCTAACTCCTTCGCTTCTTGAGGACAGCAGCTCTGCGTCCTACCCTTCTGGGCCCCACAGACCTGAACAGATGGTACACAGCAAATACTTATTGAATAATGAAAACAAAGAAGCCTTGCCCATGCTCTTTGGTTTATTTTTCAACAGATGAGATACCCAGGACCAGCAAGCCCAGTGACTTGACAATGGCTCACAGAACTCGGCAGATGAGAACCCAGGCGGTCCCACCTCCTGGGGCTTTGGGTGCTGTGATCAATCACTGACTCCTTTGGATGCCGAAAGGACCCTCAGGCCCTCGCCCACTCCCCCAGGAGTGTGTCCTCACTACAAGCAGGCTCCAGTTCAGGCGGTGGGTTATACCTTACGCCCGTTTCTCGCCATCTTAGGAACCGGTGCTGCAAATCTGGGGGCACATGGTACGTGTTCAATAAACATGGGCCGATAGAATGATTTATCCCCGAGCTCAAAAGCAACTTCAAAAACCACCCATGGGAAGAGAACTGCACTTTCCCTTTCACCGGCAGCCTTATCCAGATGCTAAACAACCTCCAAGTTCACACAGGCTCCCATAACCTCTGTAATCCGAAAGTATGGATCACGACAGCTGGTTTTGGTTTGCCCTGTCATCGCATCTCATTTTCTCTCTCCCACAGGGCACATGAGCTCCAAGCTCTCTACCATCCTACAATGTGCACACGGCAGGGCTAAACAAGTAAGTTATTCCACTCATAAAAATGCTCTGGTTGACTTGTCTGAAGTTTGGACCTTCTGGCCATAAACTCTGCATTCCTCTGCCATTTCTGACAAATCTTGGGTTCTCCTTCCCTTTCCAGTTATACTGCCATCCAGAGCAGCTCCAGCAGGCCCGTGGCTATTCGTCCACACACGGCGTTTCCTAGTCCTTACCTTCAGGTGCCAACAACCCTCACCACCATGCCTCCTTAGCACCAGCTCATTGCCTGGGACACCATCCAGGAGTTGCCTCAACTACCTTGACTGCAAATATCCCTCCTTTATTAATTACTTAATCCCACTAAATCCACTTCACTTCACCCACAAATCCCTCAGCCGTCCATCTTGCCTTCCATAAATAATCCTTCAAGAAATGTATCCGTTTCTCCAAAACTCAGCCCCTTCACCTATAAGTTGGGCCCTTTGTGGAGAGAGCCAGCTGTTTGCCAAGCTCCGCACATGGGGGTGAGACCATTTTCAGCCTCCTTGCAGTGAGGTCTGACGCTGGGACTCAGTTTTAACCAGCGGGACGTGAGCGTCAAGGATGCTCATTGCCCTTGCCCCGTGCTGGCTGGACATCAGGGTCCAGAGCTTCAAGACCATACGAGGGCCCGAGTCACTGCGTGGAGCAGACACACCACCCTGCTCCTTTACTCTCCCCAACCGACTCTTTTGGGGAATGAGAAATAAACCTCTTGAATCATTATACATTCTTGGATCTAGTCAGCCTGCTCTAATGGGATGGTTAAAATAGTCAATAAAATTTTGCAAAATACCTAGGATAGGATCTGGCATAGAGCCTGACCATATAACAGATATCTGATTAACTTTTTTTCCTTTATCTGCTCCTATATAGCATTTGGCCCCAACTCTTGAAAATGAGAATACAGGTTACCAGATATTCAATTCCTTACTGTACTCTCTTCCTCAGCGCTGCCCGAGAAGGGGGCAGCCATCTCCTACTCAGACCCCTGGTGAAGCCCAAGATCATTAAAAAGAGGACCAAGACGTTCATCAGGCACCAGTCAGACCAGTACGTCAAAATTAAGCGCAACCAGCGGAAACCCAGAGGCACAGACAGCAGGGTGCACAGAAGACTCGGGGGCCAGATCTTGATGCCCAGCATTGATTACGGGAGCAACAAGGAAAAAAAGCACACTCTGCCCAGTGGCTTCCGGAAGTTCCTAGTCCACAACGTCAAGGAGCATGATGTGCTGCTGATGAGCCACACGTCTCACGGTGCAGAGACAGATCACAGTGGCTGCCACAAACCCACCGTGCAAAGAGCAGCCCAGCCAGCCAATCCCAATGCCAGGCTGCACAGTGAAGAAAGCAGACAGACAGCTTACGTGCACATCGCATTTGGGTTAATAAAACTACAAAACAAATAAATTAAAAATCCCCCACTGCAGTAAGCTGTATTTTGTCCATCTTCTTTATCAGCTATTAACTACTGGTTATTAGTAATTATCCGCAGCCAGCACCTACGTCTCAAACTTTAAGTGCCGTATGTGCATGACTTCATTTCATCCTTATTAAACCCCTATGGGGGGAGGTACAATTTCTATTCCCATATTACAGGAATCTAAGCTAATAGTAGAGAACTCAGAGAGCTTGACTCATAAGCCCATGGTCTTGTCTGTCTGAAACAGGATTATCTTCTCTGCTCCATCTGGTCCCTCTCCTGGTCCGCCACTACCCGGCTAGTTAGCTGCCCAAGCCAGGAATGTGCAGATCCTCTCAGGCTCCTCCCTCTCTTTTATTCCCCATGCTTAGCATCGCGAAGACCAAGCGCTTCTCTCCATCTTGAGGCTGGCATCTGCACGCAGCCCCTCTTGTTCATACAGCATCTTGATGGGGCTTGCTACCTCACCTCCCAAGGTGCTCGCTCCTTCCTGTCCTGCCGCTGTGCAGGAGCGTAGGAGTGACTGGCTAAAACCCAGTCACGCAGGGTCACACCCGGGCGGAGTGCCGTCAGCACTTCTCATGAACTCCATGCGAGGGAGGCACCTTTGTCTGGGCCAGTGCCCGTGATAACGGACCCCCTGCGCTGATTTGATGTACTTATCGTCACCTTCACAGCGGTAAGGAGACTGCTCACTCCTTGAGGGCAGGAGCCTTTCTTAAATCATCACAGTATCTAAGCCAGGCTCCCGGGTCGTCACTGGGAACGTAAGTGCTTAATAGAACAAAAATCTCTGTCCTCCTGAGATCCCACTTTGCTTTAGGGAAATCTCTGAATGCTGTGTTGGCTGGCAGATATCATAGCAAGGGCAGACTAGACTTTGAGAGAGAGAGAGAGAGAGAGAGCACGAGCATGAGCAGGGGGCAGGGGGTGGGCAGAGGGAGAAGCACAATCCCTGCTGAGCAGGGAGCCCGATGCGAGGCTCGATCCCAGAACCCTGAGATCATGACCTGAGCCGAAGGCAGACGCTTAACTGACTGAGCCACCCAGGTGCCTCGGGCAGAATGGGCTTAAAGAGAGCCCTGGCTTCACAAGCAAATGTTGCCACTTACTATGGAAGCATGACAAAGTTAGCTTCATCCTAAAGTAGAAAAACTGGCAGCTACTGAAGCCTACTGTAGAGTTAAATGAGGCGCTATCAGAGCCTGGAACAGTGTGTGCACAAAGCAAGCAAATACTGATTTCTCTCCCCATCTCCACGCTGTAAATTCCTAGAGCATGGGGGCCAGACCTTACACTTCTCTTTCTTTTTCCACCAAGCCTTGGGGGATATAAACCATGCTTGATAAATGTCTGACTGATTAGCTAGTGCAGATCTCTGGGAAAGCGAGCCCCAGGTATTTAAGGAGCTTTCTTCCCAGCCACCTGTATAAAGGATGTGGAAGAGCGTGTGCTGAGAAAGAGAACAGAGCAGAGATACCAGGTAGGACTATTCCAAAATGATGTCCTGGGTCCTCTCTGACCCCAACCAATGACCTTTTGCTTGCTGAAGCCCATATTTCTCCTAATAGAAAAAGTGTGTGTGCGTGTGTCCATACATACTTGCAGCAAAGTGGCTCAATTTTCAATATATTACTGGAAATTCTCAACAATCATAAGCATGATAAATAAGGGGAAAAAAGGAACAAGGGAGATAAGACTAGAGTCTGCCCAAAAGATCAAGCACTTACAAACTACCCATGAAGAAACGGAAAACCATAAACAGCAATGCCTCACTGTACCCAAGTTCCATTTAAGTGATTTTTTTTTTTAAAGATTTTACTGACTTTGAGAGAGAGAGAAATCAGGGAGAGAAGGGAAGAGGGAATGGGAGAGAATCTCAAGCAGACTCTGCACTGAGCATGAAGCCTGACGTGGGGCTCAACCTCACGACCCTGAGATCACGATCTGAGCCGAAACCAAGAGTCAGGCGCTTGACCAACTGAACCACCCAGGGGCCCCTGAGTGACTTTTTTAGGTAACAAAAGGCTTACTGTTTTTGTTACATTTAGTTTTAACTAAGTGAAAAGATACTTCCCTCTTCTTATAACCAATATAATAAATATATTCTAAGTTTTTCTTAATGATCCCAGTAATTTACGCATCCCCAAGCTTGGCTCGGTGCCTGGCCAAGGCACTGTGTAGCACTAAGTTGTACTATGCTGCAACAGCATTGTGTGCCCTCAGGAGCTACAAAGGTGTGCAGGCCATCAGCTCTACACAGTGGATCTATCTGACCTTATCGCTATAGATAATGACTTTCCTGTACTTTTCCTAGAGGTCAGGCTGTCACTCCTTTTCATGTTTCTGGCCACCTTCTCAAGCTCCTTTTTCAATGCACTGTTTTGTTACATCCTCTAGCTTAGGAATTCAAATGTGAAGTTGGTCAGAATAATCGAGGGCTGTCACGTCCCAGTCCCAGGTAGACCCGATCTTCCTCAGCTCCTGGAGGTGAACAGCGACTGTGTGTCTGCCTTTGGCCAACCGACTACAAGCAAAAGCCTGCTAAGAGCCAGAACATGATTCCCCGGTTTCCAACTTCCTCCAGCCACTGTGATCTAGGACATTCCAGGGAGTGGAACCTGCCCGGGTCCCAGAGTACGACTAACACAGAGCAGGAACCCTCCACGTACACACATACCAACTGCAGATGAGTGTGTTACATGAGTAAGAAATAAATCCTTATTAGTTAAACCATGGAGACTTAGGGATTGTTCATATAAATAGCATAACCTAATCCATCCTGATGAATATAAATGATATATTAAAAGAGAAAACAAGATCATGAGTCATCTGTCAAGAGGCCTTCCAATGAGAAAAATTCATGAGTTTATACTCAGACCATGACACATGCCTTGGCCGCACACACGCGCGTGTAAATACAGCCATAGCACCAGTGTGCACCTGCTATTGCTACTTCCTTGCCCATGTATCCCGGGAGCTATAAACTGCCCAAGGGCAGAAACCATGTCTCTTCTGTCTTCCCAGAACCTAATACAGTGCCTGGTACAGAGCAGAGGTCAGTACATACTCCTCTAAGTTGGAAAAAATAATTAGCAGAGTTTGCCCAAGTTAACATAGAGCTTATAATGGAAAAAGAGTTAGGCTCAACCATCCTTCTAAAACACAGTTCCACTCACCCCATCAGATAGGTCTGATGGCATGCTGTTCCCTGTCCCTGCCCTCCACATCTGAGGACACAGCCCATGACTCATGCGCATAGACGGTGTGACTGTGGACAGATGCATCTGCACCCAGCCAGTAGCTCCTTCTGTCCATTGTGCCTTCCCATTAGGCAGTGAGGAATTTTCTGGCTGGGGCTGATGGTGGAGAGAGCTCTTTCTGCTGCCCTTTGGGGTCAAGATATCCTTGTTCAAACTGAGTCATCTGTACTTCACGCTGGCTGTCCTGTTCAAAGGGCAGATCTTGGAACAGGATTTAACAGTCACCCCACAGCCAAATGACAATGCATTCCTCGTTTGCCCTTCAAGTACCTCAAGAGCAAATAGAAACTGCTGCCATGTGTGGGGTGATCACTAACTTCATGCCATTGTGCTATGCACTGGGTATATTATTCTCCCATCCAGTCCTTAGAACAATCTTATAAGGCAAATATTACTATCCTCATTTCCCAGATGGGAAAACGAATGAACCAAAAGGCTCATGTCACAGGCTCGGAGGAAACACACAGGCCCCTGGGTTTGTTAACATTTTATTGACTGGTATTTCTTAATTATGTGTATTTTTCTGAGCACGTAATTTATCTGTTCCTCTACCTGTTCCTTTCACCTAGAACTATTTACTGAGGGCCTGAGGCACTACCATCCCCATTTTATATATGAGGCTTAAATTTAACTAGCAAACGATGGTCCCAAAATTTAAAGGTTTGACTAATTATAAAGCCTAGACACTCTCTACTAATAATAGCACCTACCTCTTGGGTTTTAATGACAATGAAACAGACTAATACAGGAAAAGCGCTAAAAGCAGTGCCTCGCACATAGAATGGCTTCAGTAAATATCAGCTGTTTATAAAATTAAATATAATGACAGCTATTGCCCACCAACACATTTTAGCACAGTTTGTGGGTGGAGAGGGACGGAGGCAGGTGGGCAACGCGGACTAAGCCTCAGGTTATCTTGTATTATCGCTCAGCTAAGAGGCAACAGTTGGGGCCTGTGTTTTCTCAGACGTAAGATGAGGAAAACGGGTTAGATCATCTCCAGGAACCAGTCTTAAAATGCTCTGATTTGTGACTCTAGTAGTTGATCAATAAACGAGTCACTTAATGACTGAGCACCCCAGACAATTCCCCAAGTCCCCTCCGCAGAGAACCCTGGCCTTCACTACAGAAAGCTGGGGAGGGGTCCCAGCGGACCATGCCACTCTGAAACGAAAACCTCGGAGAGGAACGTTCGAGAGGCCACTCTTCATTTCAGGATCGGGATATTTATCAAATCCCCAAATATGGGAGGGTGACAGAGACGGGGAAACAAAGCCCACCTGGCTGTTCCCACCACCCATCAATGCCGACTCCAACAGGGACCGGAAGCTGCTACACTCCCCAGCTGCCATTAGTGAGAACAAAACAGCAGGTGTGGATGTGGGAGAGCATCGCAATGGGAGGCAGCAACTGGGACTGCAAGACACAAACCGCCACTCGGGAGTGGAAAGCAGGGCAGGAGGTTTGGAAAATCATCAGAGCAGAGCTGGGCAGGAGCAGTGCTGCGGCTGCCGACCCCACCAGTCCCACACGTAGAAACCATGGTGCCAAGGACAGACACATCTGCCACCCAGGACACATTACAAACACAGACGCGATCATTTCTCTTTTTTTTAAAAGAATGGTTTTGTTTTGTTTTTTTAATTGTGGTAAAATTTCCTCTGTCTGCTGTAACACAGACTTGATGCCTTATAACAACAGAAACTTGTTCTCTCAGAGCCCTGGAGGCCAGAAGCCCAAAATTAAGGGGTCCCAGCGCCGTGCTCCCTCCAGGGGATCTGGAGAGTTCGTTCCTTGCCTCTCCCAGCTTCTGACTTGTGGTTTCATGACTCCAATCTCTCCCTCCGTGGTCACATTGTCTCCCCCGCCCCTTATAAGCATGCACGTGATTGCATTTAGGGCACACCCCGATGACCCAGGATTATCTCCCTATCTGGAGAGCATTCGCTTTATCACACCTGCAAAGGGTCTTTGCCGATTTTCCAAAATAAAGTAACATTTACAGGTTCCAGGGATTAAGACTTCATAGCTCGGGAAGACATTTTTCAGCCTACTTCAGTTCTCTTCTAACCTATTTTTAAGAAAAGCAAGAAATATTTTACCTTAAGAGTCACAAACCTAGGATACAGCCAAGCTGGAGTAGTCCTGGAAATCAGCACCTTCCAGCCTCCTCCAACTGAAAAAAGGCCAGGGCTGAAAGTTACTGGCCTGGAATGACCCAGAAGACACAGCCAAGCAAACAAAAGCTACTTCAATCCATGGCTTCTCCCAGGGCATTTAAAAAACTTCACTGAAAAGAATATTCTATTACCCACCTCTCCCTCCCCTCAGAAAATCCACCGTGCATAAATTTTTGGCACATCTGCTACACAAAAGGAGCCACATCATCTCTGCAAAATGATATAATTTACCAAAAAAAAAAAAAGCAACTTCTGAGTTAACCCAGCAGACCAGAAATACAGAGTTCAAGAGTTCTGGTGTGGGTTCACGCCTGGACAGCGGGACCTCAGACCTGCCACACAGTGGCCGATGCAGGAGCCACGGGACGTGGGTGACAACAGAGGTCGGATCGGGGCTGCCCTTGAGGAAGAGAAAGCGGGCATCGTGGTGCATGGCTGACGGGAGCAGAGACAAGTGAGTCAGGGAGACAAGGGAGGAAGCTTGTTCAGTTACCTACCTCTGTGGTTCTCCAGCATCAGAATCACCTGGACGGACAGGGTTAAAACATGGATTTTTCGGCCCCACCCCCCAGAGGCTCAAATTCCTTAGATCTGGGGTGGGGCCCAAGGATGTGCATTTCTCACAAGTCCCCAGGTGCTGGCGAAGCTACCAGTTTGGGGGCCACTGTTCTCTGGTTTGGGGGCCACTGTCCTCCGGAGGACCCGGCAGGGGTGGGGGGGGAGGGCGGGGCTGGCAGAGGAGAGAAGAAGTAGAAGAAAGGAAGAAAAGGGGTGGGTGTCAGAGACAGGACTGCGAGAATTCCTAGGGTTTGGGTAGATGCCAAGAAGGTGACAGACAGGGACAAAGGTGCTACAGTCACAGAAGGTGGGAGCGGAAAGGGGGAGCCATAAGGAGGACGGCAGGTGAAGGACTCGGTATTCAACATACTAAGCTTAAAGTTGCCAGCAGAACAGGTGGGAAAACATATCCATACACCCATCGCTAAGGGGGCGAGTTCATGAATGAGAAGAAGCCGCAGAACCTGGAGGTGACCTGCATTCGAAGGGCAGGAGGAGCGGTGTCAGCAGAGGCACCCGAATGGGAGTCCTCTTCCAGAAAGGGCCTGGGGTGCAGGGGCGGGGGGCTTCTGCAGCAGGAGGTGGTCGATGGGATGAATGCGCAGCCCAGTTCAGGAAGGGTGAGGATGGAAGGGGGGTGTGGAGACCTAACCGCCAGCTCACTGATGGCTCAGAGGACAGCCTGGGGTCGGAAGCCAGATCCTGATGGCCCAGCTGAGAATACGAAAGCCCTTGCCCGCAGGCTCTTCTTTGAGGCCTGGTGATGAAGGA
This sequence comes from Callorhinus ursinus, assembly GCF_003265705.2. Taxonomy (NCBI): domain Eukaryota; kingdom Metazoa; phylum Chordata; class Mammalia; order Carnivora; family Otariidae; genus Callorhinus; species Callorhinus ursinus. Next base: position 1,846,973 of record NW_027397076.1, on the reverse strand, counting down.
GGATGCAGAAGGAAGCCGGGTTCTCAGTGGGGACACCTCTCTAACAGAGAGATAAAAGAGCCACTAAAGAGAGCAGTGGAAGAAGTAAGCAAGAGAAGTGTCATGGGACACTTCAGCCATCAGCTGAAACAAATTAATGACAACTCTGGGGGTGACTTCAATGCCAGCACCCCATACCCCAGGAGCTGCCCCAAAAGGAGCACAACTGCTTCTACATTCCCAGTCCCTAAAGTAGCACCTGCCACTGATGGCATTCGTAGTAAAGGCTCACTGAAGGAATCAACGAATGAATGAGAAAAGGTAATCATGCTAGAATGACAGGAAGAATTCCTTTATCCAGGATGACTATCAAAATTATATAAGAGCAATACGGAAAGACAAAAGGGAGAAGAACACAGACCACGGGTGGGTTACAAATATCCCCCATCTTCAGACTTCTGCTTCTTAAACTGCGCTCTGGCATTTCTACTTGAAAACCATCTTTTTAAATTTAATGCGGATAGAAGAGAAAACACACCTGCCATTCACCCCCTTATGCCAACGCTTTTCTTCCTCCCCCCAAGGAAAGAGAAACTGCTCACCTGATTGACAGGGCTGCAGATATTCATTTGGCCATACTTAAAGGTATGAGGATTAAAAGGGGGGGGAGGAAGAAAGAAAAGAAAGGAAAAAGGAAAGAAAAATTGGTGCATACCTCCCGACACCCACTCCTCAGCCACCAGACTCTCCGTTCTAATCATACTCCTTGCTCACGGCCCGGTACTTGCTGTTCCCTCTTTCTGAAATGCTCTTCCCTGCTTATCTAGGAGGCTCGCTTCCTCACCTCACTCAGGACTATGATTACTTGCTACTTGCTCGAAAACCTCTTTTTCAAGATAACATCCCGCCCCACGTCCTGGCCCAGTCACCCTGACCCTTGGCGCTCTATCTTGCTTCTCTATCTGGCTTTACCTTCCCTTCTCAATACCTCCCGCACTTGACATATCCCATGCGTGTGTGTTTACTAGAAGATCCACTGGACCAGGAGCTTGGCTTTGCTCATTCCTGTGTCCCCAAAGCCTATTGTTAACTCCTGGCACATAGTAGGTGCTCAATAAATATATTTTAAAAATTTTTTTTATCTGCATATAGTTGACATCACTAACTATTTATGAATCCACCACCTTACCTCTCTGGAATGCTCCCAGCCTTAATACTCCTTTTACGGGTCCTTGGAGGAATCTACTTGAGCAGTGGAAATCTGAAGGAGTGCTGAGAAACAGCTCCTCCCTGCACCTGCGCTGCAATCAGATGAAAACTGATGACTGGCAGAAAAATCCAGCCACCATCTGGCTGTTCAAGGACCCCTCCCGGGTGCTGACGGCATTGTCATTCAAGATAATGAAGATTAAAACCAACAGCATCCTTCGGGACAGGTTCCCAGGAGGCAGCCTGGCCGGACTTAACTCCTTCCGAGCCTCAGAGCTTGCAGACACCCTGAGAAGAAACCACCCTTCCCGGAGGGTGAAGGCAGGAGGCCCGCAAGGTCCCTGCTTGAGAGATGCCAGGTGACCTGTCCCAGGAAGGGACGAGACGGAGAAAGTCCAAGCAAAAGTGCCTGGGCGAGATCATGGCAGCGGGGAGGTGAGGAATGGCGCCCCAATGACAGATGTAACATAACCATGTGCCCATCAGTCAACCAGGCCCTTCGGGCCAGACGCCAACCAGGCTTTCAGCTCATTTATTAAAGCGATGGTGCGCACTTCCACCCTCCAGGCCTGAGACCCACAGCCACTCTGTCTTCAATGGACACTCCGTCTCCGAAGTTTACAGAAAGAGGTTGTGCTGCCTAATCAATTTCCATGAGCAAGTGCTGACCACACTTGATTAGAACATAAAACTTCAGTGAGCTCTAGAGAGCAGAGCGAAGCAACACCTCGCAGATGCCGAGCCAGAGGGAGCCGACGGCCGTCCGTACACCTCCTCCCCAGCACACAAGGGAAGAAGCTACCGGAGGCACCAGACGGCCCGTGGGATCTGCATCTCCGCCGCACACCAGCTGCGTGATCCTGGCCAACTTATTTAACATCCCCACGCCTCGCCTCAGCCTCCTCGAAGGCAAAATGCAGACTGCAACAAGTGACTGACTGCCAGGGGTGTTACGAAAAGTAAATGAGTTCATTTACGTCAAGCATGTAGAACAAGTACTGGGGTACGCATGTATTGCCGAGGCCAGAGATGATGATATGATGAAGGTGAGGATTAAGAGTCATGGTGGTGGTGCTGGTGGCAATGGTGGTAGTAAATGGTGGTGGCGATGGCAGAGTTCATGGTAATGGTGGCAATGATGGTGGTGGTAATGGTAATGGGGTTGGTGCTGGTAATGGTGGTGGTGGTAATGGTAATGGGGTTGGTGCTGGTGACGGTGGTGGTGGTAATGGTTACGGTGGCGATGGTGATGGTGGTGGTGGTAATGGGGTTGGTGCTGGTGATGATGGTGGTGGTGGTAATGGTACTAGCGGCAGATGGTGCTGGAGGTAATGGTAAGGGGGGGTGGTGGTGATGGTGATGATGACGATGGTAATGGGGATGGTACTGGTGCTGGGGGCAATCGTAAGGGTGCTAGTGGCAACACTACTGCCAATGTGTTAGCAGAGACTCTGCGGCTACACAAAGGAGTGACAAGAAAGTCACTGAAAAAAGAGCTCCATGCGATGAAGTCCTTTACATCCTGCATGGGGTGCACATGAGCACTGCCCCTCTGCTCCCCCTTTCCTATTCCTTCAGGGGCACACCTGCAGACAGGAGACAGGAGGTCTGGAGAGGTGGAAAGCTGCCAACGGGAGGGGGGTGGGGGAAGCTCTGCAGCAGCTGTGTGAGGACCTAATGCCAACCCTAGGCCTAGGGGGGCCCCAGGGCCCACAGGAGCACTCTCAGGGCTGACAATGACTCCGTGGAACCAGCTGTTGGAAAAGTACTTTCTAGTTTTTAAAGAAGATCACTGAATGAGAACTCACATGGGACCTCTGCCTCTCTCCTTAGTGGCTTCACATCCAGCCCTCCAGCCTTCAAAGTCAAGTCCCTGGACCCCTCTCATGTAGGCACAGGCACAGCGCTGGGGAAAAGTGGGATCTATAGGGATGGAGTCCTAAAAGATATATGCGTGCGCGCACTGCACACGCACAGAGACCTAAGCCCACAAAGAAGAGAACATTCAAGCTGCTTGGCTTGCACACAAAGCCCTTCCCCACCTGGCCCCGGGAGTGATCCCCCAGCTCTTACTTCACCTTTCCAAATCTCAGGCTTCTAGGTAGTGGTACTAATAGGTTTGAACAGTGCCCTCCCTCATATATCTCAAAAGTCCCCACCTTCCTGTTCCTGCAGCTCCCACCGACCACCAGGCCTTCCCTCCTTTCTCTCTAGCTAACTCCAAATCCGTTTTCAAGATTCTGGAACCAAATGCCTCCCCCGAAAGCCTCTAGTCAATGGCCCTTTTTCCAAGGCCCCATAACACTGCGCTTTCTCTGCCGGAGCACCGTAAGTCCCAGCACCTACCGTTAACATTCAGACTCGCAGGGAGCCCCCACTGGGGCTCTGGAGGGCACTGGAGACACCCAGCCATCTTGGGCCCTACGCATGAATCAGATGTTAAGTACGGACAGCAAAGCCCAAGCCTGATATGCTCCAAGAGTTCCCACCTAAGCGACAAAATGGATCAGGAACAGACCCGAGATGGGGATGGGGGTCCAGCAGCCAAAACCACTATCGGAGGGACCAACACAAACTCAAGTGGGGTCAGTGCCCGAGGGAGCCAGGACCCAGAGCCAGAGCCTCCAAGCTTCCCAGGAGCTGTGGCCTGGACCCTGTTTCGGAACTCTGCAGAACGAAAGTCAGGAAGGGCTTTGGGGCTGCAACAACCCCAGAGGGATGGGACCAGGCTGGCTCCACCGAGAGGGCATATGGTAGATGAGCTGCAGCCGCAGACTGCATGTGGGGGTTCCAGCTGCTGCCAGGCTCAGCACCTAGTGACCTGTGTCCGGAGAACACCCTCACCTACGGTATACAACTGATCTCAGCAGGTAAGAGCATGGAGCCTGGGGCTGACTCTCTGGGCTCAAATACAAACTCCGGCACTTGCTACACGATCCTGGGGGACCTTACCAAAACTCTAGACAGGAGCCCACCTGGAACTGTGCCCAGCAAACACCAAATGATCAATAAGTGCTGTTATTAGGCCACTGTTAGTGGCCTCAGCAGACAGGGCCTGCAAGGACCATGGAGCGTCTGAGCCCCAGATGGGCAAAGGCAGGCCACAGGATTCAATAAACTCCAGGATACCCGTGTAACTTCACTGGGAGGACACATGCTGGAAAACCCCCTCTGTCCCATGGAGGGGGTGGAATGAGGCCCACCCCCAGAACCCCAAAAGCACCATGCTCACCAAGGAGCTTAGAATATACCTGCCTGTACAGTGAACTTTTTCTCACGTTGTTAATTATATTATATCCTCAATTAGATTTGAAACTCCTCGTAACAACTAAACATCCGAACAGCACTTCGCCAATTACAAAGTGCTATAATCAAGTCAGTGACCGCCCTGTTCAGGGCTGAACTATGTCCCTGCCTCCTTTACCCTCCCCCCTCAAATTCACAAATTGACGTCTACCTCCCAGGACCTCAGACTGCAACTGCATTTGGAGACAGGGTCTTGAAAGAAGTAACTAAGGTGAAGTGACATCTCTAGGGTGGTCCAATCTGACTGGTGTCAGAAAGAACCGTACAGACCCCTTGATCTAGTTCCAGCCCCCAGGACCGGGAGGAAATGCACGTCTGTGGTTTAAGCCCCCCAGTCTGTGGTGCTTTGTAACAGCAGCCCTAACTAACACACCCATGAGGTCAGTCATTTTTTTTAAGATTTTATTTATTTGAGAGCGAGAGAGAGCACAAGTTGGGGGAGAGGCAGAGGGGAGGGAGAAGCAGACTCCCCGCTGAGCAGGGAGCCCAACATGGGGTTTGAGCTCAGGATCCTGGGATCACGACCTGAGCCGAAGGCAGATGCTTAACCGACTGACCCACCCAGGCACCCCCCCATGAGATCAGTCTTGGTGCGTAGTTGCTGTCATTGTACCATGAGAACACTGGACCTCTCAGACTTTGCCACCAAGTGGGATTCCAGAGAATAAAGCCTAGTTCCTTCTACCACTTCCTATGGATCTGACATTTACTTCAAAACACTTATAGGGTATCTACCATACGCTGAGATCTTTTTAAGGTCCTAAGGATACTACATTCACCAAAACGTCCCTTCTCTCATGGAACATACGACTGAAGGAGAAGTCACTGATAACCATAATCCAATAAATACAAAATATCTACCTTCAGAAACAACTGGAGAGCACTGAGAATACAAGCAATTTTTTTTTCTTATTCCAGTCTCTAGTTTATGAACACTGATGAACATGTAAGCCAGACAATTAAAGTTTTCTTTTTCAAAAAGCTGAACCATAAAATGAATATTCAAAGGAAAAGTGCTGGGGGAAAAAAGAACATTGCTCACTCATTTCACTCGCCTTTAAGTAAATAGAAAAATCAGGCAGGGGCAAGTTATAAGCCCTGAGTAAAAGTTTCTACCGTGTTAATATGCCTCGGCAACAAAGCTACAGCTTTAGAAATGATACAGTTAGCATTTCCTATGCAGGATAATTTTTCCCTCTAAAGTTTGAGGCCAGAGCTATTTCAAAGAATAACTATGCTCAGGGAAATGGATTTTGTTTTTCTTCACCCAGATGAGAATTCACACAATGGCTAGCACTCTCCGCCAGGGAAAATTCTTGCAAAACTGGATCAAGCTGAATTTCATTTTATAGCTGGTGCTTATGCGTAAATTATTATTACATGTTTATAAGGGTTTTATGTAGGTATAATATTTTACCGCTGGAGAAGCATTTACACACTATGTGGCATCTTTAAGTGTTTTTTCATTTACAATTCTGCACTTTAGGGTCTGTTATGGCAGGCGAGTCGGTGCAAACTCCCTACGATTTTCAACCCCCCGGACGGCTCAGAGCTGTCTCAGCAGGGATTAACCGCACTGCTGCGTGCAATTGAAGCATCAAGGACTCCACATCCCCACGGCCCTTCAGGAGCGTCAGGTGCTTTCACAGCCACATTAATTAATGCATCAATGGCATTCAAGATGGAACCAGAAATTCAATAGCATTCCCCAGGCTCGTGGCTCTGAGCTGCCTAACAGAGGCAGGTGAGAAATGACATTTGAGGACCTGGCAGTACCCACAAGCACTTGTTTATTCATGCTAAGAACATGCCGGCACTAACTGCAGCCCGACTACTTTGAGATTCAGTATAACTAAGAGCAAAGTTAGAATCCTGGCTCTGCAGCTCATCTGGCATGGATCAAGCCCTCAAACACTAGGCTCTATTCTATCATCTTTAAAATAGAGGAAATTGGGGCACCTGCGTGGCTCAGTTGGTGAAGCGGCTACCTTCGGCTCACATCATGATCCCGGGGTCCTGGGATCGAGCCCCACGTGGGGCTCCCTGCTCAGCGGGGAGTCTGCTTCTCCCTCTCCCTCTGCCCCTCTGCTTGTACGCTCTCGCTCTCAAATAAATAAAAGCTTTAATAAATAAATTAGAGGAAATTGCAATACCCATAACATAGATTTATAGAGACGCTGAAATGAAATGAAGCATGTGAGCTCTTGGTCCCAGACCTGACATATAACTAGGCACTTAAGTTATGCTATTTAGATAAAAAGAGGTCACAGCTTATTGGATCCACATAAGGAAAGCAGTCAGGAATCATTCAGCTCCTCTCCACCCCTCCAAACTGTGTTGGTGTGTCAGGTCCAGCCTGACCTTGAGAGATGCGGAACAGGGCTCTGGACCCATTCAAGAGATGCAGCAAAGCCCTTCAATGTGCATGCACAACTGTGTGTGTGCAAATGTGCGCAAACGAGCACTTTTGGGGAAGAGGCCACATTTTAACAGCCTTCCCAGAGGGATCCATAGCCAGAAGAGGCCGACAGTGACCAAGGTGGAGTGCAGCTTGCTCCTCTTGTTCAGCCTGCTTCCTGCAGGAAGACGGTGGAGTCAGAGAGTTCAAGAGTTCAAGTCCTGGATCGGTGCCCTCCTTGCTAGGTGATAATGGCAGAGCTCCCTACCCCTCCAAGAATGGTGCTTCACCAGTGAAATGGGATCAAGGCCACCTCCTTGTAGGGTTTGTTTTTTTTTGGCGGGGGGGAACAAATGTCTGGCATACAGTGGGGCCAACTAAGTGTTAGTCTCCCCATTCACAGTCCCGCTGGGAAAATGGAAGGGCTCCCCTGGCCAACAGGACCAAGTGCAAGCATTGTCTTATCTTTCTGTCCATTTGCTGCTTCATGCATGTCACGAACCCCTGCCACCTCAGCTATTCCTGCCCCCCCAACCCCCAGGGCTGAATCTCACCTGTCTACACCCACCCATAATTCTACATTCCCTCTATTTCCCCCCAGTTCCATCCAGGCCTGACTCCACAGCCAGGTGCCTCAGCTGCACTCTTGGGTTTTGAGAGGCAGCATAGCATCGTGAAGGGGAGATCCGAGCTTCAGAATCAAGCCACCTGAGCTGAAACCTCAGCCCTCCCCCACTTCCTAGCTGGTGACTTGAGACGAGTAACCTAACCTCTCCGTGACTCAGGTTCTCAATCTGTAAAATGGGGATGATCACAGTTATCTACCTCATTGGGGAAAAAAATGAATTAATCCTTGTATGGAGGCAGGTCTGCCATATTGTAAGTCCTAGCTGTGATTCAGATCGGATTGCGAAAACTGGAGACTTAATGAGGCCAGCTCAGATAATGGCAATGTATCATGAACACTTAAAAGACAAAAAGGGAGACAGCCCCTCCCATGAGCCCCAGAAGAGCAGCTGTAGTACAACCAAGCAACACAGCACTGGCTTCCAGAACCCACGCAGCATAAGGGACCTCCGCTGGGGGAGCATGAGCTCTGCCATGAGCTGATTCCCAGGCTGCAGATGTTTATAAGGTCTGGCCCTGTCTCCTCCAACCTCATATCCCACCGCTACATCTCAGACACGGCAGCTTTTCTCTGTTCTTTGAACAAGCCAAGTTTCTTGCACCTCAGGACCTTTGCACTTGCTGATCCCTCTGCCTAGAATGCTCTACTGTCCTATCTTTGCAGAGCCGCTTAATCGCAGGCTTCAGCTGTCCCCTCCCAGAGAGTCCTTCCCTGACAGCTAACCCTTCCCTTCTACCATCCACTCTCTAGCCCATCAATGTGGATTACTGACTTTATAGCACTTATCTTTTATTTATTATTTGAGAGAGAGAGAAAACACAAGCGGGGGGGAGGGAGAAGCAGACTCCCCACTGAGCAGGGAGCCTGATGCGGGGCTCAATCCCAGGACCCTGGGATCATGACCCGAGCCGAAGGCGGACGCTTAACCAACTGAGCCACCCAGGTGCCTCTATAAGCACTTATCTTTAAAAAGCATTTTTCTATATTCCCTTACCCTGGAATGTAATATCCAAGAAAGAAGGGACTTTGCTTCTCCATACCCCTAGAACAGTACCTCATCCATAGCAGAAACATTGTAACTATTTGCCACAGTAATGACCTCCTCTTGCTGCTGCTTTTCCTGCTACCCAGCCACTGCTTCTCTCTGTATTTCTAGTTAAGATTCTCTAAAAGATACAGGTAACTAATCACCACTGTCACATGAGGTTTCAGGTTCTTATGCTAACCTACTACAAAAAAAATGCTGCCCAGACTCTGTGGAATGGCCAGTATGCCAGAGGCCCACCCTTAAAGCAATGAGCACAGATGCCTAGGCCAGCCCCATCAACAGGGAGAGGCCATTTCTATTAGCAGGTGTTCTTAAAGAAGTTGGAGAAGAGCAAGCCCAGGGGAGGGTGTCCGTATCAAACAGCCGCAGGTGGGATCGAAGCCCCTGGCCAGAGCGGCCTCTGAATGAGGACTTCAGGTGCGCTGAGCCACTGCTCCTCCAGCCCGAGGCCAGTGGGGCACCTCCCACGTGTCTCAGTCTGCTGAGCAAACGTCATCATCTTCCACGACGCTTCGGGGTGAGAAGAGTCCGGAAGCTCTATTCCAGAGCATGGATCAGCACCCTGTTTACGTAAAAGGTCAGACAGTAAATACTGTAGGCTTTCGGGCCATATGGCCTCTGCTGCAAGTACTCCACTCTGCTCTTGTAGGATGAAAGCAGCCACAGACAATGGCGAAGGAACAGGTGTGGCTGTGTGCCAACAAAACCTTCTTTGTGCACACTGACATTTAAGTTCCATGTAATTTTCACACATCATGAAATAGTATTTTTCTTTTCTTTTCTTGACCACTGAAAAATCTATAAAAGCCATTCTTATCTTGTGGGCTCAGGTGGTGGGCTGTAATTTGCTAATCCCTGCTCTAGACCATTCTCCACAGCTGTCTCTTATCAGATCACATGGTCTGAACGTCAAGGTGCTCCTGATATTCTAAGCTGGGGCTATGAATGCTGGAATCTCCTCTACTCAATCTTCAGTAACTCACAGAGCCACTAGATCTCAAAAAAAAAAAAAAAAAAAAAAAATTTTTTTTTTTTTTTTAAAAACTGGCCTTTGGCCTCGAATGAAACACCATCTTCAGTGGATCTTCACCTGCTTTAGGGAACAGCCCGTTGGCTGGCGGACAGCTCCAGTGCTGAAAGTTCTGCCCCAGGTAGCTCTGCACCTCCTGGTGACTCTCCCCAGAGCGCCTGGGTCTCCCGATTTTGTCTGCAAAATTTATCCTGTCCATTTTCCCCGACAGCTCTCTACATTTTCATTTGCATCAAGAGAGGGGGGGAGGGGAAGGAAAGAAATGGACTACGCCCATGACAGAAAAATCTGTCCCAAAAAAGGCAGCAAACACAGAATTATGGTAGAAAACTCTACTTTTATCTAAGTATCAGCTTCAGAAATGACCCCAAAGTCCACAGACCTACCAGGGAGTCAAGAAATGACTTAGGGCAGATGAAAGATGTATCCTCAACACCTGGCAGAGAAGGTCCCCACTATAATTTGAATGAATAAGTGAATAGACAAATAAAACACATTTTAGCATGCCCGAATGGAGAACATTCTCCTCTTTCTACCTAAATGTGCCCACATCTCAAAAAACAGAACATCTGGTGAGAACAAGATTATTTAGTAGTCTAAAGAATTAAAAGATGAATGCTACTGGGACCAATTGATTCTTTAATAAAATTCCTAATTTCCCTAGAGCTAGACTCACTACCTGAAAATATCTCATCTACATGAATAAGAAAATAGGAAAAGTGATTACTGACTACCTACCAGGTGTGAGGTGCTTTCACACGCATCAGCCCCTGCAATCCTCACAACAAACCCACCACAGAGAACCATGAGCCTTCCTTTTTTCACATGAAGTCACCCAGACCCAGCAGTGGGGGCTCCAGATCTCATATCTGCATCTACCCAACCTCAAACCATGCACTTTCTGCTATTTAGGACATAAAACTCTGCTCATCCCAGTCCCTTGTGGCATATGAAATCATTATTAAATGATCCACAGGCTAGATCATTAGAGAACATGCCTCTAAAATGCCTCTGAATTGCAGAAGGTAAGAGACAGTACAAACCAAAAGAGGAAAATGTATAATGTGAAAAACACACAGCCATAGTGACTAAGTTTGGGATTCTAGCCTACCCCTAATATAAAAGTATCTGATTTAATGGGGCACTTGGGTGGCGCAGTCAGTTGAGCATCTGACTCTTGGTTTCAGCTCAGGTCTTGACCTCAGGGTGGTGAGAGCGAGCCCCATGATGGGCTCCACACTCAGCGTGGAGTCTGCTTAAGATTCTCTTTTCCCTTCCCTCTGCCCCTCCCCCTCTCTCTAAAATAACTGAATCTCTCTAAAAAAGTGTCTGATTTAATGACATCATTTGCAAAGCAGCTAGCCCAGCACTCTATAGGTGCCTCTCAAAATGGGCAGCCCCACTTAAAAATTTAGGAAAATTAATACACTAAAAAAGGACCTAGTTCAGAAAAACAAAAATGGTCCTAAAAATAAAGAATCCTTTTGCGTTCTTACTCCCAGTTCTTAAGAACTGCTTTTACATATATTCATTTAAAATTATTTTTGGAGGCCAACTCACTTTGGGAAAATATATAGAGAAAGTTATAATATGGTCTAATCTCTTCTGTTAGCTTTGATCCATGAAACTAAGTTGTTGCTCCTTGTCTAAAAAGAACAAAGTCAAAATTTGGCTTGAAAGGTTCTAACATCTTTTTTTCTTGCCAATATCTAATATCTGAGCATGATTTTACCCTTTGAAAATGTTTCTGGATATATCACCCTCCTTCACCTTTACAACAACTGTGGTGGGTTTGTTGTGAGGATTGCAGGGGCTGATGCCTGTGAAAGCACCTCACACCTGGTAGGTAGTCAGTAATCACTTTTCTTATTTTCTTATTCATGTCGATGAGATATTTTCAGGCAGGGCAAATAGGTGACAGGCAAATACTTTCATTATTTTTTCCTTTACACATGCGTAAAAAGGTCATACAAAGATTGTAAGGGGGCTTTTCCAGTTGCAAGTGATAGAAGAAGTATTCTAAACAAAATAGAGAATGTAGTGGCTTATAATCTACAAAGTCCAAGGTCAGGCACCTTGCCCTCAGGCAAGGTGTGATCTAGGTCTAAGGGATGACCTGGTCTCTCTCCAGTTCTCAGCTCTGCTCTTACCCACACTGACCTCATTCGCAGACACCAAGCTGTGAAGAGAGAGCTGCAAGGTAGGATGTGCAGAGCTACAGCCTCTAAGGTTCAAGGCCAGTTGGAAAGAACACATGCACCTGTCTCAACAGTCCCTACAAAAGTCCCATGGCATCTAATTGTGCCCACCCAAATCACTGTAGTAAGGGGTAATTTGCATTATAGGTCATACTCTGAAGTTAGGCACGATATCATCTCCTCCAGAGTTCATGGGCTGAAGTAGATTTCCAGAGGAAGGCTGAACAGGGCGAATAAATACTGAGTTGGAAAAACCAAGAGGTGCTCACCACAGACTGCATGACTTGCCCAAAGTCACACCGCTACTAAGAGACATGATCAGGACTCAAGTACAAATCTTCTGGAAGCAAGTACTCCAAAAATAGTGGCAAACTGTTTCAAAACACAGGGAGTAAATCACAAAAAGCCCTCAAAACTGAATCTCTTGGTCACAAAGAACATTCGAAACTACTGATTCACTGCTCACAGAACTTCAAAGAAAGCCAAGTCCCTTTTACAAAACATAAATTTTGTGAAATTAAGCAAGGTTACCATTATCTAAATCAAAATCCCTTTATAGCTCTAAATGGTTCCTCACCATCTGGAAAGTCAGAACATTGTACTCAAAAGGAAAAAGGAAAAGCTTTTTGACCTATTTTTGTCCCTAGACTAATGTAAAGCACCGGATCCTATTTATTAAGCACTCTCGATGCATGCTATTTTGCTGGCTATTTGCAACTCTAAAATGACACCTATTATTCGGTTAGAGATTAGAATCTCAAGCAGTAGGGTGTTTTTTAATAAAAAATAAAATTAAAAATAGATTTGCCATTGCCTTTTTAATGAAACTAGTAGCTCTGCTGGCTTAGAGGGGAAATGACGTATTTCTTGAGTTTTATATACTGATCTGAGCAGTGCTTTCAAAAGAAGTTACTAACATTCGTATCTTAGGCAATTATCCGATGCTTCTCCTCTAACTGCACACGCCATCCCCCTACCCCTCCACTGAGAGCCCAGGCAGCCCACACAGGCTCTTCCACCAAAACCAAACCAAAACAAACTCTCTGTCACCTGACACCTGCAGGTGACACGCCAGGTGGGGCCTGACAGGTATGTGCCAAATAAGAAAATAATTTAGCCCAGCACCCTCCAACAGAAACTTCTGTGATGATGGAAATGTTCTACATCTGTGCTGTACAATATGGCTGCTACCAGCTGCGTGGGATTCTTGAGTCTAAGGAACTGGAATTTTTATTTAATTCGATTTTAATTAATTTAAAGTAGCTACACGTGGCTAGTGGCTACTGACCTGGAGGGCAGTGCAGACGGTGCCCTTGAGGATTTCTCCAGCATGTCCCTCTACTGCTCTCTCTCCCACTTGCGTTTTCTATCCCAGTACAAGCTAACCTGCCAGTCTCCAAACAGGGCCTCAGTTTGTACCTCTGGCTCCTGTACGGAATTTCCACTCCTGGCCCATGCGGGTAGACTCCCTCTCACCCCGCCCCCAAACCCAACCCAGGTCTCACCTCTTCTCTGAAGCCTTCGCTGACTTCCCCCGTCTCTCCACCCCACTCATGAGAGTGGGTCACCTGTGCTTCTCCATCACCTCTGTGCTTACGCACACTTGTGGTTGTGTTCAGCACGCCGCAATGTCCCCTCCACAGAAGGTGGCAGAGCTTGGTGGTAAGAGTGAGTGCTCTGGAGACAGCTGCCTAGTGTCAAATCCTGCTGCTAGCACTTACTCTGAGCTCTAGGAACTCAGGCAAGTCACAGGACCTCTCTGAACTCAGTGCCCCCTCTGTAAAATGGGGTTATTCACGGTAACTCTCCTGTATAGCGGTTGCGAGGATTAAATGACCAAATGCAGGTAAAACATTAACATGATGCCTGGCAAGGAGCAAAAACTCAATAAAATTGAGCCCTTATGTGTTATTTTTCCTTAGCTATGCACCTTAGAGCATGTACTAGATCCTAGCCCTCCCCGAAACCCAGAGTCAGAGCATACAGTAGGCATGCCTTAAAGACCGCAATTATTAATGATGCCTCCAGCAGATGGATGCCAGGCCGGAGCTCAGTGCTAAGTATACTCCATAATGCCAAAGAGCCCTGAGACTAAACAGGAGATCTCAAGGTAAGCAGGGGGAGAGGAGTGAAATCAAAGGTAGATCAACCGAGTTTTATGGGGGGAGGGGCTGTTCAAACCGCAACCAAAGTCACTACTACCACCTTCCCATATGTCCCATCACTACCCCAGACCCTCTCCCCATCCCCAATCTGGCCAAATCTCTCCCAAAATGTTCCTGATGGAAGTTAAGCCTTATCCTGCAGGGTGTTTTTTGGGGGCGGGGGGGAGGGCAGGCAGTAACAAAGGTGTAAAGGCCACTGGCCTAACATTAACGTAAGAGATTCTATAAGCAACTCCAAGCTCCCACAATCTGTTCCTACCACTCTCCCGGATACTTCTAGTTTACCCATTTCCCTCCTTGCCTAGGTGGACTTCTGGATACGGGGTAGGGGGGACCCTTCACTTCACAGAAACAGCCCTCCAAGCCTGGATTCTAGCTGTGCTCCACGTATGTACACAGGGCATCTCCTGCGTCCCTACGAGGCTCCTAGGTTTTACTGAAGGCAAATAAAGATGAGCAGCAAATGAAACAAGCATTAAAAATGATTAAGTGTTCAATATGCAGGCTTTTCAGCCCGTGCAGAGTCCCAACGAGACTGTTCATTTCCCAAATTCGATGTCTTCCTCCTGCTGCAAGGCTCCCTGGCACAGACACTTAGCCAGGAGTTTAGACAGAGAGCAAGTCAGGGAGCCTGGGGCAGGAGCTCTGAGCAAGCACTCTGCACACAAAGAATGACTTCAGCCCAGCCTCCACTGCAGGGGGGTAGGGGTGGGGGTGGGGGAGCAGCACCTGAAACCAGAATGCAGGTGATCTAGCCTCCTGGGGGACCCTACATTAAGAGGCTTAAAGAATAACCAGTAGCACAACTGGGTAATGCAAGGAATATCTAACAAGAGGTCTGGGGCTAGGGAACCTGCCTGCGGTGTGAACCTGGGTACATCACCTTCCCTCTTGGGGCTTCAGTTTCCTGATTTAGAATGTTAGGGAGTAGTTTCCAAACTTTGTTCGTTTTTTTAAGCAGCAAAATGTCTTTTTGTCCCAAATGAAATCTTATGGGGAAACTCGGGGATATAAAACATACAAGAGGAAAGCTGTGGTCAAAGGGCATTTGTGGGATTCACGAAGCCCCACCCACTGAGTCTCTTCCCTCCCCTCCCCCAGCCCCTGGAAACCTAGGGGACAGTGCCAGCAGACTAGCTCATCTTTCTAAGATCGTACCAAGTTGGAACATTTCAGAATATTACTGACAATGGACCTTACTATACCTCTCCACGTCGAGTGGAGGAGAAAGAGACTACTTCGATGATTACTCCACTGAAAGCGTTTATGATAGAAAATGTCAAATATTCAAAACTAGTGAGAATCCTTGCGTGCGCATGACCCAGGGATCAACAATTACCAAGTCATGACCAATCTTGTTTCAGCTCTCCCCTACCCATTTCCACGCCCCTGAGAGTATTTTGAAAACTATCTCCAAATATACTGTCATCTGCTCAAAAATATTTCAGCATTATTTGTCTAAAAGATAGAGGTTTTGAAAATCTGGACCTCGGTTTCATTAATAGTCAGAAAATAAAAACATTAACTCCTTAATAACATCTGAGAACCAAGTCACTGCTCCATCGTTTTCCCCCCCTTACAATTAATTCGTTGAAGGACTGAGTTGTTTTCTACAGGGTTTCCCGCTGCCTGGATTTTCATGACTGCCCCTCTGTCATTCCACACAGGCCTGTGCTTCTCCTATTTCTGATTTCCGAGTTAGATCAAGAGTCCTGACCAGATTCCAGTTCCATCAGGAGACACAGAACATCTGGTTGTTTTCTTTCTGTGTTGTTGGCAGCCCTTAATTATGACTTTCTATATTGGATTATTTTTCGGCTTCTTGTGGATCTTCCAAAATGTTTTCACACATGTACAAATACATAAAGTGATACCTTTTTATTTTTACCCAGAGTAGATAAAACCCTGTTGTTGCTCCGAAACTTTCTGCTCAGCGATGGGACATTATTCATTTTTCCAAAAATAGGACTTCAATAATATACTGTTAACATGGTAACGCTATCGGGTATACTTTACATCATAACAATTTATAGTGTAAATTCTGTCATTTGTCCAGACAGTGTTTTATGCACGGCAGGTGACTGATAAACAGTCCCTCAACAAATAAGCAACACTATTAAATCCACTGGACTTTTTCTAAGTTTTTATTTATTGCTTTTAGTACTCTCTATACCCAACGTGGGGGCTTGCACGCACAACCCCGAGATCAAGGATCACGTGCTTTCCCAACTGAGCCAGCCAGGCACTCCGAAATCTAGACTTCTAAGAGTATTGAATACTATCAACTGACCCGTCCAAGGGCTCCCCAAGATGTGCTCTGTGATAGACCCCAGTCTGCTAAAAATTCCCAATCACCTTCTCAGATGATAAACTAGGGCGAAGCCAAGCAAACCCTATTTTCCACCCCGTCACATTTTCTTTTATAAACAACTGCTTAATAAACGCAGCATGACTCCATTTCTTGGGGCCTCAACCCTCTCTCATCAGTTTTCCCTTCCCGCAAAGAGACTAAGCATAAGCCATAGCCCCCGAGCCGTAATCAAACCACCAATTCCTGCCACCCCCACTAATGCTAACTGGTGGTTACAAAATTAACAGCCTGTTTCTACGTGGCACGATCTGAAGGACCCCGAAACAGCCGATGTCCCTGTTCCACTCCTGATTAGGGATTTAATGGCGGCGAACAGCAACCATTCCCCATAGTCAATTAATAGTCCCCTGAAAGAAGCCAGAGATACGATCAATCAAAACTAAATCGGCAACACAGATTTTGTGAAGCCCTCTGTGCATTTGGTTTTGGGGGTTTTGTTGTTGTTGTTTTTGTTTGTTTGTTTCCTGGCATGATACTATTTGCTTGTATCTGCTGTGGAAGTTCAGAGTATAAACACGTGGGTGCTTATCAGGAAAAGGCTGACCAGAAATCTCCCACCAAGTCTGTGGCAGCCACACCAATAGTGCTCATGGCAAATGTATTTACATCCACAGTATGTGGTGTATAAGGATAGAAACAGGACGATGGCTAAGTGGTTTTTAAACCAGGCTCACAGGCCCAAGGGGGCAGCAGAGTAAGAAAGAGAAGGCATTACGAGTTTTTGGCCAGCAGCCCTAGTCCCTACCTCCCCAGGGCCGCTAAATACCTTGGAGTGATAACCATTCCCTCCAGAATTCACGAAGAAAAGGAAAGAGGTGCCCGTCATCAGCTGTCCCCACGCAGCAGCTCATCCCCAGCCTGACCCAGGGTCTGCCTCAGCCAGAGAGGAGAGGGAACCCCTCCTGAAGCCATATGGAGGCGGAAGGGGCCCCCTCCTCCTGGCACACTGCCAGGCATGGGGCCCTTAAATCCCAGAGCCTCACCAGAGGCTTGCCCACATGCTGTTGCAGAGCTCTCGTTCTGCATGAACTGGTCTTCTACTAATTACTCAAGGCAAGGCCCCTGGGTCCATCCCAGAGTGACTCTGAGGCAGAGGGACCTGGATTCACGTCCTAACTAGCTCTGAGTCAATCACTTCTCTGACACACCTCTCTGGTCTCCAAACTGGAGAGCCATAGTCACCACCTTTGGGGGTATCTCAAAGGATGAAAAAGACTAACTGCATGATCAATCTCTTTCTTCTCCGTTCCACCCCACTGCTAGCGTCCCTCTGCTTCCGTGCTCTTCATCTGCTTACCCCATCTACTTCATCCCCAGCAAGCACCTGCTCTGTCACCGGAGCTACACAAAGATGAGCAGGATCTACGCTCCCCGCCCCAGGGCCACCTCTGGCAAGGGGCAGTGCTGCGTCATCACTCTCAACCCCCAGGCCACACCTTCGCCTGAGTCACCCCAGGGTGGGATGCTGATCAAAACAAACCATTCTCCTCAACACCAGGTCCAGCAGACACACACACAGGCAGGTCCGTTTCACGGAACACTAACCACCTGGGTGCGCATGGTGAGCAAATGTGTTTTGTGAAACCAGCGACTCTCCACCCCACCGACTTAACCGTATCTTCAACCGCACCCGTATTTCCAGGGGGATATGGGTCCTGGGGGCAAGGACAGGAACTCCAGCATACGGAACAGGCTCAAATTAGGACTACAAGCCATGAAACGGGTAGCACCTGCTGATAGCTCACGATGCACCCAGGCACTGCCTTAAGAGTTTCAAATACATTAATTCCTTTCGTTTTTATCATATCCCTCTGGTGTTAAGAATGGTTGTTATCTCAATTTTCCACATGAAGAAACATAAAGGCACACAGAGATGACATAACAAGTCCCACATCATCATGGCTGGCCAGGGGCAGAGAGGCAGGCGAGCCCAGGCAGCTGGGCTCTGTGGCCTTAGGTCTTTTCCAATGGAAAAACAAAAGGGGACCCATGCTTCTGTCCAAGAAACCACACTAAGAGAAACGCATCAGGAGAAAAACCAGATTAACTGTCTGGATTGAGGAAGAGATCAGGGCCTTAACCCAGGCCTTACCCTGGGCCACCAGCATCATGGCCTTCAAACAGGCACCTCACCTCTTCCAAACTCCCCTTTTCCTGTCTAAAAGACAATGCTCCTAGATAAACAGTTCTCATATCTGAGGATTCTCTGGGAGGACACAGGGAGCAGAGTCTTAGGACTTTGGAAGTTGAGGTCAGAAGGACCTCATTCAAATCTATGCCGTGAGACCTGCTGGCTGGTTAACTGTGGGTAGGTAATTCAGTCTCTCTGCGCTTGCTTCCTCATTTACAAGGGGCACTAACAAGGAATTCGTTGTAAGTGCTAAAGGAGATAATGCACACACATGCCGAATACAGTGTCCGGCGTATAACACCCAGTAAATGCTAGGTCGTAGTATGATTACAACTGTTCATCACCATTGCCATCATCATGATCTAAAATTCCAAAGAAGGAACTCTTCCGCTCTTTGACACAGGTAGACGTTATAACCTTATTTGGAAGAATAATGTGGCTAACACATTTTCCAACTGAAATCCTTGAACAATTAAGGCTGACTCAGAGTGGAGGGGATAGGGCAGATGGTTCAAAGGTAGCAGCCCCTTTCATCCTGAGCCCCTCACCTGAGGGAGGGGCCCTATGGGCCTCCCTCCTTATTTCATTCCACCCACCTCCAGCATGCCCCTCCCACCGCACTCCTGCTCCCAAGCACCTACAAGTAACCTAAAGGGCCTTTCAAAAAGACTCTACCCTTACAAGTCTACATCTGCTGAATAATAATGACAAGGTTCCTATGGCAACACTCCTTTCTAAAGTTTGGGTAGTGGAAGACAGAGGGATCACTTAGCACCTGGCTTACGTTCCCTGAAATGCCTTGAAACCACATGGGTTTTTTTTTTTTTTTCCTCTACAATGAGAGACGCCTTACACTTGTACAGCACATGACCATTTATAAAGTCTTTCCACAGGTGTTACCTCCTCGGTGAGGTAAGGAGAGAGTACTGACCCTATTTTTTTGACAAATTAAAAATCTAGCAGTTAAAGTCGTCAAGAGCTCATATGTAGTAAAATCAGCATAAAACCTGAGTCTCTTTGCCCCCAACCCTGTGCTCTTCTCAAGACCTGCGGTGTCTCTTGGAGTGGTAGCTCCTTCTATCAGCCCTGTCCACGAGGATTTCCCTTTCTCTCAACTCCCATGCCTTGAGGCGTGCATACTACGACCCCTGCGTTAACATCCCAACCATCAACCACCGAATGTGTGCAAGACTTAGCCCTCCACTTAAACCATGCACCCTTTAATGCAGTGTTCACGCTACATCCCATGGGACATCTCTTCAGCAATCACGTTCGTTCACGGCAGTGACATGACGAAAAGTCTGAGCTTCTAAGTCAAAATACGTGACTTAACATGACAAAGACCTAGGATTCAATCCCAGTTCTGACACTGTTCAGCTGTGTGATCTTAGGAAAGTGACTTGACTTCTCTGTGACTTCATGTCCTCTTGTATTTAATGGAGTAACAGCGCTGCCCTCACTTGGTTATTGTGAGAATTCGTGGGACCTTGATTCAGATAACACAGAGCAAGCGCCTGGGAATTTTATGCTATTATTATCTTAACATTATTTATTAATATTATTATGCATCAACATCATCACAATTTTACAGTTAATAAAACCAAAATTCGGGGCCCTGTATCTTACACAGGGCCACACAGCATGCAAGTGCTACATCCCAGGAGGGCATTCTAAGACCTCCTACTTCTACCTCTTTCCTAGGCCCCACAATGCATAACACACACTGAGTGCTCAGTAATACTCAGGACTTAACAGAATGTGATGACTATAAGAAAACCCAGTGAGTCATCTGTTCAACCCTCTCACTCTGCCAATTAGAAACTCAGGCCCAGCAGATACTACATCTGTTCAACACCATTTATCTATTAATAATAACCTACACAGTTGTAGAGTGATGCCCAGCGACAGAGTTTCATTCTCCAGGCCATTCGATGCTGAAGCCTCCAGCCAAAGACCACCAAGAG
Organism: Callorhinus ursinus; assembly: GCF_003265705.2. Lineage (NCBI taxonomy): Eukaryota > Metazoa > Chordata > Mammalia > Carnivora > Otariidae > Callorhinus > Callorhinus ursinus. Next base: position 1,826,546 of record NW_027397076.1, on the reverse strand, counting down.
CACATCTGAAGTCAAATGAGGAAGTCATCCTAGAGAATCATGGGCGTCTCAGCACGAGGATGTTAGGAGGTGATCGTTAGACAACTCGGGCTTGCTCATTGATTTGGGGGAGGTTTCAAGGAAGCATGGTTTTGCTCTGGTGGGTACAGTCATAAAGCAGGAATTCTGTGATTATGTGCCCTTGCAAATGTTTATCTGAGAAACAGGAGGAACAGAGTAGGACTATAGCTGTAATTGGTAAAGAAATAGCAGTTGTTCTCATGATCTGGAGAGGAGGGGCGTTTGGCCAGTTTTGTGAGCTGCATGGTGACCCTGTCTTCATCTGCCATCAGTCCTGGTCATGGAGTGGTCCTGCCTTCCTCTCAGGTTCTATCACCATCACCCAGTGACCTTGCCACAGATTGGTGTGCTGTGACATTCTTCTCATCCACTAGAAGAACACCAGGGCCTCGCCCTCGGAGCCAGGCCCGCCCCACGCAGACAGCAGTCAGAAGCTCCTGGGTTGCTTTTTTCTTTTCTCTATCATGCGTTCAACTCTTCACAGCACCTGTTTGTGTCCAGCAGTTTCAAGACGATGGAGGTACAAAATAAGTAAATATCCTGGCCCTTAATAAGGTTACATTCCAATGGGACAAAGAGGTAATTAAAAATAAACATAATACATTAAAAGAAACAAATCCTACAGTATGTTTGAAGCAATAAGTGCTCCGGGAAAAAAAAAGAAGTCAGAGCAGGGCAAAAGGGACTGGGCACGCCAGGCGAGAACCCGTGACAAGCAGCTGGCCAGAGGTGGCCTCCTCCATATGAAATTTAAACAGAGACTTGAGGGAAGTGAAGTAGGCGAACCACAAAAGTTAGCATCCTTGTCTCAGTTCAGAAATGAGAAAAGTGACATTTGCAGCAGTGGGGAACATGTCCAAGACCAGCCTCCAACTACATGGTAGAACCAGGGAGCCCTGGGGTCCCTGGATCCTCTGCCACAAGTGACTTTTCTGACCACAAACTGGATCTTAGGTTGTCCTGGTGCAGGACTGGGTCCAGGAAGGACTCCAGACTTAAGGGTGTAAGCGTGCACTCTGACCAGAAAGAGCCTAGCTTTCTCTCTCCCGGCCAGGCCGAGAATATGTCAGTGTATCCACACTGCCAGGGTCAGAATATGCCACCCAAGATACAGCCCTCTGGCATAAGGACTATTTGAGCAGATGGCATTGAGAAAAGGCAGACCCAGGATGTGCTCTCTGCCTTCTCCCTAGCAGTGCATAAATTCCCCTGCAAAGGTGCCCTCTCTTCCCACATCAGAAAGAGGGGAGAACACCTTGATCATCAGTGAGGCAGACGACACCAAGGAGAACCTACAGACCCTGCTAGATAACCCTTTTCTGCCATCAGTGCCTTCCCGTATAGTGACCTTCCAGCAATTCACCACCCCTAAAAGGTCCAAAAACCCCTTTCTTTGTTTCTTCCTTTGTCGCATCCTAGCTACATTTTTTTTGGGGGGGGGTCTCTTCTTTCTCTGAAGCCTCCTCCCCCTACCTCCATGCCCCATAAAACTTTCAACATCCAAAAGAATGCGTATACTTTTCTCCCAGTAATCTGTCTTCTGTCAGCTTATTTCACAGCTCTGGCCACTGAACCTTAGAGAGTAGAGGAAAATTTGTCCTCCCTGCCACAGCTCCAACCTACTATGGCCGTCAGGCCATCCACTATGCCCCTCCCATGTCACTGCGGTGACCCAGAGAGGTCCATCCAACCATTAGCCTCATTCGACAGACACGAGGTTCTGAACGCTGAAGTCAGAGTTGTTCAATACCACACAGCTGGTAAGAGGCAGGGTTTATTTTCAAACCCAGACTGCATAATTCCATAGCTTAACTGTTTTGCAAAATGCCACAGGCCAGAATCATGTTTGCAGGTGTGTGTGCGCATGTGTGTGCATGTGCGTGTCTGCATAATCCCTAATAACAACTACTTTCAGAGTGGTCAGGCCTAAGTAAGTATGCCTACGGTAGCAGGGATACATACCTTCCCACATAAGTCAAGCTAGAAAGAGCAAGTTCACAAGTAAAAGACTTTATTTTGTCTTCTGTATCCTCAGAACCTGCCTGGAAGCAGACACTGAATATTCACTGGACAAATGGAGAAAAGCAAACTTCCTCCTGCTCTCTGGCCACAACACTCCAGGGACCCTCCCCCTCTCAACCCCCCCGCCCCCCCAACCCCGCCCCAAGAACACCTCTTAGCTCAGCTGTGGACAAGAGGAAGCAGGTGTGAAATTAAACTGTTCTCAGCACGTCCCCACCTGAGTCCCCACCGGACAGGCAAGGAAGGTGACCAGCTGCACACGTAGCACCGCCCCGCCAGACACTCTTTTTAGATGCTGGATAAGAAAATTAAGTTGCCTCTTAGGGATTAAGCAGTTTACCAAGGCACTGTGCAATGGACTCTGAAATCCATTTGTATCCAAAAAGTGCAGTAAAACAAACCTCACACTCAAACAGCTAACAGAAAGTCAGAGTTGATGAATGCAATTATTAATGTGCTTTAAAAAAAAAAAAAAAAAAAAAAAGGAACTTGCCCTCAGCACAGATGACAGGCCATGAGGGATTGGTCAGGAAGCTTTGCCACATATAAAACTGATTCAAAAATAAAAGTGACTATTACTTACTTGAGCAGTTGTTGGAGAAAAAAAAATAATCCTGTCCTGGGAGCATGGGCTTCTGTTTCTCAGTGTGAAGGTCCCTTTTTATAGCTCAAGGGCTGCCCTTTCACCCACCAGCTCACATCAGCCGTCTCCACCATGTTCCTTATTTTTTAAAAAACACAAAGTAAATCCCCCAGTGTTCTAATCAAGTTCCCTTGCTCCTCTGAAGGGTAACCTTCACAGAAAAGAGGCCACTTGATAAATTCCAGGAGAGTAAAAATAAAACATAATGGAAAAGACAGTCTAATCATCAAAGCTAATTACAAAGGAAGAGTATCGCTTTTTCCTCCTAACTGTCCCTAGTTTATTTAAAAAAAAAAAAAAGCCAATCTAACAAAGATGTTCTTTGTTACTGGTCTGATAAGAACAGAAGGAATCTCAGGGGAGACAGTTATTACTTACACATGTAAAACCAGAGAAATTAGCTTTTGAAAAATTCATATATTTATTGGTGACACATTTAAATATATATGATGTACCAACTCGGTCCAAAAGGCTGGGGAAGGTACCGTCGTGGGGGGGGGGGGGGCAGCACGTTAAATCAGGCAAGACTCTGCCCTCCACTAGCCTATGGCCTCATTAAGAAGACACACCTCATTCTAGCTGATGGTGGCCTTACAGATACTCAGGGGCAGGACCACGGGGGGCACCGAACAGAGAGGGGTGCTTTTGATCTGAGGAGGATAGGGGAAGCTTTCTGGAGGTGACACTGAAGCTGAGTCTTGAAGGATGGGTGGGAGGTGGGGGGCTGGAGTGAGCACTGAGAAGCCCCTGATAACCTGCCCCCTACCTGTCAATGCAGAATCAGGTTAGAGACCCCAGCGGCCAGTGAGCCCCTCATTCTTAACCAGGGCTGCGCATGATAATCACCCAGAACCCTTGTTTGCAGAATGCACGTGCCAAGCTCTGGCCAAGACATAGTGAGTCAGAATTTCAGGAGCAGGGCGTATAGGAAAGGCCCCCAAGGAACTTCTGATAAGCAGCCCCCCTGAAGAACCACTGATTCACACCATTATCTCATTTTTCAAAGTGGGGGAAATGAGCTTAGAGAGGGACTCCTCATTCCTTCCGTCGTTCAATACGTATTTACTGAGCACCCACCTGGCAATACGACAGCGACTAGAACAAAAATACCTGGCTCTCCAACATCTCTGCTCACTGAGTCTTAGCAGCAATACCATGGGGCATTACTCTCACCCCAAGACGAAGAAATTAAGGCAAAAAACAATTAAGAGAACACAAGTAATAACTGAAGGAGTGAGAGGATTCAGCCTCAGCCCTCTGAGAAGCACCTTCCACCTCAGGACTGCTCACTGAGGGCCTCCAATGGGCCTAGCTGTTGGGTATGCACAAGGAATGACCTGTTTTTATTTTTTTTTTATTTTTTTATTGTTACATTAATCACCATACATTACATCGTTAGTTTTTGGTGTAGTGTTCCATGATTCATTGTTTGTGCATAACACCCAGTGCTCCAGGCAGAAGGTGCCCTCTTTAAGACCCATCACCAGGCTAACCCATCCCCCCACCCCCCTCCCCTCTAGAACCCTCAGTTTGTTTTTCAGAGTCCATCGTCTCTCATGGTTCGTCTCCCCCTCCGACTTACTCCCCTTCATTCTTCCCCTCCTGCTATCTTCTTCTTTTTCTTTTTTCTTAACATATGTTGCATTATTTGTTTCAGAAGTACAGATCTGTGATTCAACAGTCTTGCACAATTCACAGTGCTCACCATAGCACGTACCCTCCCCAGTGTCTATCACCCAGCCACCCCATCCCTCCCACCCCCCACCACTCCACTCCAGCAACCCTCAGTTTGTTTCCTGAGATTAAGAATTCCTCGTATCAGTGAGGTCATATGATACATGTCTTTCTCTGATTGACTTATTTCACTCAGCATAACACCCTCCAGTTCCATCCACGTCGTTGCAAATGGCAAGATCTCATTCCTTTTGATGGCTGCATAATATTCCATCATGTATATATACCACATCTTCTTTATCCATTCATCTAGGAATGACCTGTTTTTAGAAGCAAGGACAGAGCAGGGCTGGGAGAGGGGGCGAGAGGGCTATAGGGGGGAGCAGTGGAAGAGAACCCCATGCCAGACTTCCATTAAAGAGATTCCAGAATGTTCCACATGCAGAGTCCAACCCGAGTATGTGCCGCTCCATGGCTATCACAGCTCTCAGGTGGCCGTGTTCCTCTGGAAATGTTCTCCACCCAGCTACACAACCCTCCACACTCAAGGGGACCAGGCACTGCTCCTGATGAGGCTAAACATGTGGGGGGGGTCTCAGCAGCTTCTCCTCTCTCAGGGCCTCACTGAAGACCAAGTTACAAGGCTCAAACAAAGCCTCTGAGGTCTCTGCAGCTCCTAGGAGTAATAAAGCGAATCTAGGGACCATCGGCAAAAGAGAGCAAGACACAGAAGCAGAACCCCTCTGGAACTGGGACTCAGAGAGTCACTTCTGGGTCACCGAGGAAGTCTTCTGCGGTGGGAGAGCCAGATCAGAGCCCTGAACTCAGAAGAGGTGCGCACTGAGCTGCCAGCCCCTTCCACTTACAGCCGTGTGACACCATGGGCAAGTCACTTAAGTGCAGATCACGCAGCTGCAAAATGGCGATTTGCAAAGGATTTAATCAAACAGCTTTGAAAACACTCCACGTCTTACCTGGCCCATGATAGGTGCTCTACAAATGGCCAATGCATCTGAATTTGTTTCTAAATGCACGTTCTAAAAAACAGGTAAGACCCCTCCTAAGGTTAGCTGTCAGAGGAACCTGTCGTTATCTTTCTCTTTTTCTTCCAATTTCTGTTTTGCCAAGAGCAAGCAGCAAAGGCTAAAACAGCATCTAAAGTCAAAGTTCGCGGGGCAGATGGAGCTTGGCAACCTCTGGGAGCGCACCTTGTCACCCACACAACTTCTTGGTTCTAAACTAGGAACAGAAAGAAATAGACTCCCCTTAAGGGCAGGAGAAAATCCATTATGAGCTTTTGATACTCAAACAGCCCCCAAAATGCTAGAGTTCAATAGCTGTGTGCAATCAACATTCCCAGTGGACACGCAACTGTGAGAAATGATGTGGTCTGAAAAAAGGTAAAGCTAAATTAAGCATCCAGTTGCAGTTAGTTTCCCGGGGAAGAAGCTAAGGAAACACTTACTTAAACCTTTCTTCTAGCCGTTGATACAAAAACAGGAGCAGGTAGTAACTGATGCTCTCCCAGTAAAACAAAACCCTTATTTCAAGTAGAAACTGATGACAGACTGGATCGGACAGCAATTGTGGCTTCTCCCACAGGAGATCCTACCCATGCTCCATACACCCCACGGCTGTGCTATCCATTTTCAGGCCCTGGGCTTGAGGACAAAACTCCAAACTTCAAGGGAGCTACTCTGGCAGGCAGATATGTCACGATAATAATGTTATATTCCTGTACTTAATAATTTCAGAATGGCATCTCAAGATCGTCTTTTCTTTTTTTAAGACTTTATTTCCTGACAGAGAGAAAGCACAAGCAGGGGGAGTGGCAGAGGGAGAGGGAAAAGCAGGCTCCCCTCTGAGCAGGGAGGCCCGACGTGGGACTCATGACCTGAGCCGAAGGCGGAAGCTTAACCGACGGAGCCACCCAGGCGTTCCTCAAGACAGTCTTAACATAACCTAAGACGAGAGCTTTACACAGACCCAACAGACCAGGAGTCGGAAGTACACTTTGGGGAGACAGTGAACACAGACAGAATAGAAATAAAAATCCCTCCTCTGGCTTCTGGTGATATAACTGGATCCCCACAGGGCTTCTGGGAGAAGTGCTATCTGAGCGGGGACTCAAGAGAAAGGGTCCCAAGCCAGCTCAATGGTCCAATGCCATCTGAGGCTTTAATAAAAGACAGGTGAATGTATTTCTTGAATAGTGGTGCAAACAAGCAGGGCCAGACGTCAAAGGCATCTGAAACCTCCAGGCACCTGAGATTTGAGGTCGTCCAGAGTGTCTTTCTACAGATAACAAGCAGCCCAGGGCAGTGGCGGGATGGTCCCAGGCTTGTCCAGGCAGGCAGGGCCAGAAACCATCCTCTGCTCTTCTGGTCCACGTCCTCCCTTATACACTTTTTCCGGGACTGCTCAGAACCACCTCCAAACCCCGGCAGAAGCTCAAGTAGAAAAGCTGTCAGTACCAGCAGCCAGATTCCAGGAGAAGCCTTGAAGAGCCTCAGCCAACATTTCTAGAACATTCTTCCCAGGCCCCTTTACAAAAAATATCATTCCCTCGTGTACCAAAATTCTTTTCAACTCCTAGAGCTTAGAAGTAAGAAGAAGTCAGAAGTCTAGGATCGAAGAGAAACCTGGGTTTAAAGCCAGTAGTGTGACCTTGGTCTGACTGATAAAATCAACAAAATGCAGTCAAAAGGTGAGAGCAATCCACCTATCCTTTGGTGGACCAACAGAAAAACAGAATGTGATATCAACATGCAACAGACTGTCATTCAGTCAGAAGGAATGCTACAACCTGGACGAACTCTTGAGGACATTATGCTAAACGAAAGAAGCCAGATACAGCAGGACAAGGACCATAGGACTCCCCTCGGAAGAGGTGCAGAAAGTAGTCAAATTCATGGGGACAGACAGTGGAATGGTGGTTGCCAAGGCGGGCAGACAGGAGAAGGGGGATCTGCTGCTGGATGGGTGCAGAGTTTCAGTTTCACCGGATGAAGAGTCCTGGGCACCGGTCCTACAACAATGCATACGTATCCCCACAACTAAACTGCACGTTTTACGTGGCTGAGACGGTCACTTTTATGTTATGGATACTGCATCCTAATAAAAACTTACAAGTAATTTTTGAAGCGCCTGGAACAGAAATCACACCAGCTAGGAACCCCGGAGTCCGAATGTCCTGCTGCAGAACTGGTCCCTCTAGCCCCAGCAGGTGTGGCCTGGGGAAAGTCACCCAGCCCGGTCCTCATCTACAGAGTGGGCAGCAGGACCACGCAGAGCCAAGAGGGGACAGTTCCGGGAATAAATGTGTGGGAAGTACGTAAGAAAGCGCCCAGCACACACCTGAGTGCTCCTAAACAGAGCCTCCCTGGAGTCACCAGGTCAAAGTGGGGACGGACGCAACATAGCCGGCTTGCCAGCCTGCCCCTCCAAATGCCCCAACAACGGAAATGGCACACCCATCTCCTTCATCCTAGAATCCCAGCCGGGGAGGGCACCAAAGCCTGCTCAGCCTGAGCGTGCAGGAGCCAGCACTGCCCACGCGGCCTCTACCTCGGCCTCCCGTCCTGTCTCCTCCGTTCGTCCCACCCTCCTATTCCCATCTGGAGGGCGAGGAAAAGGTCAGCAAGCACAGCCCCGTCCTGCTGGTCCCACCAAAGCCTCACATTAAAGGGAAAGTGGCTTCTGCACTTGGTTAAGCTGGTGGGCAAAGGATGGCAGCCTTCACAATCACCCACTCTGCCAAAGGAGCCAAGCCCTGTGGTTTTGCTAGGTGCCCCCCCCCAACACACGCACTCACACCCACCTGCGCACACACACCCCTTCGCCCCACCAGACAACAACGAAAGAAACCAGGACCAGCTACTGGCGGCGTATTGCCATAGAACAAGCCAGAGCTGGACTTGAATCCCAGCTGTGGGACCTCGGACAGGTGATTAACCTGGTAGAGCCTGACTCCTCACCCGCGGAGTAGATGCATTCCCAGCCTGGCCGCTCAGAGTTCGCAGACACCTCCTCCCCCCACCCACAGTTGGTGGCGCTCCCCCAGCCCCACGGGCTCCTGAACAAATCAACACTGCAGCTGAGCTAGGCACGCGAATTCTGCTCGGCTCGCCAATCTTCCCCCAGAAGGAGCCACGTAGCCCTGCCTAAATGCAAAAGCAGGGAAGGGACCGGGTCTTCGTCCCCAGAAGATGAGGACGGGATCTGGGTGAGACGCGGAAGTTCCTAACACAGACGCAGTCTCCTGTCCTCAAGAACTCACTGCGAGTGCAGGAGCTGACACACAACCCCCTACAAACACGCAACAGAAAGGGCTACAACAGAAGTTCACACAAACCGCCAGGGGAGCAAAGGAAGAGTCCACGCATGCCACCTGGGAGCAGGAGGTGGATGGTCCATGTTATCAGGGAAGGCTTCTCTGGGGTGGTGACATCTGAACCATGCCATGAACAACACAGGACCTTCCCAGGGAGGGGGCTGACAGCCCGGGCTTGAGAAACACTGCACTCCTGTACTGACTTTCCACTTCTCCAATGCGGAGTTTGGGGCTCCCCCACAACGAGATTATAAGCTCAATGACACAGGGGCTTCCAGAAGCACAGTCCCCGGGACCGTGGGAGATGAAACTGAACCAGAACACGGGGGCCCCAGGAGAGCTGGCTCTGCTACATGTCCCTGGAGACTACCGTGATGTCGCATGTGGGCTCGATGTTGTGAAATATAATTCTTGTTAGAAGAGCTGTATCTTTCTTCATTAATAAAGTGACAAGTCTCCCAACAAAGGGGCAGTCCGGTAACACAATGGTCAAAGCTGTTACTAGAAGTAAAAAAAAAAAATTTAAAGATTTCATTTATTTATTTGAGAGAGAGAGCCTGAGCAGGGTGCGGAAGAGCAGAGGGAGAGGCACGCTTCCCGCCGAGCAGGGAGCCCGACATGGGGCTCGATCATGACCTGAGCCGAAGGCAGACGCTTAATAGACTGAGCCACCCAGGTACCCCTAGAAGTAAAAATTGTCAAATCTGTAATGATCGTTAATGTTACTATTATAGCTACTTATCTACTGGCACTCACATGCACTGAGTGCTTATGACATGCCAGGCTTTTTGAGAAAACGGAGGCACAGAAGTCAACGGAGTTACCCCAGATTGTGTGACTGTGATCCAGAAAGTGGATTGCCTCCATACCAGGCCTCAGCAGGGAACCCGGCACGGTGGCAGACGGGAATGCAGGGGAGCCAACAGACTATGGTTCAAGTCCCAGATCTGCCCATCAGCAGCTGCTTGACCTTGGGCATATCACCTCTGGGAAACATCTGGGGCGGGGGTGCTTAAGACAAATGTATTACCTTACAGGTTGGAAGGCTGTAAATCCAAAACGGGTTTCCCTGGGATTACAGAGTCCCCTTGTTTTCAAGTGGAGATTAATACAGGCTCACCAGGTACCTGAGACAATTAGAGTAAAACAACATCAATTAAGTCCTTGACACAAAGTAAACTCCTGTGAAGGCGGCGGCCTTTTTTCCTCTGGTGCTGGACGGCCTCCTGCCTCCTGAAGGGAAGGCGTGGTGCAGTGGCACATTTCACAATGCTGGGACGATGCCGCCCCCGTTTCTAGAAGTCCAGGCCAGGCCTCGGACTCTTCTAGGGTCAGGCGAACTTTATTAGGAGTAAAAGGGGAGCAGGGGTCAGAGTGCTTTTTTTTCCCCAGAGTTTGTAAATTGTGGTTCCTTCCCTGACAATACCAAAAGCAACCTGGAGTTTCTGTCTAACCAAACGAATTGGTCTGGCATGCTTACACTCCTGTTTTACCTGAATGCAAAGCGAATATGTGACATCTCACGTGTGTCAATCCAGCAAAACTCATCCCTCCTGTGTTTTCAGGGGACAGGGACGCGCACGGGGGTGCGATGAGCTTCGGTGAACGAACCCCTGTCTCTAGCGAGAGGGAACGCTTTCCTTTTCTCTTCCACAGACATGGCGACAGCTCATGACAGAACCTACCCTGGTGGGCCTTACCCGTGAAAGACAGAGAGAGAAAGAGGAGAGAGCTGGGAATGGCCCTTCAAGTCACTGAGGACTGTTAAGGTCCCTTTCAGGTTTAAGGGGCTCCGACTTACTTCCAGAATCATGGAGTCCCCAGCAGGGCCTACACTTGAGCTGGGTCCCAGGGAGGCCCCTATTTTCGGGAGGGTTACAATAAAGATGCAATGAAGGGCTACATGGAGTATACAGTAAATACCCCAAAGCCTAACGCAGAAAGTGCGTGTCCGATAAAGACGAAGGGAGCAGGGAAACCTAAGCCTGGCTTCGTGTCACCGGAGAAAGCCACACAGGCCACACAGGTGTGGCTGGCCTCGGGACCCAGAGCATCCAAAGCTTCCTTTCCTTGCTTCAGAAACACAGGCCAACGTATGTGTCTCCCAACAGGACTGTGACCTCCTCGAGGATACGGACGGTGCCTTGTTCACCATACTGTCCCCAGTCCCAGAGAGGAGACTCAAATGCTGGCTGGGTGGATGGACAGCTGAACGGACAAACAGATGCGGCTGGCCTGGGAGGCTCTGTGACTGCCTCGAGGCAGCAACAAGATGAAGCAGATTTCACTGGTCAGTCGAGGGGCGCCTGGGTGGCTCCGTCGGTTAAGTGTCTGCCTTTGGCTCAGGTCATGAGCCCAGGGTCCTGGGATCGAGTCCCCCACATCGGGCTCCCTGCTCAGCAGGGGAGCCTGCTTCTCCCTCTGCCTGCCGCTCCCCCTGCTTGTGCTCTCTCTTTCTATGATAAATAAATAAATAAAACCTTTAAAAAAGTAAAAATAATAGTAGTAATAATAAAAATAAGTAACTGGTCAGTCGAAGCCCTCAGAACAAGGCTTTCCGCAGAGGCCACCTTTCTCCTGGTCCCACTTCTCAGAACCCAGAGCGCTGCTGGCCTGTGGACCCTGGGTTCCACAACCACTACCTGTATTTGGACTGTGGTCCTGATGTGGTCTCATCCTTCGGGCCTGTCTCGCTCACTCTCTTCCTGTGTGTCTCTGCCCGTCACCTTTACCCCACCCAGTTCTGCCTCTGGGTTGATTCAGTTTCTGGACAAGCCACAGGCACGGAGGACCACCCCAGTCCAGCATGCGCAACACACTCAGACGAATCTTCATCACCAAGGAAGCTGACCTCTACCGGGGGACACAATTCAGTGACGCGTACCACCCTGCCCCTGACACACAGCCCTCTGTGACCCGTCCTCAGGAAGCGAAGGCGCAGCCGGGAGCGGTCGAGTCTCATCACTCTGCCCACGCTGCTCTACCCAGCAAGACTGCGGATCATTGCAGCTTGATTTTTTTTCTCTCCTTCCCAACCCGACCTAGAAATATTATCACCGGTACACCAAGAAGTGGGTTCGGTTTGGTCTGTTTGTTTTCATTAAAGAACATCCTAGCAAGGAAGGAATACTGGCATCTTGTTCTTCCTCTGAGTGACAATGACACAACCCAACTTCAGGTAAATAATTGTTTTCGACCGAAATGAGTCACCTGGCGGGAACAGTGAGTTCAAAAGCCTACATATGGGCTGACCCCTTTCCCAAGCAGGGAAGAGGGTAGCATTGCCTCTGGGGTTAAAAACCTCGTTTGTTTTTCATGGCGATATCCACTGCTATACGTGTGGAAAGCAGGGAGGCAAACAGGGAGATCATTTAAAACGCTGGGGTCAGGCAGAGCTTTCCCTGGGGAAGAAGAATCCAGCTACAGCACTTTCTTCCCGTAAAATCCGGGGGCTGGGAGGAAGTGCTTCACCTCTGACCTTCGTTAGTGCACTTGTGGTTGTGAGGATTAACTTAAATCACTTGCGATTGTAAAGCATTTGAAAAACTGCAGCACAGAATAAACAATTAAGGCAAGGTGTTATAATACGTACAGATCGCACAGGAAGGAACTGTGCTGTCTGATGTGGTCGTTGCTGGTCGCATGAAATGAACCAAAATGAAGTCAAACCAAAAATTCAGGCTCTCAGTCACACTAAACACATTTCAAGTGCTCGGTAACTACCTGTGGCTGGTGGCTACTGTGCTGGACAGTGTAGATACAGAGCATTTTGTCACCCACAGAGTTCTACTGGATAGCCCTGGTATGGAGGGAAGGGAAAAACGGCTTGAAGCAAGAGGGTCTGTGTGACCTTAGGCAAGTTACTTAACACCTCTGTGCCTCACTTTCTCACCTGTGAAATAGGGATAACAGCAGCGGCATTACTCAGTGATGATGATTCTCTGCTATGCAAGTGCTTATAATAATGCTTACAATACAGGTAAGCACTTATCGGCTAGTACCCTACAAGAGATAGACACAGGAATGGTGCGAGATGGGTTACTGCAAGAATTTTAAAGCATAATCCCCCATGGGGCCAAACACATAGCAGACACTCAGTTCATTCATTCTTTTTTTCAACAAATGTTCACAGAGCACCTACTATGTGCTGGGCATTCTTCTAGGCACTAGAGACATAGAAATGAGCAAAGGCCCTGTCCTCCTGGAGTTTAGGTCTCAACAAATGGGGGATCTATTATGCTGATACAAACAGGAAGACCAACATTTCCATTTTACCACATAACAACTGCTCCCAGCAATGAGGAGAGAATGCTGCCAAATATAAAGCTACCCCCAAAGAGGTACCTAATAAAAGTGCTCTTCGGACGGACGGACGGATGGATGGATGGATGGATGGATGGATGAGGGAGTTTGGAGGAGGCTCAGTAACACACAAATAATGGTTGCCGAGATGGTGCAGTCAGTTGGGCATCCGACTCTTGGTTTCGGCTCAGGTCGTGATCTCAGGGTCATAAGATCCAGCCCCAAGGTGGACTCCATGCTCAGCAGGGAGTCGGCCTGGGATTCTCTCTCTTCCTTTCCCTCTGCCCCTCCCCACTAAGCGTACTCTGTCTCTTTCTCTCTCTTTCTAAAATAAATAAATAAATCTTTTAAAGAAATGCAGAAACAGTGAGCTGGGCCCTGGGTGACCCAGTTAATTACCCTCTGGTGGGTGTGGCTAACTCAGAGAGCTGTTGCCAGGCAACACTAATAAATGATCCCACAGCAGTGTGCAAACTGTTAATGCATAAAAGCTTAATCATTAACGGGAATCTTAAAACCCAAATGACTGGGATAGAGGTGGCCTTCACATACGTGCCCTCTGGCTTCTATTCTGGGCTCTGCTCTGACTCACCCTACCAGATGGGCCTGCTCACTCCCCTCTGTAGTACCCAGGGGGGAATGACCCCATCAGGGAGCCCACACCCACTTCTCCCACCCATCTCTCCCACCAGGCCCACAGCCTTTCGCTGGTGCTGGACAAACAGCCACCCAAGAGGGAGGCATCCCATTGCCCAGCAAAGTCCTGCCCAACCCTCAGACTCACCAGCAGGCCTGAGCAACCTGCACGCTGACCCCAGTTCTATTACTCACAGGACAGAGCTTTCCCAAGAGGTGGCAATGGCACCATACCTCTGTGTTTCTATCTGCAAAATCTAAAAGCTCATTTTGGTAGGTTTGCAGCTCCCTGACACAGCTAAACTGTCGTGGAAGGGGGTTGTGTTGAATCACTGGACAAACGTCCTACCAGCAGGGCAGGCCCCTTCAAGTCCTTATGTCTCAGCCTCCCCTGGGTTGCAAAGTGAGGAGAAATACTGCCTGTTACACAGTGTTGTTGGCGGGATTAAATGAGATAACTTAAAGCGCCCAAGTACTCAGTAGGAACTAGTTTACATTCTGTCTAGCGTATCAAGATGGGTGGACAATGGGAGATGTGGTCTAAGCCCCACGTGCTGACACTATCAGAGTCAGCTGGTCAACCGTGCCTCGCCCACCTCCTTACCACTCCAAAGAGGAGGGTGAACTGGATTGTGCAATTTCTTGCACGTGACCTTCCCTATTTTACCCTAATCATGTTGCTTTTCAACCTGATGAAAAGAACACAAGGTATTTGGAAATGCAGTACAGTTCACATCGGCGATGTCTTCCATCTGCACCAGCCTTACTTCCAAATGGTTACAACAAGACATTTGCTTAATATAGGTCTCACACATCCATGGGCGTGCAGGAACACCACCATGTAATCCGTGGGATCCGCCAGAGAGAGCTACAGTGACCTGCCTCACCCTAAGCAGTAATCCCTGAGAAATGGCAGGTGTGGGATGCTAGTTACATATGGTTTACATATGCACATGAAAATAAACCACCAAGTATTCATGTAAAAATGCTTGCCTTGAATATCACACTTCAAAACACTCAGGGCTGGATGATGTCTAAGGGTCTGGCTGTGACTTCTGCTAGGAGATGAGCTGGCTGGGAAGACAAGGCTGACACAGGGAAGCGATGTCCCCTACATGGGCCTAAAATGATCTCTGTCCGTTTCTGCCCTCACCCCACTGCACCAAACGCCCAGCACCCCAAGCAGGGCCTCTTTGCCTGTGGTGCTCCCCAGCATGTCCTTCATAGAATGTCGGGCGATTTCCAGTCCCACGGATGTGGATTCTTCCCATTAAAGGGCTCTCTGTATATTCTACTATTCTCATTCAATCAGTGTCCCTTTTCAGGCTGCCCAGGCCGTGGTTTGGGCCACCGGAGACCACCAATCACGTCTAATTACACTCGTTTCGCATTTTCTGCGTGTCTGCCCCCTGGCAGGCTCAGCATACAGACGTGACAGGACCATGGCTGAGCTCAAAGGGGCTAAAAAACAAACAGGGGCTGGCAAGGTGTATGGACGAAACTCAAAACGAAATGGGCTCCAAGAAGTGCTTCAGGAGAATTAAAGAAGGTGGTAGGAATTCAGGGCAGCAGTGGCTGATTCCGAAGGTGGGGAGATGGAATAAGGCTCTTGGACTGGGCTGGAAATGAGCAGAATTTGGACAGGAAGAGCAAGAGGGGGAGACGAAGGAGATCCCTTGGTTCTAAATATCAATTTCTAATATTTGTGCCTCTCTCAAAGCCCCTCTCTCCAGACCCATCTTCTCCTTGGAGCCAGTCCCTCTGTGACCCCTGAGACTTCTGCAGCACCCTCCCATTTTTTGCTTGTCAGCTGGCTACCCTGTGTTTGTCCTAACCCTTCCAGGCCTGCTCACCTTCCCCATTCTCTGGGCCCTGACCCAAGACAGCACTCCCCTGAGTTGGCATTAAGTGTGGCAAGGCTAAAATTAGGACTGTTTCCATAGATAATCTAGACTTCTCTGTAGCAAATCTGTTCGGCTCCCAAGTGGAAAAAGAAAAAAAATTTTTTTTTTCCATTCTATCTGCAAAAGGAACCGAGGTGGGGAGGGGGGGAGGAGGGGGGAGATCTGGAAAATCCAAGCTGGCTAATGTCTGAACATGCCTTTGGGCCTTGCTGAGCCCACAGGAAGGGAAAGAGGAGCCTTCCCTGGTCTGTGCAGTGGCACGCACTGGGGTTTGGCTTCAGTGGGCTATAAAGCCCCACAACAAAGGAAGAATAGCAAGCATGGGCCACCAACGAACTCGGCCTCGCTTCATGGCGAGAGGGGGTCCCCTCCAGGACGTCGTCCTACTTCCTCCCATACCAGAGACACAATGCAGATCAGTGAGGTCAAGACACTGGCTGGCCCTGTAAGATGGGCCACACCATTCACAATTAATACAGGGGAAACCTTGTATTTTAACCAACACAGTTAAGACATGAGGTTCAAAGACGTTCGGGAGAACCTCCCACGGCCACCGCAAAGGAAAGTCATTGTGTTAATGATGACACGGTAACACCAAGGACAGGCGCAGCTTACGCCTGCTGGCACGGTTTTGTTCCAGGTTCTGTGCCCAACGCTTCTCTCGATTCTCTCATTCTGTCCTTGTTATGGGTTGAATGGTGTCCTCCTAAAAAAGATATGTGGAAGTCTAACCCCCAGCAACTCAGAATGTAACCTTATTTGGAAACAGAGTCACTGCAGATATAATTAAATTGAGATGAGGTCATACTGGAATAGGGTGGGTCCTTAAATCCAGTATGACTGGTGTCCTTATAAGAGGACCAAGTGAAGACAAACTGAAAAAAACACCGTATGGTCCCAGGGGATGGGGGTGAGGCGGCCACAAGCCAGGGGACACCAAAGATTGCTGGCGACCACCAGAAGCCAGGAAGAGGAAAGAAGGGTCCTCCAACAGGTTTCAGAGGGAGCCTGGCCCTGTTGATACACCTTGACTTCAGAATCCCAGCTTCCAGATGTTTCTTCTTTTGAGCTGCCCCGTGTGTGGCATCTGGTATGGCAGCACAATTCTATGAAGATGTCGACACTAAGACAGACAGTCAAGTTTTTACACACGAGGGCACCGAGGCTTCATTAATAGCAAATAATACTGGTAACAACTACCAACCTGTTACTAAGTGCTTTACATATATTAACCTGTGTAATCCCCACAAAGACCCTAACCCCACCACAACCCCATGAAGTCCTCCCATTTTAAAGAGAAAAGGGAGGCACAGAAAGGTTAGGTAATTTGCCTGAGGTCACACAGCATGTAAGTGGTGGAGTCGGGATTCAAACTCAGACCCAGAAATCAGGGCTCTTACCCACTATAACCACCTGACGCCAGAAGAGAGTGTCTCGGGCAGTCTGGTTTTAAAGCCCACATCTGTGGCTTCTGTCTCAACTTTGTATTGCACCTGCCAAATAGAATGCTCTGCACTTAGGGGCCCTCAAAATGCTTATTTGATGACACAAACAAATTAAGTGAGCAGGGGCTTGCCTACATTCCATTAATTCAAATTAAATTCAAATTAGTTCATTTCAGCAGTTAAAACTGACCCAGGTCCATATGGGCAACAGAAAACAGGAAAGAAGCAATTAGGACATCTCCTAGTGAAATAAAGCTACTCACTTACAAAGGTCTTATGTGCTCTGTCGTTTCCATAATCGTTTACTGAGCACCTGCTATGTGCCTGCATGGTGTCAGGCCATGGGAGTACAAAAGTCACAGCCGCAGCCCTGCAAGGACATGGCAATGGTCAAATGGCCAGAAATCCTGGCAGGCACCACCACTGAAGTCAGGACAGAGGTGCGGTCAGAGGACAGAGCAGAGGTACCTAAATTTGCCCAGGTGCACAGCCCGGGCTCCAGAACAGGGGACATCTGAACCGCATCCTTAATTTCAGCTGATTGCTTATTTTAAGGCCCACCCAAACAGCTCCCCTCCCCACACAAACAAATCTCTTTCCTCCCTCCCTCCCTCCCTTCTTTTTTTCCTCTCAACTTTTCCCTGAAACAGAATTTTCTCACTGCACGAACCACACTGGTGCACATTTAGCAATGTTCAATTTTCATGATCACTAACCCCCAGTGGAGGGAATAGAGTAAATTGTTCGCCTTGTCGGGGGGAGGTTTTGGGGGAGTCATAGCCTCACAGAAATCAAGTTAATAGACAACTAGTGATGGTTACTATGTTAACTCAGCTAAACTAGCCCTCATTTGTTCACAGAGAAATAAGATTACTGGATTCTTTATCCACAAATGAGGAGAAAACAGTACTAGGTAAAGGGGAGGGGGAGGTGGTGAGGGTTGGGTCCCGGGAGCCAAGGAAGAAAGATCCAGAACAGAGATGCGTCCTGTCACCAACCTTTCAGCCAGCCACTCGCCCACTGCCGGGTCCCTCCACACACAGCAAGCGGGCACGGTCATCATACAGTGCGTGGCTTGGCAGAAAGAATGAGGGTTCAGACATGCCCCTTTCAAGGGACAAACACAGTGGTTCCAAGATCAAGTGCACCTCTGGCAGCCTAATTAATAGCAAATAATACTGGCAACGAATACCAACTGGTAAGGAATACCAACAAGTAAGTGCTTTGCATATATTAACTTGTGTAATCCCCTACCCCAACCCCAGCACAACCCCACGAAGCTACCCCATTTTAAAGAGGAAAGTGAGGCGCGAAGCAGACATGCCTGTTATGAACGCGGTCTTCACCGCCAAAGAATGTTAACACGGGGCCCGGGCAAACGACGAGTAGCTACGCTTCTCCTTCCCCTTGGCCATCACTGCCACCGAAGCCGTGCACAAGCCCGGGGCGAGCCATTTACGGCTCCGGACCTCAACGTCCACATCTGGGGAGCAAGTTCTCAGGGTAGGCGTTAGGCTCGAGCTGCGAGCGGGTCTTCCCGGGGCACACCGGCAGGAAGCGAAGACCCACGGGAGAGGGCCACGGAACTGGCCTCGCTGGGCCAACAAACACTAAAACCCGATCCTTCCACCAGGAAACATGCCCACTCACCTCTGGCCTGGAAGAGAGCGGCCTGCCCTATGGAGGGGCAGGCCAGGCCGCCTGGGACAGTGCGGCTCTCCTGGGGCCTGGCAGAAGCTGGTAGAATCGGGCCCCGATTGGGCACCCACCTTGCTCCTGAAACGGCTTGCCTCTGTGTTTAGGTTTATTATTTCTGCACTGCCACAAAAAGTCCTTGGATCGGCGTGAGTATTTCTTTTTTTAACCCCCCTGGCATGAGCAGCACAGAGGCACGCCTCGATTAGCTCAAGCTGTTCCTGGACTAATGAGACACACCGTGGAGTTTATCTGTGTAGCCTCTGCTGAATGGCGTCGGGCGGTGCCCTCCCGCTCCCAGCCCTGCGCGGGGCCGGGGGGGGGGGGGGGCTTCTTGGAAACTCTGCAGCAGGTGGTCAACCCACAGGGCCCAGCCCAAGAGCAGACTCTGGCCCCATCAGCCTCCCCTCCCTCAGTCCTGAGAGGCGAGATGGCAGTCAGGGAGCACTACAGTGGGAGTCAGGAAGCTTGGCCACTCACCAGCTACGTGGCCAACAGCGGGCCACAGTGTGCTGCCCAGCAGCACCCCATCAGGGGGCCTGTAGTCTATCTGGGCTCTAAACGTTGTGGGATCCCTTCTCCTCACGTGCCATTCTCCACCCTCCCATGGCCTGCCGCCCACCCGCACCTCACAGCCCTCCGCCCCGGCGGCTCCCACCAGGCCTGCATCTGCCTCCCACCCCAGGCTTGCCCTGCCCTCCTCCTCCAGGCACAAAAATCCAAATACAGCCACTGATTTCACCACCCTCCTCCTGAGCCTCTGCCCCCACCCCTGCCCGTCCCCTCCCCTCTCACCCTGCACCCCTACTGCATTTCCTCTCCCCCTCCCTCCCTCCCTCCCCCCTCCTTTCTCCTGCCTCAACTCAAGGAACTTCAATGAGAAAAAAAAAGGTACCTTCTTTCCACAGACTGCCTGGTGCTGTCCCACCTCTGTCAAACCGAAATCTCCTCTTTCCCTGCTGACTTGGTCCCTTCCTAGAGCCGGCGCAGATCCGGAGGACAGGCCCTACGAGGGACTGAAGGCCAGAAGGGCCCAGCCAGCCAGGGCGACACCTGGCTCAGACACACACACCAAGGCATCTCTCTCGTGAGCACGTCCGCCGCGGCAAGCAAAGATGAGCCTCTAGCCTGATCAACCTCAGAACTTTTCCACAAAGGTCTCAAGACACGACCCAACCACTAAGGCAATGGAAATGTAGCAGCTGACATGGGGCGATTTACTCAACAAACATTAGTTAGGTTTATTAGTTTAAACAGATCATAAAATAAATAGCATCTGCCCTGTTGTTTACTGGAACAATGTGGCGGGGGAAGAGGGGTGGTGAAATGTATTTAATCCCTAGGGGATTCAATATCCCCATTCATGCAAAGCCTGCAAGAGGTTGCTCTGGGTTCACATTCTCCCTGGGCAGCTTACTGGCTGTGCAGCCTCGGGCCAAGAACTGACCCTCTCTGTGCTTCAGTTTCTCTGTCTATAAACTAGGAATACTGAACTATCTCTATCTAGCACACCAGATTGCCCAGGGACTAGAACTGATTCTATGCTCTTCTTCTTCATCATCATCATCATCACATGAAAGTTTATTGAGCCTTTAACACGTCAGGCAGTAATCTAAGTGCTTGACATGGATCAATCCATTAAGACAACTCTGAGAGATCCAGACTATGGAGATCTCCATTTCACAGATGGACAGAGAGGTCACCGTGCCCAAGGTCACACAGCTTAAGTAGAGGATGGGGAATTCAGCTCGACACAGTCTGGCTCCAGAGATACGCCATTCGACCTCGGAGGTTAGGCCCCGTGGCCAGCACAGAGTAAACTGTGCAGCAGCTCACTTGCTAGGATCATTATAATAATATTGGCTTTATTTTTATAAGAACCGTTGCCTCAGAGGGATGATTTTATTTTGCCTTTTTGAATTAAATTTCAGTCCTAGGGGCACCGAGCCTAGCGTAATAGCTTCTATTTCTGCCTGTTATCCACTCCCATCATAGAGGAGAGAAAGCCCGGCTGAGGGGACTGCCTGCTTGCAGTTTTATGGGTCAAGCTGCATTCTCTGGGCCAAAGAGTCTGGGGGGTATCTCCATTCGAGAACTGTTGGCGAATCTCTCTGTGGCCAGGGCCAAGTGCAGAATGACAGCTACCACCTGTCCCTCTTGACTGGAGACCAGTGGGGGCAGAGGGCTGGGCCACAGAGAAAGCGACGCTCCCCAGCCTGAAATACATATGCCCACTTCCAACCATCCAAGGGGCCTCCCAGCCAGGCAGAGGCTGCCCTCCCCAGCCTGCCACGCCTGCTCTCTCCCCTGAGCAGCCCTAGCCATGCCTCCAGAGCGGGAGACCAGTGCACTTGGCAGCACAGAGCCCTTTGACTTTGGTGGGAGTGAGCCATTTGACTCCATTTAATCGAAAGCTTCGCCCCTGATAGAGCCCGAGCCTGCTTGTCAGCAACAAGTCGGTGTGGGAAGCCTGAGGCAATGAGGAACCCACCTGCCCCACCTGCAGAAGCCCCCTGCCACCCTACCCAGAATGGGCTCTGCTAGCCAAGTCACTCTGGAAGGTGAGGTGTGGCCTCCGGGATAGATCCAGCACCCTGGGCACTGAGCCGGACAGCTGGTCCCTCCTCTGCAACATCACGGAAGCCACCCCAGATATTGCTCAGTCCAGAAATCTCAACCTGAACGTCCCAACCTTGGGATTTCAGTCAAAGTGTCATAGAAGGAAACCTATGGATATGAGATGGTAAAGAACCCAGGCTTTGGAGCACTACAGGTCTGCGTCTGAATCGCTGATGTATGCTTGAGCCGTGAGACATGGGCAAGCTGTATTTGCCTCTGTGCGCCTCAGTTTCTCATCTGTGCCAGGTTAGAACTCCAACCCTGGAGAAGGTCAGCGTTGCAAGACAGAAACACAATGGCCCCCCACATCTCCAGTCATCAGGATTTCTCAAAAGCTTGGACACACAAACGTAATCTCTGACACCAGAAGTCGGGGGGGTGCAGATACTCTCCGGAGGGCAAGGGTTAGTTAGGGGGTGGGGGGGCTCTGGGGTCCTGGTAATGTCCCATTTCTCAATCTGGGAACTGGTTATAGAAGTAGACTTCCCTTGTAAAAATACTTTGCACACTTTGTTTTCTGTACTTTGCTGCTTGTAGAATATGCTATATTTCAATTCTTTTAATTTGCTAGAGAAGCAAACAAAATAAAGCTTTGGCATGAGATGCACAAACTGGCCTTGGTCCTCAGCTCCAAGTGAGAACTCTAAATGTGAACATGCATCTTTCCATGAGAGTCCCCTGCACCCAGGGCTATATTTATGAGGCCATCCCATAATGGCAGGGCTGCCCCTGCAAGCCCTTGGTGGGGCTCAGGGATCATCATCCCCACTGACTTCCATAAATATTTACCAAGCAGCTACTCTGCACCAGGCGTGGGTCTAGATGTGAGCAAAACGTAGAAAGCCCCTCCTTTAAACAGGCTTATTTTGTGGGCTCGAGGGAAGAAAGGAAGGAGCGGCATTTACTGAGGCCCTGCGGTGAGTAATAATGGTGTCCGGGGCAGAGCACTTGACATACAGCGTAAACTTAACATTCTTGCACAGTTCAGGCTCATCCAGATGACCCTTGGGGCCTTCCTGCCCCTAAACCTCTGGTGTAAACTACCCAGTCCATGCCGAATGCAAGCCCAAAGCCAGATATCTGTAAGATTTGGTTCCTCCAAGATTTTATTTTTTAGAGAGAGAGCGAGCAGGGGGTGAGGCATAGGGACAGAGAGAATCTTAAGCAGGCTCCGAGCCCAACGCAGGGTTCAATCCCACGACCCTGAGATCATGACCTGAGCTGAAATCAAGAGTCAGACGCTTAACCGACTGAGCCACCCAGGAGCCCCCTCCAAGACTTTTTGAAGTGACTCGCAAAGCAGAGCTCCAGAGACAGCCTATCTGAGTTCAAACCTCCGGTGTGCAACTCTGGGTAGGCTTCTTAACGTCTCTGTGTCAATTTTCCCATTCCCAACACAGGAGAAATGATGACCTGTTAGGGGTCTGTGAGGACTGAATGAGAGGATCCGGCGAGAGGCTCAGAACAGAGTCTGACACAGAGCTGTTACCGCTGCTGTGACTGGCGGGATTTCTGCCCCTTCCCAGTGCCCTGCCCCTTTCTCCATGGCCTCCCGTGAACTTTATCCCAGTCTTCATTTTCCACAAAAATCCACACACACACACAAAGCATCCACTGCGGTCTCCGCTGCTCATTTATCTTCTCGTCCCTCTCCGGGAGGGGAAGCAGAGACAGAAAGAGAGAGATGCTGAGACATAGGGATGGAGAGAGGAAGAGCCACCGCCTCGCGGCCCAGGCTCCTCCCCGGAACCCGCGCCGCCCAAGCCAGGAGCCACACTCGCCCTGTGCGGGTCTGAACCGAGCCTCGCTCTCACTGTAAGCCATGCCCCAGAATTCACAGAACTAGCGTGAAATAAAGACGGTAAAACCGCGCAGTAATTTTTATACATATTTTGGTTAAACCGACCTAAATACAACCGATTACTACAATTCCTTTCACCCGTTTCTTCTTTACCTTTTTATTTTTCTTTTTAACCGTGGCTACTGGAAAGCTTTAAATCACCTCTGTGGTCTCTATTTCTATCGGACGATACGACTGCAGCTGATCAAGGTCTTTTCCTACACAAGGCAGTTGCCTCCTTCAAAGGCGTTTTCATCCTGGTTCTTGAGATCAGTGTTTCACTCAATGCGTAAATACATGTGAGACGAAATGCCGCGGGTGGAGACACTCCACCCGTGAGGGAGGAAATGAGCCTGCCTGAGGCCACACGCTTTACAATCGGTGGGGCCAGAACCGGGTCCAACCGGACGCCGAGCCGAGCTTTTCGCCACCTCACCTATATCTCCAAATCTGCCCCACACCATCACCTCCAGGAGAGAAGGAAGAACTAAGAGGCAATCCCTTGCCACCAGGATCACCGACAGGCGGCTGAGTTTTACCGTGTAAGATCATTTGGTACCTCAAGGGGAGATGAGGCTCACAGAAGGTGTGAGTTCATGTCTGCAGAGGTAAAATCCGGAGGTGTGATATTCTGAGCCCTTTCACAGCGGGCCCTACGTGACATTTCCAGTCTCAGGTCCTTCTCACGCTGGGCACATTCAAGGGACCCGGCAGATCTTGGGGCTCCCTGCTACAGGGGGGCTCACCATGGGCCAAGCACACTGTGTCCTGCAGGAAGTAGGGAGGAATCCTCCCAATACCCCATGACACGTGGAGTCTTTATGCCCGCTTGACAGATGAGGAAACTGACTCACAGGAAGGCTCAGTGATGTGCCCAGTCACCCAGCTAGGCGGTGGTACAGTGCAAATTCAAACCAGCCCCTGCTCATCCACTACAAATCCACCCCTCATTTCATGTCTCCACGAGCCCTTGCTCTGGTGCAAAAACACCCCTTTACCCCGTTTTTCGGTAAAGTTAACACTGCTCTTTCTCTTTTCATAAAACCAATCACTCCTTTCCTTGGTCCCCATGAACTTTAAACACCATGTATCCTGTACCTCCTACAAAGTGTTAGAATTCATTGCTTATGTGTCTGTTACCTCCATCAACAGTCTCGGGCTCTTCACAGGAGAAGCTATGCTTTATCCATAGTGTACCTTCAGTTCCTGGCCCAGAATCAGGAACACAGGAATTACTCAATAAATATCTGCTCATTGGAAGAAATAATTAACCAAGCCGCCCATCTTGACCACCGTTTTTTGCTCTGAATATCACTTTTTCCAACCAGCTTCCTTTATCTGCATTCTGATGTTCCTCCCCATGGGTGGCTTCTCCACCAATCTGTCTGCATGGAGAGAAGCCAAACACATCGCTTTCCATTGCAGCCTGGTAACACCAATTGTCACCTCTCTACTCTTATTAATTGCTGGGTTAATCAAGCACTCCAAATTGTGCCCACCCACGCTAACATGAAAGCATCTCTGGATGACCAAGAAAACAGGTTTAAGCAGAAGCCAAAGACGGGATCTCAGAGCCTTTTGGACCCAGCCCAGCTGCCATATTTCTCAGTCTATGTGGGTCCAAGTCACATCAGACAGAAGAACAGTCTTGACCACAGTCTCCGCCATCCCGGGCTTCCACGCAGCAGGTCGGCATCAGGTGAGCGCTGCTGTATGTTCTCATGTGAGCACCCTCACAACGCTGTGAGTATGCCAGGGTTGCACCAGCCTTCAGGTAAGGACATGGAGGCTCAGCTGAGAAATGCGCCACAGACTCGCCCAGGGCCACCACGCGGATCGCTGCATGAGGCCCACCCGGGTCCCTGCCGTCCAGAACGTGAGAACCACACTCCCACCACCTCCTTGGGGCCTGGCCCAGTCTCCCTGACTCACCTGCCCTGCTCTGATGACCTCATCGAGGCGGGGCTCCCCCACATGGTTCGGGTTTTCTTTCCTCAGGGTACATTTCCCCATCCCTCCCCATCGGAACCTCCAGCTGAATCTTGCTTTCAGATTCTGGAACAAGTTTCCCTACAGACGCTTTCGTTCCCTCTGCTTCTCTCGCTCGTGACCGGGCCGTTGACAGAGGTACAGTCCTCTGCCTCACACGCACCTGTCTCTGTGCACCATTCTGTGAGCAGCAAACACAGCAGCGGAGGGAGGAACAAAGAGGGGGAAGATTTACTGTATGTGCTCATGTGCTTTTTTAGGCTTCTGATTGCAAAGAATAATGTCATCCTTCCAAACTGTCCCCTTCTACTTTAGCAAAAGCAGCTTTCTTTGTGCTCAAGATGCCACGCAGGCCACGAGGCCAACCCGCGATGACATTCCCTGACAGGCTTCCATATGGAGAGTCTAACATTCCAGATGCCTTTGCCATGTACCAGGGCTCCAGAAGCATAGTTACGAGCACCCCTGGGGCCGAGAACGGAGTTCTGCGCACAAGACATGCTGCCTGGCTTCCTGTCCGGCTTCGCGAGCAAACCGCTCAAAGCCTGCAGGGGGCCTGGGAGCCCCCAGGGGTCCCTGTGCTAAGTCACCTCCTGCTCCCCCAATCAGCAGGTGGAGAACTCGAAGGGAAGGCGCGCATCTCTGTGGGAAGGCTGATCTAAGCCTGATCTAAGCCTCTCCGCCCAGAGAGGAATCTAAGAAATGGAATGTAACACAGAATTATAATCAAGTTTCTCAAACGTAGGTAATAAACCGACCCCTTTCAAAGGGGAGGGGGAGGCTGGTTCAAAAGCACAGGTCTTCTTTTATGAAACTATTTGTTACCTGCAAAAGATCACAGCAAAGATTCATGGCTATTTTTGTTTAGTTGGTTGGTTGATCATCAAAACATAAACCCCCAATTTAAAAAGTTTTGTTGAATTAGCAGCTCCCTCTTCCAAGACCTACAGAATAAAGACCCATGGATCTCATTTCGACAAGACCCACCTGCGAGTCTGTTTCACCCAAGGTTAAGCCTTAAGCGTTAGGGAAACAGTTACGTAGAGCAGCGCAGTGATGCCTCGCCTGTGTATGAGCACGCGGACACGGATGTCTGGGACTTGTTCTCCAGGGCAGGAGGCTGACTGCAAAAGTCCCCAAGGGAGCAACAACCAGGACCAACACATGACACAGGAGTCTCCCACAACACACTCACAGAGTAGGTGCTAATACCCTTCCCACGCCTGCCAAACTGCCCCTGTCCTTCCATACTCCTTGTCCTTCTGCTTGCTGAAAAAGGCCAGGGAGGCAGGGCCAAGGAAATCCTCTGTTTAAAGCCATCTAACTTCTATCCAGATCTTGCCATGGCGGCTACCACTCCCACCCCCAGCAGTCACGAGGGGGCCAGGAGACACTGTAAAACAGTGGGGAAAACACCCCTGACGAAATTCAGCTGGGAAAGCCAGGACTATCTCATCAGGAAAAATGGAAAAGCAATGCTGACCTTTGTCAGAGAAGGGAACTAATGACAGTAAATCATGCACTTTGCAAATGAAAGTTCCATACATCCCACAGAGCAATAAAACGCCCTTAATTACCTCATTACAGCACTTCCAGTAAACTCCTGAGGTTGGTCTCCCAACAACAGGTGTGCGTTCCTGGGTTACAAAAGTGAGCCCCAATTTTTATTTTCTTCTGTTTTTCTTCTACCCTCTCTACTAGGATTACCTTGAACTCCAAGAGCCCAAAATTATGGGGATTTCAACAGACTGATGGAGCCCTCTTTCGATTTATCGCTCCATACTCTAATTTTCCTCACGATGGACCACAAATCACCCTGCCTCTCCACAAATCCAGAGAGGCCATGAGACACGACACACAGCTGGATGAATTATGTGGACAGTGGGAAGACTTGTCACTTTGTGCCTCAGCTTCCGAATCAATAACCCAGGAAGGTTGGGTGAGAACATCCCTACAGACCTGCTGGGCCACCAACCCCAGGTGGAGACCGTGCAGTGGAAGCTGCCAGAAGCCTGTTTCAGCCTCAGCACCTAAGCCCATTCCCGTGGGACACAACGGAAAAGACAGCACACAGCCTCCAACACCAGCTGTGGGGAGGGCAGGCAGTGCCCCTTCAGCCCAAGTCACCGTCACCTCCTACCTGAACTAAAGCAAGCCCTTCCTACAGGGTCTCCCTGCTTCCATCTCTGCTCCCTACAGAGGATCCTCAACAGGGGAGGGTCCTAAGTGACCCTGAGAAATGGATGGGCTCAGGCCACTCCTCCAACAGCCCCAGCCCACCACTTGAACCACTGAGCCTCCACTCCTCTTGAGACCTCATCCCCCACTACTTTCCTCCATGCTCCCTCCCTTCCAGACACTGACCTCCTGTGGTCTGTCAATTAACAATGGAAAAATGGCCTCAGGGCCTTTGCACTCACGCCAGCTCTTTCTCCCGATATCTCCATGACTCATTCCTTTACCTTTTCTGATGTTTGCTCAAATCACCTCCAAGAATCCCCACCTGAGCAAATGAAACCTGTAAGCTCGACCCCCAACCCTCCTTCTCTCGCATCTGCAATTTCTTTTTCTCCCTTGGGCTCTCATCATCACAGAAGGCTTGATATATTTTGCTTCTTTTGTTAGTCTGTCTCTCTCAACTGGAACGTAAGGTCCTGGAGGGCAGGAAGGCAGCTCACATGACAGGTCTCAGTCAACACTGGCTTCCTCCATTGACTACCACTTATTAGTCATTCCTGAGCGGACTGTCCCTCCAGGTTGCTAGGAACACATCACTTTAAAAGCACTTGTATATTTGCAAAGAACGTGGTCCTGGGTCACTGTCTGTGGGACCTCTTCCCTCTGATGGCATTAAAGCATGGACTCTTCACACACAGCACTGGCTCAGGGTGAGTCAGCCCCGGAGAAGCTGCCCACTTACCCACATCTATTCTCAGGCCTTAACACGGCGCCAGCCCAAGCAAAGCGCCTGACATGAGAAAGCCCATGCCACATCCAAGCAACTGTGAGTTTGGCTAGAATGTCACAACTGAGCAAGGAATCAATCGGTGGGAGACCGGGCTGGGCCAGATGGGGGAGGCCCTGCAAGGCCAGATGCCACCATCCTGCAGAACTGCCAGATTCTTGAGGTCACTGCTTACACTGCTGAGGACTGGCAACCCGGCCTTTAAACTGCCTGCACGGGGAAGGGAGGCCTCCCTTCTCCTGCAAATCACACATGCGTGGTGACCCCAAAAGCCAATGCTCGCCTCCAAGGGACAATGACCGCAGCACCCCTAGGTTCCCCCAGCCGCTCAAGGCAACCTCCTTCCTGTTCTCTGAAGCCCAAGCTCCCTGCAGCCTCCATGATGCCTGCCAAGCCTAAGGGCAGAGTCACCCTGAGCCGGTGATGCTACCAAGAGCACATGTATTTGTGAGGCTTTCTACCGGGGGAAAACAAAAACAAAAACAATTTTTTTAATAAAAGGCCAGGTAAGAACCTTGGGGAATAGGAATGCCTGCAACATGTATCAGTACTGAGCTAGGCAGTTTTCAAATGATGACTCCTTTCATCCTAATGCCCTGATTCAACATTAGCATCCCCATCTTACCCACGCAGAAACCGAGGCTCAGACGACAAGAAGTAACCCACTCCATCCAGAAAGTAACAGAGCTTGCTTTCAAACCCAGTTTGTATGGCACGAGGGTGTGAGTCTCACAAGCAACACCACCTTTCACAGAATCAAGAGGATCTATCCCTTTTTCGGTTGCTGAGAATATAATAAAGTTGCTACTGAGTCACTCTGTCACAAGCTGGTGTGTGTCCTAGGTGACCCTCAGCAGGGGGGAGCAGCTGAAACTCCAGACTGGAATCCAGAAGCACACCTTCCTTTCGATGGCCCAGTGACAGGTGGAGGTGACAGACTTTGAAGTCCTAAGACCCAAGTTCAAATCAATCTCTCGAAGCCTCAGTCTGTTTATCTGCAAAACAGGAATGTTGATCCCATATCCACCTCCCATGGTTGCAGTAAGGACCTTATAGTATTTATTGACAGAGCAATAAAAGGCTTGTTTGTGTGCTGTGACCTGTAAAAGGCGGTTAGAACAAAGTTATAATTATGATGAAATCCAGTGAGTAACACCCATTAAGAAGTTGAACACAGGCATAAACAGGTCAGCCACCCTCCAGAGGAAAGCGTGGGTTCACCTGAGCTACAATTTCCTACTCACCTCCCGTTCAAGCCTGAGTCTCTCCAAACTTCATAAAGGACAAGAACATAGCCCTTATACTGACCTTCTAGGAGACACTCAATCTACAAAGGGTGGGCTTAAATGACAAACTCCCTGGTCAGCATCCCAGATAAGTAGCCAAAGTGAGCTGCAGGCTGCCCACGTCCCTCTTCTTGGATCCACCAGACACTGACCCAGGGCAGTCCTGCCCCACTGGTGCTCAGCAGGTACACAGGGACCCAATACATTCCTACGTCCCACCTTCCTCCACCAGGAGCACGGCCATTCTCTCTTGGGCAATCCCTCTTACACAATGTCCCCCAACCTGAATGACCAGGGGCCACGTGTGTAGAAAAAAAGTTGGCAGGGAACCCTTGTTTTGGCTTAGCTTTTATTATTCCAGTGTTATTTAGGCAATAAAATATAAAACGTTAAAATTTTAAAAATGATTTAAATAAATATTTATTGAGGGCTAAGTGCCAGGAACTGTGCCAAGTGCTACAGATAGGGTAATAAAGAGTACCCCCAGCCCTCATGAAACTTCCACTCTAGCAAATCACCCAAGAAATGAACCAAAACATCCCACCAAAACTATAAAAATCAACTGGGAAAATGGTCGCAAAGCTCTTTTAAAAACACAGAAGATTAGGGTGCCTGGGTGGCTCAGTTGGTTGAGTGTTTCACTCTTGATTTCAGCTCACATCATGATCTCAGGGTTGTGAGATCGAGCCCCACATCAGGCTCCACACAGCGCAGAGTCTGCTTAAGATTCTCTCTCCCCCTCCCTCTCCGTCTGCCACTTGCATGCGTGTGCTTTCCCTCCCTCTCTCTCTCTCTAAAATAAATCAATAAACACAATCTTAAAAAAAAAACCACCCACCCCCCCCACACACACACACACAGTCTGCAAGTTTTGACCTGAACAAGGCAGTGTGAGGATTGAGGGCTGGTAGGTAAACTGAGGTTGGGGAGTTCCAGGGCAGTGGTGGTGGATGAGAGCAGATTGCCAAGTGAAGAGCAGGGGGCACAAACATCCAATGGGGGCTGCACACCCAGGACCAGGGGTTCTAACACAACCTTGAAGGCAATAAATTTACCAGGTACCTGGTTGTTGTTGCTTTTTAAAGTTCAACATCAGTGTAAGTTTAAATTAAATCAACGTGATGGTCAATGCTGAACCTAAACCAGCACTTTCTCCAGGGAATATGGTTTCCTCTGCTCAGGTCAACCAGAGTCTTTTGAGGTTAGCGCCCCCACACTGCCCCCCCGCCTTGTGCCTCCTTGATGTTGGAAACACTGTGGAATGGCCCAGATGCCTCCGTCACCATAAGCATCCCCATCCTTCCCTCATGAGCTTCACTTAATTGAACAGTAACCACTTGATGCCAAAGCAATGTCTGGCTGGTGCAGATCCAGGGCCAGTATCTGGTTAGAGGTGGTCATGCAGATGGCGCAGAAGATACTTACATTAATTTGAGATGACAACAAAATGTCAATTTAGAAAAATTTAATTGGGAAAAAAGAAGTCTCCAGGAGAACACCTGTAAGCCCATGAAGGGACACTTTGAGACACAAAGTCCTAGTGAATGACCCTCTTCCCTTCCACATGTCAAAAATCTCCACACCCTCAAAAAAAATCCCTCCCCGTTGCCATTTCAACCGCCTCTCCACTTTGCTTCCAGTCTCAGACATAGTGTATGTATTGTGGATAAATGCAATAATTATGCTTGTGAGGGCCAGTACTTGAGCACACACGGGGGTGAGAAAGGGGCTAACATTCACGGAAGCCCTCCTACCTAAAAGCACCTCCAATATGTCCTCACACCATACTCAGTTTCATAAAATACCTCACCCATTGTGGAGATGAGAAAGCCAGGAATGTTTTTAGTAACTTACTTAAGAGTCAGTCACCCACTTAGTCAAGCACCGAATTTATTTGTTTTTATCTTTTTTAAAGATTTATTTATTTGACAGAAAGAGACACAGCTAGAGAGGGAACACAAGCAGGGGGAGTGGGAGAGGGAGAAGCAGGCTCCCCACTGAGCAAGGAGCCCGATGCGGGGCTCAATCCCAGGACCCTGGGATCGTGACCTGAGCCGAAGGCAGACACTTAACGACTGAGCCACCCAGGCGCCCCTCGAGCACCCAATTTAATCGAGGTCTGTCTGATCCTCAGGCTTGGGCTCAGTGCAGCCCCTCACCTCATTCCCCCTCTCCTTTGAATTGTAAACAACAGGTGTCTCCAGAATTCTTCCCCAGCTCCCCTCAGAAGCACCGTGGTTTTCCTTTTAACTACATGAGCTTGTCCTCAAGCCTCCTCATTCAATATAAATGAAAAACATTGATTCCTCTGTATCACCTTCCCGTTTTAATTGTCAGATTTGCACGTGTGGCTGTCTGACAACGTTGTGGCAAAGGTCCTGGAGTTTCACTCCCTCTGGGACCAGGTGGACTTCTGTGTCCCAACCAGTATTCCTTAGCACCATTTATGACACCTTTCTCAGCAGGAGAAAAGAAAACGTATCCTTTGCAGTCCATCCATTCATAAGTTTGAAGTGGAATAATACATATTTAGAAACTATGCAAAATAGTTTCCTGAAATAAACTTTTTTTTCCCCTCTTAGTTGCCTCTGAAGTTCTAACAGAGGCAAAAGTCAAATAGGGCCTCTGTTCCATCAACTCAAGTCCGTCGCGCTTTCTGAGAACATCCGATCTGGGAAGGTGGGCTCTGGGCCTGCCATCTGCTGGGGGTCCTGCAGGCACTCACCAGCAGGGAGGAAAGGAGACACCGCCAACACTCAGCAAAGCACCCATATAAGATGCCAGTATAATAGATACAGGCTCAAGCGGCTAACTCCCCTGTAAGTGGGTGGGATCATTTGAACTGGGTCTGAAACGGAGAGTGGTCTGAGTGACCAGGAGGCAGAGGAGACGAGAAGCGAACAGAAATTGATTCACGCATTTGCTATTTACAGAGTGCTCACAAAGCGGAAAAGGTCCTAAGCTCAGTGCCAGAAATACAGGAAAATAGACACAGTCCCTGCCCCTGGTGGGGTACGCAATCTCCCAGGATAAACAATGATAAACACATAGGCAAACACAAATGACCAGCCATGTCAGCGCTGAAAGGGATGCCCCCAAGTGTCTGCCCATAAACAGGGACCCCGGCTGACGCCTGCCAAAACCTTCCAAGCATGGCAGACACACTGGTTCCTCAGGAGCGGCAAAGAACAATGGTGGACAGGTCTGCAAAGAGAAGGGGATAGGAAACCAAAGATCTGTGGTTACCTACTAAGTTTTAGGGATGGACTCAGTACAGCTGAAGGGTTAGGAGCATGACCCTGGGGGGTTCAAATACTAGTTCTCCCCCACCTTAGCCCTGTAGCTATTAGTGGAGTTATCAAACTTCATTTGTAACGTGGGGATCATCCAATTTATCCCATCACAGGGTTTTCTGCGAGGATTCAAAATGTCAAATGAATCCATTCATGCAGAGGTTAAAAAGAGTTCCTGGTGCATAGCTGCTGCTGAAACCAAAAAAGAAAAAAATAAATAAATCCTAGCTTTTTTTTTTTTCTTTTAATTAACCTGTATAACTCTAGGATGTGGATTTTTATCTTGATTTCACAGATGAAGAAACAGAGGCTCGGAAAACTATTGCAGAACGTCACCAAATTCTCCCGGGTAAATAAATGCTGGGGCCAGGATTCAGGTCTGGGTCAAGTTGAGAGTCATCAGTAAATAGTTTCAAAACCCGAGAGTCGCTGGGTCTAAGCCTACTGAGGTTTGAACTAGCACGAGCCACTCCAAATTTATTCAAAACCTGCAGAATTCAGAATTCCTAGCTCTCTTCAAGAGAATCATTATCTTGGTGATGAGCCAGGCTTACTAGGCGAAAATTCCTCAAGTTGTTTAAGACAAGAATGGATCCCAGTTCCTTCTGCTAGGCTGCCTCAGTTTCCCTAAAGTGACAAGCACTAGGGAAGCTGGAAACAAAAAGGTTATGAGATTGTAGAGACTCAAGTTTTCACAGCTTTGTTGGTCACAAGAGCTCACAAGGTTCACTGCAAGCACCCCCCCCACCCAACAGACCAGAACAACAAACACTTATAAATGAGCAGCTGCCACGTCCCAGAAGCCACGCTGGGCACTGGGGGATGGGTGTATGGTTTCTATAAACTCACAGCTCCTCTGCAGGGAAGCCCCTTGCTTCTCCATTGCCGAATTCAGACTCATTGGCGACTCATCTCAGAGTTCACCACTTCCATGGGTGCCTGGATGGCTCAGTTGGTTAAGCAACTGCCTTCGGCTCAGGTCATGATCCTGGAGTCCCGGGATCGAGTCCCACATCGGGCTCCCTGCTCAGCAGGGAGTCT
The DNA here is from genome assembly GCF_003265705.2 of Callorhinus ursinus. Classification (NCBI taxonomy): domain Eukaryota; kingdom Metazoa; phylum Chordata; class Mammalia; order Carnivora; family Otariidae; genus Callorhinus; species Callorhinus ursinus. The sequence continues at coordinate 1,792,799 of NW_027397076.1, read as the reverse complement.
GCTTCTCCCTCTGACCCTCTTCCCTCTCGTGCTCTCTGGCTCTCATTCTCTCTCTCTCAAATAAATAAATAAAAAAAAAAGGGGTTCACCACTTCCAGAAGGTGCCACCTATCTCTTCTGTGCTCTCCCCAATACCTATAAATATTTCTAGGATCTCCATCACTGACCTGGCCTCATTGTTTTATAAAGATCAATCCAGAAACCTGTCTCCTTACCAGCTATAATTTCCATACAAACACTAGTCCTTCTTAACAGATTTATTCATTTTTTTCATTTAACAGATGCCATCTGGGCACCTACGTGTGCAAAACATCATCCTATGTGCTAGTCATACAAAAATGAATGGAGAGGATGTCAATCTAATGGGAGAGACAGGTACAGGGAGTAGAATGTTACTGAATGGCTTAGCAAGTTACCTACCCTCTCTGGCTTGCTTAATTTACCTGGAAAATGGAATTAACATTAGTAGCTATCACTGCTTCTTAGGTGATGATGAGGATTACATGAGATCGTGCCTATGAAGTGCTGAGCAGCCACATCCCTGGCACTCAGTAGGCATGCCAAATACACACTGGGCAGTTCTTTGTGATAAGCATCGTAAATATTGGTGGTCATCAAAGGGGGCTGCTGCTCTCTGACACCAAGGTACCTTTAAGTCTTAAGAGTCTTCTTTGGTCCAATGGACTTCACAGATATATTAAGAACATTCCATCTCAAAACAACAGAATCCACATTCTTCTCTAGTGCCCATGGAACATTCTCCAGAATAGAATACATCCTAGGTCACAAATCAGGTCTCAACTGGTACCAAAAGACTGGGATCATTCCCTGCCTATTTTTGGACCACAACGCTTTGAAACTAGAACTCAATCACAAGAGGAAAGTCGGAAAGAACTCAAATACATGGAGGCTAAAGAGCATCTTACTAAAGAATGAATGAGTCAACCAGGAAATTAAAGAAGAATTTAAAAAATTCATGGAAACAAATGAAAATGAAAACACAACTGTTCAAAATCTTTGGGATACAGCAAAGGCAGTCCTGAGAGGAAAGTATATAGCAATACAAGCCTTTCTCAAGAAACAAGAAAGGTCTCAAATACACAACCAAACCCTACACCTAAAGGAGCTGGAGAAAGAACAGCAGATAAAGCCTAAACCCAGTAGGAGAAGAGAACTAATAAAGATCAGAGCAGAAATCAATGAAATAGAAACCAAAAGAACAGTAGAAGAGATCAACAAAACTAGGAACTGGTTCTTTGAAAGATTTAATGAGACTGATATACCCTTGGCCAGACTTAGCAAAAAGAAAAATGACACAAATAAACAAAATTATGAATGAAGGAGATCACAACCAACACCAAAGAAATACAAACAATTATAAAAACATATTATGAGCAACTCTATGCTGGCAAATTAGATAATCTGGAAGAAATGGATGCATTCCTAGAGATGTATCAACTAGCAAAACTGAACCAGGAAGAAAAAGAAAACCTGAACAGACCTATAACCACTGAAGAAATTGAAGCAGTCATCAAAAATCTCCCAACAAACAAGAGCCCAGGGCCAGATGGCTTCCCAAGCGAATTCTACCAAACATTTAAAGAAGAATTAATACCTATTCTTCTGAAACTGTTTCAAAAAATAGAAATGGGAGGAAAACTTCTAAACTCACTTTATGAGGCCACCATTACCTTGATCCGAAAACCTGACAAAGACCCCATCAAAAAGGAGAATTACAGACCAATATCCCTGATGAACATGGATGCAAAAACTCTCACCAAAATACTAGCCAATAGGATCCAACAGTACATTAAAAGGACTATTCACCATGACCAAACGGGATTTATTCCTGGGCTGCAAGGTTGGTTCAACATCCACAAATCAATCAATGTGATACAATACATTAATAAAAGAACAAGAATCATATGATCCTCTCAATAAATGCAGAAAAAGCATTTGACAAAGTACAGCATCCTTTCTTGATCAAAACTCTTCAGAGTATAGGGATAGAGGGTACATACCTCAATATCATAAAAGCCATCTATGAAAAACCCACAGCGAATATCATTCTCAATGGGGAAAAACTGAGAGCTTTTCCCCTAAGGTCAGGAATGCAGCAGGGATGTCCACTCTCACCACTGCTATTCAACATAGTATTAGAAGTCCTAGCCACAGCAATCAGACAACAAAAAGAAATCAAAGGCATCCAAATCGGCAAGGAAGAAGTCAAACTCTCACTCTTTGCAGATGATATGATACTTTATGTGAAAAACCCAAAAGACTCCACCCCAAAACTGCTAGAACTCATACAGGAATTCAGTAAAGTGGCAGGCTATAAAATCAATGCACAGAAATCAGTGGCATTCCTATACACCAACAACAAGACAGAAGAAAGAGAAATTAAGGAGTCGATCCCATTTACAATTGCACCCAAAACCGTAAGATACCTGGGAATGAATCTAACCAAAGAGGCAAAGAATCTGTACTAAGAAAACTATAAAATACTCATGAAAGAAACTGAGGAAGACACAAAGAAATGGAAAAACATTCCATGCTCATGGATTGGGAGAATAAATATTGTGAAGATGTCAATGCTACCTAGAGCAATCTACACATTTAATGCAATCCCTATCAAAATACCATCCACTTTTTTCAAAGAAATGGAAATAATTATTTTAGAAATAATCCTAAAATCTGTATGGAATGAGAAAAGACCCCGAAGGGCCAGAGGAATGTTGAAAAAGAAAAGCAAAGCTGGCGGCATCACAATTCCGGACTTCCAGCTCTATTACAAAGCTGTCATCATCAAGACAGTATGGTACTGGCACAAAAACAGACACATCGATCAATGGAACAGAATCGAGAGCCCAGAAATGGACCCTCAACTCTATGGTCAACTCATCTTTGGCAAAGCGGGAAAGAACGTCCAATGGAAAAAAGACAGTCTCTTCAACAAATGGTGTTGGGAAAATTGGACAGCCACATGCAGAAGAATGAAACTGGACCATTTCCTTACACCACACACAAAAATAGACTCCAAATGGTTGAAAGACCTAAACGTGAGACAGGAGAGTCCATCCAAATCCTAAAGGAGAACACAGGCAGCAACCTCTTCGACCTCAGCTGCAGCAACTTCTTCCTAGAAACATCTCCAAAGGCAAGGGAAGCAAGGGCCAAAATGAACTATCAGGACTTCATCAAGATAAAAAGCTTTTGCACAGCAAAGGAAACAGTCCACAAAACCAAAAGACAACCGACAGAATGGGAGAAGATTATTTGCAAATGACATATCAGATAAAGGGCTACAATCCAAAATCTATAAAGAACTTATGAAACTCAACACCCAAAGAACAAATAATCCAATCAAGAAATGGGCAGAAGACATGAACAGACATTTTTCCAAAGAAGACATCCAATGGCCAACAGACACACTGAAAAAGTGCTCAACATCGCTCGGCATAAGGAAATCCAAATCAAAACCTCAATGAGATACCACCTCACACCAGTCAGAATGGCTAAAATTAACAAGTCAGGAAACGACAGATGTTGGCGGGGATGCGGAGAAAGGGGAACCCTCCTACTCTGTTGGTGGGAATGCAAGCTGGTGCAACCACTCTGGAAAACAGTATGGAGGTTCCTCAAACAGTTGAAAATAGAGCCACCATACAACCCAGCAATTGCACTACTGGGTATTTACCCCAAAGATACAAATGTAGGGATCCGAAGGGGTGTGCACCCTGATGTTTATAGCAGCAATGTCCACAATAGCCAAACTGTGGAAAAGAGTCAAGATGTCCATCGACAGATGAATGGATAAAGATGTGGTATATATATACAATGGAATATTATGCAGCCATCATCAAAAGGAATGAGATCTTGCCATTTGCAACCATGTGGATAGAACTGGAGTGTATTATGCTGAGTGAAATAAGTCAGAGAAAGACATGTATCATATGATCTCACTGATATGAGGAATTCTTAATCCCAGGAAACAAACTGAGGGTTGCTGGAGTGGTGGGGGGTGGGAGGGATGGGGTGGCTGGGTGATAGACATTGGGGAGGGTATGTGCTATGGTGAGCACTGTGAATTGTGTAAGACTGTTGAATCATAGATCTGTAGCTCTGAAACAAATAATACATTGTATGTTAAAAAAAAGACAGTAGGAAGGGGAAAATGAAGGGGGGAAATTGGGAGGGGGAGATGAACCACGAGAGGCTATGGACTCTGAGAAACGAACTAAGGGTTCTGGAGGGGAGGGGGGGAGGGGGATGGGTTAGCCTGGTGATGGGTATTAAAGAGGGCACGTATTGAATGGAGCACTGGGTGATATATGCAAACAATGAATCATGGAACACTACATCAAAAACTAATGATGTAATGTATGGTGATTAACGTAACATAATAAACAAGGAGTCTTCTTTGGTCCAGTGAAAGCGAAGTCATAAGATATTTAATGGGAAGTTGGCATCAATGCTATTAGCTTTGATGAGAAATCAATTTTGAAACATCACATATTCTAAACTCAGAAACGCAGTCAATGGTCCTCAATTCTGAACTTTGATAACATAGTCAAAGAACACCTTCTCAAAAGGCCACTCCTTCCTTGAGGCCTTCCCTGATCATTCGCCCAGCACACTCTCCTTCCTTGAACTACCTTTACTGAGTCTTTTCTTAGGCCACTGAAGCACCTTCTCTGCCCTATGGGAGCTAATGATCTTGTCCCGGCCCCACCACCACCGTCCCCAAGCTCCAAGACCTGAGGATCCATATCTGAGTGAATTTAATATCCTTCTATTGGGCCACCTGTCACATCATAAGGCTGTGTAACAAACCCTCCCAGAAAGCAGTGTCTGGAGGCAACCATCACTTATCTTCACTCAAGCATCTGCAGGTCAGCTGGGACTCAGCAGATCTAAGGTGGGCTTAGCTTCTCACTGCAGGCTCTGCTCCAAGTGTCTCTCATCCTGCACCTCCTCAGAAGAGCAGGCTACCAGGGCATGCTGCTCTCGTGGCAAAGGCACAGAGTGGGAAAGAAAAGCAGAAAACATAAGGTCATCTAAAGTCTAGGGTCAGAGCTAGCACACCGTCACCTCTGCCTCATCCTTCAGGTCAGAGCAAGTCACCCGGTTGAGTCCAAACTCAAAAGTGGCAGAAATATACCACAAACTTTAGGTATGAATTCCAAGAATTCAGAAAGGTATGAAAATCGAGACCGTTAATGCACAGGGCATATCACATCCACCACCCAGGAGCCTTCCGACATGAAAAAATAATCCTCAGGCACTGAATGAATGAATGAATGAATGAGTGAATGAATGAATGAATGAAAATGGAGTGGCTTTCAGAGACTTGTCAAGACACATGACAATTCACCAGCAGCCACTGTGAGTCCTAAATCTGGTACGACAGCAACACTCTCATTAACTAGTTTTCTCCAGTCCAGTCCAGTCCCTAGACTCCACTGTACTTTAGCTGGAGAGGCAAAATTTCAAAACCTTGTCTGTACACATTGTTATGTTTTTCATGGATCTCAGATTATGAAATAAATCAATATATCCATTCACACACGGGAGCCCGCATGCACACACACATCACGCCCTCTCACTAAAAGAAGAAAAACGTGACGTTGTTTTGCATACATGAGGTGAGGGAGAGGATACAAAAGGAGAAGGTGAAGAGGTGACTTTGAACCAAACCCACGATGGTTAATTTTCATTTAACCACCTACCTGAGACTAGAGGCTCAGCAGAAGCACATTAAAGTCCGTGAACTTATGAAATGATACATTATTGAAGCCACAGCAGGGGAAAGGGCTCAGTTTGGAAGACATAAAAGACTAAAGCCTGCAGAATTGTCATTTTCCATTACAAGGTAACTGCTAAAAAAAAAAAAAAATACATTTTAATTAAGAAAGAAGACATCCGCTCTAAGAGGACAGGTAAAAGAAAATTAACCCATAGCTCTCCATTCCTCCTGACCTAGGAAAGCCTGCAGCTCCTCCCAGAGCTCAACCAAGGGAAAAAGTCTTAGATGAGTCCGTTTCCCCCTCTGGGTCCCAAGGATACCAGCTACAAGCCACCATTTGTTCCTTCATGCAGCAAATATTTTCGAGAGCCTTCCGTGTGCAAGATGTAAGGGGACAGACATACCTGCCGCCATCAGCTTACATTCAAGCAAATCACACAGTGAATTAACAAACAGTAGACACTACATATAGAAAAAAATAGAGCAGGGTGCAGAAGGCGGTGGGTGGAGTTAACACAGAGTTACAAATTAAACAGGGCAAAAAATCACTAAGCGTGTCCCTTCCCCAAGTGACCTCAGGCTCTCTGTGCTTCAACTCTCAAAAGCTTTTTGAACCAATCACCAGCTGAGGCTGTACACAGCACCCATGACGGGTAAGTCATCATGCCATTCAGTCCAGCGGATCAAACCTCGGGTCCTACCCAGGAGATGACTGCAATCTACCATCACTCATCAAGAGGCACTCCAGCTACGTGGGAAATGGCACACCCCAGATTTAACCACTAACTCCAGACAATAACAAAAAGCAGTCCATGCAGACATGAGCAGCTGACTTAGTAAGGCCTTTGGGGTGTGGATCCCCACCCCTCTCTCCCCTTCACTGTGTGCTGAATAGGGATGAGATGATGGCACTAAAGATGGAAGGACTCCACCAAATCCATAGCAAACTATGACCTTGCCTCACTGGGTCCCCGAACTGGGCTCCTGGAAGCCAGTCCTGTGGGCTGGACTCTATAAGACCAAGGCTATAAACACAGAGTCTGCCTCTAAATGGGAGGGGGGGGTGTGGTGGTGTTTGGGACCATGCCCGTACCCTTGGCCTCTGTCCACTCGACTCCCTGCCCAAGCTCCTGCCACGTGGAGGGCCTCCTTGCAGTGCTGAATCTCAGCTGCATGTGCTAATCTCCTGGGGAGTTTTGGATCCTCCGTACCGAAGCTGCAGCCCAAACCAGTTGAATCAAAATTTCTGGAGGTGGGACCCAGACATCAGTAGATGTTAAAGCTCTCCAGATGATTCCAACATACAGCCAAGGCTGAGAACCACTTTGGACCCTTCATTCTGCCCACCAGGGCTGCCAAGCCCAACTGGAACCTCCCTTCCTGACCACCTGGTCTCCCTCCCTATTTCAGCTTGAGGGTTCAGCTGTGCCCTCTACCCCACATTGTCCCGCCGGGGTCCACCAGGAAGAAATTATCAGAAACCTCCAGGTGGCCTGTGTGCAGCAACCCTATTTTCCAAGCAAAACTGGGACACAGGACCTGGCAGGAATACCCCCATCCTCTTCCGAGGCAGTGAGCCCAGACAAGTTAGAGGACAGTTTCAGAGTTCTAATCCTGGTTTGGACATACACGCTCTCCGTGTGACCTTGGACAGGAAAATAAACCCCAGTGCATCTCAGCATGCTCCTGTGTAAATCAGGCTTCATGATATCCACCTCACCGGGGCTGATGGGAAGACACAAGGGGAATCATTAATCACGGGTCTGACATACAGCAGGTGCTCAAAAAATGGCAACAGCTCTTATTGATTCACTGCAAGGGAGCCAGTCCAAAAAGAGTTCAGATACCAAACAGAGCATCTGGGACAGTTTCATGGTTTACGGGGACAACAAATGGGGCAGAATCTTTGAAATCAGAGCCACCGCAGAAAATGTGATTGCCTGCATTTGTAGAGTGAGCACTGTAACTGAGAGGCAAGAGATCAGGTTAAGCTACTGGCCAATGCGCAAGCAGGTGAGGGATGGAGAGAAGCACTCACCTGCCCAGGTAAGTGGAGCTGGTACCGAGTCTCTGGCAAAGTCCCTCATTGCACAGAAAACTACTCTTCTTCCCGCCAACAGGGGATGTGTCCCATCCCCTCAAACCACAAAACCAAAGGCGAGTCGGAAGGAACCAGAAGGGTGAAGTGGCTCTAACAATGAATGTAAGTGAACATAAACAGAAAATAGAAAGATCTGCACACTCCCAGTGGACAAGAAGGGAAGATGGAGGTCTGAAGGGACCAGGGTAGATGGAATAAATCCAGACCAAGTCTCCTGTGAGGCTCTGTATTAGTTGTCTATTGCTGTGTAACAAATCACCACCAAGTTGGTGCCTTGAAACCAGCACACATTCATTATCTCACGGTTTCTGCAGCTCAGGAGTCTGGCCACGGCTTAGCTGTGTCCTCTGCTTAGAGACATGCAAGGTTGCAATCAAGGAGTCCAGGGGGTGTCCTCCTGTGCAGGCTCTGGGGGAGGAGCGACCTACAGGCTCGCTCGAGTCCTTGTACTGTAGGACAATGGGGCTAGCCTCCTTGCTGGTTGCAGGCTGGGGGGTCACCACAGCTCCTGGCCACGTGGGTTTCCCCAGCATGTCGACTTCATCAAGCCAACAAGGAGAGCTTCTACAGCAAGTCAGCCAGCGAACATAGTCACAGAAGCACCATCCCATCACCCCTGCTGTGTCCTACTGCAAGATCCAAGTCCCACTCGTGCCATGTGCAAGGGATTACACAAGAGCATGAACATCAGCAGGTGGGGGGCACATTCTTTCCCCTGTGGTAAAATACACCTAACAAAATTTGCCACTGCGACCATCTTTAAGTGTATAATTCAGTGAAATTAAATGCATTCCCATTGTTGTGCAACCGTCACCACCATCCATCTCTAGAGCTTTTTCATCTTCCCAAACTGAAACTCAGCAACCATCAAGGGCTAACCACCCATTCTCCTCTCTCCCCAGGCCCCAGCAACCACCATGCTTTCTGTCTCTTATGAATTTGACTCCTCTGGGTACCTCATGTCAGTGGAATCATAAAGACCCGAGAGCAACCTAACAGTGTCAGCACCACCTCACCCTCAATGAGGCCGTCACCCTGCTAGAATGTGCAAACAAAACGGTGTTTGCAGCACCCCACCTACAGGGGGGCACCCCTCTTACAGGTGCCCAGGATGCTGACCACCCCCCATACCCATCCTTTATGTGCTCTTGACTTTTGCCGATCGTTCTGCATTTTAAAGAAGTTTTTTTGCTGTCTGAGCTTCCTGTCATTAGATACCTGTTCTCTCCCGGTATTCAGAAAAGCTCACAGTGAAAGACAGTCTCTCCCAACACTGCCCTCGAGGCCACAGCAGAGCGCCTTCCCCACTGACCAGACCCAATGACAGATGACAGAACACCAGGAAAGGTGCTCAGAGACAGGAAACTCGGGATTAGAAAAGACTTGGGAGTCTCTTTTCTAGGCATTTCCCTCTATCTTTTGCTTCGGGAATTCTCTGTCCACACCTTAGCAGGTCAGGGGCAGTTTTGCCTGAAGGAGGCCAGTCCTCTGAGGAGCTCCCTTCCCCCAGGCGCCAGGAGGAAGCTGAAATGAAACCTCAGGTTGACTCGCTCACAACAAATGAACGAGACACACCTTCTCTGCAAAGCAGCTGACCACCTCAATCAGAACACCTGCGGCCTTTAAGTCAAGCCTGTTCTTTTGGAAAACCTCCCACAGCCACTTCCCTGCTTTTATTTTTTGGCTTACCCCAAAAGCTGTGAGCAGTAAACTCTTGTTGAGGGTTCATGAAAACCAAGTCCCCGGGATCTATTATTACGGGCAGACTAAGGGGTTCCTTCCTGCTGCCCGAGCATAGCAGGAGAAGAGAAGGGAGGCAGGCCGGGTCCGCTCGGCCACCAAGTGAGCCCGGCTCTGGGGCAGGGGTTGGGCCTGACCAGAATACACCAGGGAGGCAGAGAAGGTGCTCACTCCACCCCATCTCAGCCAGTGAAGGTGAAAGCGGGGGGCGGAATGCCAATGAAGCAGGGGATCTCCAGACAGCCAAAAATGTGGCGCTTTATTACGGAGTCTAAGTGACTGCAAACAGGCCATTATCAAATCTCTTCAGTGACAAAGCTCTGTGTTGAAGGGGACAAATAAAAACAAGCACATTAAGCACAATAAATCACAGGGACCTGTCCTGGAGACCATTATCCCTGGGGATGAAGGGACTGCTCTCCTCCCTGCCTTCCAGCTAGCGGATCCTGGTTTTCGCATCATTGTTTTAATATTGCAGCCATTACTCTCTGTGCCATGAAGAGCCTGCTATTTCTCTGTAGTTCTGGGTGGCAAGGGCATAATTTGTTTTATGATTTGCTTGGGAGGGTAGCTGTTTTATATTCATCTTTAAAAGATGCATTCAATAATCGTAGCAATGAGACCCCGCTTAAAACACAAGCCCCAGCCCTGCTATTGCTTCCAGCATCAATGCGGCCACGGCTGGAGCAACCCAAAAGGTACCCAACCGTTACCAGGAGGGCCAGGCCACCTCTTGGGGGGGGGGGGGACACCTGCCTGGTAACAGCCTTGGTCATGTTTAAAGAGCCACCAAATCATGTGGAAGGTAGCCTGGGCTGGGGGGGAGGCAGCCAGAGGCTGGAAGTCAGGGGACCCAGGTTTCACATTAAGCTGGCGTGACCTTGGACAGGTCCCCTGGACCTCCCGGGCAGAAGTGTCCCCATCTGCCAGATAAACCAGTTGGTCCACACGTCTCTTTGGAGCCCCACAAGAGTCTGCATCTCTATAAGATGCAGAAGGAGGGTACAAGAGTCATCTTAAGACAAAACCAACCCACTGTGCAACTTTCAGAGACACCTCCTACCCGTTCCTTCTCCCATCCACATAGAAACCTTCCTCCCGGCCCCTTACTCCCTGAGAAGTTATTTTCCAGGACAGCTCATTGTAGAACCTGTAAACAAGTCCTCTCCCAATTTTATCCAGCAGGAAGTGGAATGGGAGGTCCGGAAGGATCAAACCGGCTGGGTCAGCTCCCCACAGCAGGACCCATTTACACTCTTCCCCATTAGAAGGGAACGAGGCAACAAATGGCTCTCCACTCTTCTGCAAGATGGCTGCTGACACCTGCACACAGCGTGGGGACACCAACAGTCCTTTCCGGCATTCCCGCTTCAATGACTACATCTAAATCTCGCCATGAGAAGAACACTACTTGCAATGTAAGGGGTGGCACCACAAGAGACAGCCAGGTAACAAAACTGATCCCAGGACTTTGATGCCCATCCGAGAGGCATGGACGTAAAACCTGCCCGACGGGGCCCAACTCTCAAAATACTCTATAAAGGACTCAAATTCAGAAAAGGCAAAAAGTTACAGGCTCTCTCATGTTAGAAACGGAGCTGGGTTTTACGGATCATCAAAGCCCGCTGAGCAGCCTCTTGGGAGTGAGAAAGGGGATTCCTTCTAACCAAGCGATGCCTCTGGCTTTGCAAAATTTGGTGTAACAACCCAATAAATACCAAGTGGAGTTAGATATATGGGAGCTTTTAGCCTCGAATACAGGTGGCAAATGTCAAAGGAAGTAGCTTTGCGCGTGAACAGGACAGAGGGCAGGGAGTGTGTGTGGCCCAGGCGCCATGAACCACAATGAACCACAGGCCGTAAGGAAGGAGAGCTCCATGCAGGCAGGGTCTCCTCACCCCAGTGCCCAGCACAGCGCCTGGCAGACGGCAGATGACGCGTGCTCTCTGAATGAGGGAGGGAAGGGAGGAAACACAGCAAAGCCACTTCGACGACCCACAGTCCCTGGAAACACTGAGCCAGTTGATGGGAAGGATGTCAAGATCTCCTTAACAGAGAAGTGAGATCTCAGCACAGCCTGAGCACCTTCAAGAAAATAATCTGGATGTACAGGTATTCAGACAGCAACCTATACCGAGCTGTGCATAAAAGGGAGTTAAAGACTCCAAAACCTTTCAAGGTCTGGGGCTGAGGGTTTCGAAGGTTGTTTTCCGTTTGTTTTGTAGCTTTTTTTTTTTTCTTACCACTGCAAGTTACTAAGACAAAGCAAAAAAGAAACAGGCTCTGAAAACATTCTTGGCCTCTGCCCCAGTGAACAAGAGTTGAATATCAAAATACAAGTCATGAAAACAAACCAACAGAGCTACCACGGACTCCCATGCACGCCAGGAAAGATGCAAGAGTTGGGACGGATGTCTCGGGGGATGTATGTCCACACTGTAGATCGCAGGGCAGCAGTGAGTCAGGTCAGGACGAAGACAGGCGACAGCAGTCTCTGGACCCCCGGGGCGGCACTCCCCCTTGCAAGTCCGCTGCCAACCTGCTCCGACTTTCTGGCGATCGCACAGCTCAGGTCAAACATTCACACTCCCCAGCGGACTTTTAATGGAAAAATCACACCAAACATGTCATGTGCCAGATGCAAATGCTCACCAGGTACCAGAAACTAGGAATAAAACACATCTAACATCCAATAGGGCATTCTGCCATCCTCACTCCGGGGAGATAGTTTCTAGAGTGTTCTCTGACTCTGAGTGATTGTGTTCGATCCTTACGCGGGAGGTGGGAACAGATAATGGACCTTGTGAGGAGGAAGAATAAAGCTCGGGGAGCTATGGGCTGAGCTGTGTCCTCCCAAAAAGAGACGCTGAAGTCCTAAGCCCCAGGACCTCAGGATGTGACTGTATTTGGAAACAGGGTCTTTAGAGAAGATTCCAGTTAAAATAAGGTCCTTAGGGTGAGCCCTAATCAAATATGACCGATGTCCTCACAAAACAGGGGAAATTTGGACACCAAGCTGTGCACAGAGGGCAGACGATGTGTTGACACGTGGGGAGCGGGCAGCCGTGTGACCAGAGTGGCAACAGCCAAGGACGGCCAAAGATCCTGGCAAACCCCGGCAGCTGGAAGAGGCGAGGAAGGACGCTCCCCTAGAGTCAGCAGAGCGAGCACGGCCCTGCTGACACCCTCAGGTGGCTTGACTCTGGACTTCAAGCCTCCAGAACTGTGCAACGACACACTCCTGCTGTCTCGGGTGACCCAGATGCTGGTCCTCAGTCACAGCGGCCACAGGAAGCCCATACAGAGGCGGTAAGCCCCTCACCCAAGCTGAGCTGGCGAGAGCAGCAAATAACAAGAAACCGTGCTCTAGGGGCGCCTGGGTGGCTCAGATGGTTAAGCATCTGCCTTCGGCTCGGGTCAGGATCCCAGAGTCCTGGGATCGAGTCCCGCATCGGGCTCCCTGCTCCTTGGGAGCCTGCTTCTCCCTCTGCTTCTCTCTCTCTCTCTCTCCCTCTGTCTCTCATGAATAAATAAATAAATAAATAAAATCTTAAATAAAAAAAAAAAAGAAACCGTGTTCTGTCAAAACTTCTACTTCCTGGGTCCTAGTCTCTCAGGGACTGTGACCGCCTTTCAATAAAGGCAACCTCTAAATCTGTGACCGCAATGCACACCCTGGCACATGAAGGGGCGCTATGACGTGGATGGAATTTTCCAAAACTTCGCCCGCCTCCCAGGGGGCGCACAGAGTTCGCTTCAACCGCGTCCTGCAGCAGAGGGAAGTCTCTTGGATTGGAGGTAAGCAACATTTGGGCGAGGCATCTGGAGGGTTTTTGAGATGAGGAGATGACAATCTGACAAGTGGCTGCCCACTCCCCCCCGCCCCCATCTTTCAGCTGCAGTGTTCCCTGCAAACATCGGCAGACCAGACAACGAGCACCCGAGCCACATTAAAACAATAATTAGTGTGAGTGAGAGCGGTGCCCACCGCTCAGCAAGGAGAATCACGGGCAGGCTTGTCATCTGTGGGGTTTAAAGATGAGCCCTGCGTGTGAACAGAAAGTAGTTTCTGAAACAACAACTGCCCTTTAGGGACTTGGGTCAAGTTGACTCATAAAGGCCCCCTCACTTGCAGACTTGGTTCCCTAAGACACAAAATAGAGGATGAGGAGATTCTCTCTTACCCCCACCAGGCCGGGCACCAGCAAAGCTCCAAGTCAAATAATCCACCTGCTCCAAGGGAGAGAGTACAGGAAACTGGCTTTGGCCACCAGCTGTTGGGCGAATGGGAGAATCCTGCCTCGGGGCAGCCTCCACCCCCACTCTCTAAAAAGTCCTAAAACTTGTTTCACAACCAAAGTCCACCCTCAGGGGATTTTGGGGAATTTGTTACTGGAACCAGAGCCACAGTGGCAGCTACAGGGAAGGAGGCGAAAGGTCCAGATCCCACCAGCCGATCCCAAGCATTGTTGGCAAACCCACAACCAGTTCTCATCCGTACACCGCCGTCCCTCGGCTTCTCCTAACGGGAAAAGTACACCCAAATAACAAACGGAGTCCAACTTACCCCCCTGTAATGGTGGGTCTGCATTTGCATATGTGAATCTGTTACTAATTTGCATTTTCAACAAGGTGTATACATTAACATTATTTTTCAAAACAAAGTTGAAACAATTGATGGTGTTACGGGCTGAATTCTGTCCGCCCCCACCCCACCCACCAAATTCATAGGTGGAAGTCTTAACCTCTGATACCCCAGAGATTGGCTGTATTTGGAGACAGGTTAAAGAGGTGATAAGGTTAAATGAGGTCATTAGGGTGGGCAGGGGCCCTAATCCGGTATGACTTGAGTCCTAAGAAGAGATTGAGACAAGACAAACATAGAGGGACCATGTGAAGACACAGAGAAACAATGGCCATCGACAAGCCAAGCAGAGAAGCCTCCAAAGATACAACCCTGCTGAGACCCTGATCTTGGACTTTCAGCCTCTAGACGTGCAGGGCAATAAATGTGTTGTGTAACTGCCCCCCACCCCACCCCCCCACCCCCATCTGTGGTCCTTTGTTACAACAGTCCAAGCAAAGTGATGCACATGAAATTCTACATTTCTTAATTTCTTTTCTTTAATCACATAACTAATGGTCTTTAAAAAAAGAAAAAAAAAATCACAAAATACACTACATCAGAGGTTTTTTTTTGGCCATTTCCTTAAAAGTCTTGAAATTACCGAAGCAGGGAACAGAAGGTACCACTAATGTCCCTGTGTCACTGGGCAGATGGGTATCATAACAGCGCAAGTATTGGCCGGTAGGGCGTGTAAGGGAAGCAGACCCAGGAGAATAAAAGGGTTTTAGAGAAGAGACTGGTGGTCGGCTTGACAGGGCTTTTAAGATCTTTGGGCTAATCTTCCCACTGAGCATTTGGGGGTCTCTGCTAGCCCAGCTTCTCTTGGGAACCATTCCCTCCCCACTCTCCAAGCAATTCAAAGAGGACTGATTGCTTCTCCCCTCCACCCTCTCCAGGGCGGTGGTCTCAACCCTTCTAACCAGATTATGACCAAGACTTCCACCACATCTCCTGGGGAAAAGATACTCTCCCTCAGCTGCAGTGGGGCAGTGGGTAGGACGTACAGCTGAGGACCATCCTGCCTTCCCATGGGGACACCGCTTGAGAATGAAGCCAACACACAAGCGAGCAGAGCCAGCAGACAGGGCAATGACTTCTTGAGGAGCAGATCCAGGACAGCCTGATGCTTCCCTCTATTTTCAGTTACTTGAGCAGATAAAGTCCTTTTCTTTTTCCAACATCAGTTGGTAGGGGTTTCTACCATTTATGTCTCAAACAGTCCTCACGAGCCAAAGAGGCACTCTGGTATACATGATTATATATCTCACTTCATATATAAAAGTTTCATCAAAATTTGAAGTATGTTTACATTTGACTAAAACCCATATAATTTCAAGGGTGCTTAATCAGGCGTGCAGTGTATGAGCTTTAGGAGCTTTAGGATGTCCCTGACGTTCTAAGGGGAAAAACATATATATTTAGGTGCCTAAGGGTCCATGGCAGAAACCAACTGAGGGACTGTCCACTCCAAACTTCAGTATCTTAGGGGGAAGTACAGTACAATGATCCAGCTTGTTTTGAATTCTGAAATTTGAAAAACTTGCACCACCTTGCCTATTCTTAGGCTGACATCTGAAGTTTTTCATCATAAACTCATTTCTAAGGACAGAATTCCCAGCATATTATAAACAGTAACACTTTAAAATAAAACTTTCACATCACATTTTTAAACAGAACCTAACCATCTGAGACCCATCATTCATTTTAAAAATTCAAGAGCAAGTTATGTTTTTGAGATCTGAAAAATTTATGTCATTCCTTAGCACGAGGAGAAAGGGGCCCAGACGTCCTGTTTCTAACCCCAAGTGTAAACAGTGTGAGAGAGCCTGCAAGGGAGCACCTGGAGGCGGTGCCTGCACTAATTAGCAGAAGGTTCCCACCCACCCATTTCAAATGGTTCCTCTGTTTGGGGCCCCTTTGAAGGGTCTGATACACAAGAGCAGTGTACCAGATGGAGGCTGGTGTTGGATAAGAGATGCGCCTTTATAAACAGGGCAGTGGGGGTGGGAGGGATGACTGGGAAAATGGAAGGATGATCCATGGACCTGGGAGGGGTGGCCTTAGTCCAGTCAATTTCAGCGGAGGATCCATATGTGAGGCTGAAAATCTGAAAATTGATCCCTTAAAACCATCCACACCTGCATCCTCCATGGAAAGGCTTCATTCATGTATCCCCAGGGGTATGTACATCCCAGTGTCAAGACACCTGGGCCAGTGGATTACGGGACAGAGGCTAAGAGGAAATGTTCTACAGACAGAACTGGGGTCCCGTCTCTGGCTTTACACTTGGGCAAAAACCCCATCTCTGCACCTCAGTTTCCCCCATGGATCAAATGAACTGCACAGCTTAGTAGGATTAAAAGCCATTGTGCATGTAAAGCATATATCCTAAGCACTTAAGAGGCACTCAAGGGATGGTTGCTACAATTGTTATCCCCATTATTACTGTTACTGTTATTTTAAATACTGTGAAGTACAACTTGCTAAGGAAGAGTCCTCTCCTGTCCCACTGGCAGGGCTCTCATCTCCTTTCCCGGGCAGAGGGCAAATTTCCAATGAGAGAAAGGAGCAAGGTGGACAGAAAGTTCCAGGAAAATGGCCTCAAGTGATGAGTGGGTTAAGGTTTGCTGTTATGTTCAGGGTCTCTGCAAGCTTTCTGAGAGCTCTGGACAGGCCTGGGAAGATAAAACCTGTGGCCCCCTCCTCTGCCCCCCCCGGGAGCCATCTGTCTCCTCATTTTGCCAAGCACAACCACTGAAAGTCAGGGGCGAAGAGCATGTAGGGAGGGAGAGGGGAGGAAGAGGGGGGAAGCTCTAAATAATAGCACAATTACAATCGCTACTACTTACCAAGTGCTTTCTGTGTATGGCTCTGTCCTAAGCATTACACACACATTAACAGATTTAATGAGCTCAAAAATGCTGTTTCAATAGGAGTTATGGATAAATCCAAGCAGAAGAAAAAGGGAAATGTCAATAAGCAAGAGCCAGAGAAAGCATCCCTTGGTGTGTATTAAGTCAGACTACCACCGGAAAAGCAGCAGGGCTTCATGAACCATGAAACCAGCGTCGTGCCAAGTGCAAGTTTATAAAGTGCTGTGGCGCCCGGATCACACATACCCTCTGATAAGCCTGGGGTTCATCTATCACTCTTCCGTGATTCGCTGAGCAAACCTATTCATGCAGCACCAATGTCTGGCTTACAAGGGCAGTGTGATAAAAACCCAAACGGACCTCACAAATACTAGAGGCAATCCTAAACATCCAACAGAAACATGCTGGTTATCTGAAGAAGCGTCTTCAGGCACTGCGGCTGAGCTTCCATACAAACTTAGCCATCCTCCCCAGCGACTTCCCCATCACTGATAATCTCTCAATCCACCACAAGCACCACTCTGCAGAGGGTTCTCCAAAGGACATCTGATTGGTGTGAAGCCCAGTAAACAGAAACCACGGTCAGAGACTCCGTCAGCACCTAGGGACCAACAGCGTAGCCGGGAAGAATCAAACACTCGCAGGTGACCTTCTCTGTCAGGGTTTAAAACGCCTAAGGGGGTAAGAAAGAGGAGGCTGATGATCAGAGAAAATGGGGAGAGCAGAGAAACGGAAAGTTAAGGCAGCAGGGAGAAGGGGGGTGGGGAGGATGGTGGCCACACAGCGACATCCAAAAAGGACGAGACAAGGGAAGCAGTGGGGAGACAAATGTTCTTCAAGCTCTGCCCTGGCCAAACTTCACCACTCAGCCTGGAGGGTCTGGGGAAAGGCAGGTCTCAGCCTGGAGAGGTGACAAGGGTCCCTTCCCCACCTCCGCCAGCACGTTGCCATGCTGGTCACAGGCAAGGGGGCGTGCCCTCTTCCACCTCGGGAAACCCTGAGAAGCTAATCCACACACACACACACACACAACCCATGCGCCCCGGCAGCGCACTGGAATCCTCAAGGTTCAGCAAGAAAGGGTTTGTATTATGCCTGGACAGCAAATGAAATCCAAAATAACCACCACTGTCACCGTGCAGGGAGCCGACAGCCTGGTCCAGGCGTGCAGGGAAACACTGAGGATCCCCCCGGCCGAAGACGCACTCTTTACTGGAGGGCTCACGCGCTCTGGCAAGGCAGCCAGCCTAGAGCGCGGGGAGAACGGCATGCAGAATGCAGCAGAGACCAGCACGGCGCACAGATGCAGGTCGGCGCCCAGTATTGGGAAAACCTTGCAGGAAGGGCTGCCTGAGCTGGGTTGTGCAGGAAAAACAGGAGTGGCCTAAGGCAGACAGAGGGAAAGAGCTTATCACGCAGAAGGAGAGGTATGTGCACAGCGTGGCAGGTTTGGGGGGAAATAAGCAGTAAGAAAACAAAATAAAACAATGAGGTCAGGACTGGGGATGCGGCTGCAGAAAAAGGCAGAGGCCAGTTCATAACAAGCTTTATGTGTCCTGATAAGAAAGCTGGAAGTTTTCCAGGGCCCAAGTGTGAGCCAGTGAGTGTAAATACACAGAACATTCTAGAAAAGCCCTTGTTCTTTAAGGATTAAAAATAAAGGCGCTCTTATCTATAAGGGATCTGGCTAGTCTATTTGAAAACCTGTGTTATCCAGAACGGCTTCCTCGGCAATTCTGAAAGGTGGGTACGGCTGTCTCCCAGCAAGGCCATCCTCAGGCAGAGAAACACCACCAGTCCCGGGAAGCACAGCACAGCTTTACTTTTAAGGTAGATCGGGAGCCCAGATGTCAGGCTCCAGCCGTTTTGCTCTTGGCCCACTGCAGCTGCTCTGGGAACCACTCATGAGGAAAAGAATTGTCTCTATTACGTCCCTTACTGGGTGTCATCCAAGGCTAGGAAAAAAGTTGTTCTATAACCCTGGGCTCGCTGGAACAAACCCCCCAATAAAAGCAGCTCTGGAGAGTGCACTTTCACCTAAGCCCCATCCCCACGCCCAGCCACACGAAGGGAGAATGTGCTATTTCAACAATTGCTGCTACTTTCAACAGTAAGCTTTATTCCAATGAGGCCACTTTCCAGTGGCCGACGAAAACCATCTCAGAATTCTGTACCGATGATGGGGATTGGAGAAAAGTGCAGAAGCTCCTCTCGGTTTCCATCCCCACCATACCCGTTCTAGCCCAGTGGTCTTCACAGCTTTGTGCATGAACTAAGGCAAAAGCCTGTTCAATGGCCTCCCAGCTTCCATCTCTCCCCACTCGTCTGACCCCAATACTGTTACTAGGCTCTTCCTAAAACAGAGCACTTCTTTTTTCTTTTTAAGATTTTATTTATTTATTTGAGATTGAGAGAGAGCATGAGCGGGGCGGCGGGGGTGGAGGCAGAGGGAGAGGGAGAAGCCGGCTTCCCGCTAAGCAGGGAGCCCGACCCAGGGCTCAATCCCAGGACCCTGGGATCATGACCTGAGCTGAAGGTAGATGCTTAACCAAATGCGCCACCCAGGCGCCCCTAAAACAGAGCTGTGAATACACCATCCTCCTGATCAGAAGTCGCCCTGCCTTCCAAGAGCCCGCAGCCTCCAACCTAGCTTGCCAAGTTCATCTCCAGCTCCTTGCTAAGAGAAACCCAAGCTGGCTTACCCTGTAATCCAGAAATACGTATCTGTCAACCTAACCTGGCCCCTTGACCTCCCTGTAAATCTTCTGTTCAGATTTTAACCATCCTGCGTCCAAAGACCCAACTCAAATCCTACCTCCACCGAGTTTAAGCAGCTAAAGTAAACTCCTGCCTCTGATTTCCCATCCAGCTTCAATAATCCCTAACCATTCACTGCACTGCAGCATGGTTTCTATTCTTGCTCTGAACCTGTTCGTTTGAATCTTCCACTGTTGTTTAATTTATCACACATTCTTTAAATCTCTCCAACTATGTTTCTTGAGGGCGAGGGCAAGGGCAGCAGGCTTTCAATTTAATTTAATGAATGATTACTTTAGGATTCCCTAAGTGCCAGGAGTGTAGCAAGACATACCCATAGGTACTCAGATGGGCTAACCTAGCCACAGTGCTTAAGGAGCTGACCCACAAGTGAGGGAATAAGAAAAGCATCTGGTTGGGGCACCTGAGTGACTCAGTCGGTTAAGCATCTGCCTTCCGCTCAGGTCATGATCCCAGGGTTCTGGGATCCAGCTCCGCACTGGGCTTCTTGCTCAGCGGGGAGCCTGCTTCTCCCTCTCCCTCTGCCTGCCACTCCCCCTACCTGTGCATACACTCTCTCTCTCTCTCTCTCAAATAAATAAAATATTTTTTAAAAAAAAGTATCTGGACACTAACAATGTCAAGCATTAGAGGACAAGCACAGTCTTCGGGGCTTGGGGGCAATGCCTCCTCCCACACTGTTCTTCCATCTCCTATTCACTAAGACCCAGATCGAATATTCTCTTCTTTGACTCCCTCAAGCATAATGCTACCCAACATACTGTGCCCACTGTCCTTCATCCATGCCTTTATTAGTCTCTACCTCCCTCACCAAGACAAGGCTACCGATGATGGCAGGTGATCTCACCTCTGGTCCCGATGTCAAGACGAGACCTGCACATCGTGAGAGTTTAGTGAATGCTGGCTGAGAAGTGGTGGCTGAGTGGATGCTGAATGAGTGAAGGAAATGCCAACAAGGATATACGGAGTGCCCGGGGCCTGCAGGCAGGAGAGATGGTGACTGGACAGAGAAAGGACGGAGGATGGAGGAGTCTGATCCAACAAAGGGAGAAGCAGTATCAGAACCAAGTGGGAAAACAAGGGGCATTTTTAGGCAATAGCCAATAGGCCAGGACTAGAGAAGACCTGCAGAGTCCTAGGGCAGATGGCGAGTGTAGATAGTGGGGAAGCTAAGCTGACGGCCAGTGTAGACAGGTGGGGAAGCCAGGGCAAGGTCAGCACTGAGACCGCAGACTGAGCTGAGTCCTGGTCCCACACTTCCTGGCTGTGTGACCTGGGCAAGCCTCAGCTTCCACACCCGGCAAGTGGGAGAGTAAGCACACCCACCGCCTGGCGTGCCGCAAGGCTGAAGTGACACAAAATGATCCAACGGGAGAGAGCCTGGCACGAAGGCGGCGCTTGAGGAACACACTTTTGGGTGTGGAACAGGCTGACGTAGAGCAACCAAGGGAAGGGAAGGGGCTGAAGACAGACACCTAGAAGTCACAGGTGTGAGAAGGTAGAGCCACAGGCCGCGTGGGGAGGTCGGGAAGCCTGGGTTCTGGTCCCGCCTCCTCTCTGGATCATTCTCTTTACCTCCCTGGCCTTAGTAGCCACATCTGTGAATGGAAGGCGTTGGTGCAACGGGACCCAAGGTCGCCTCCAGCCCTGCAGTGTCTCCACAGGATAGCTCTGCCCCTAAGGCAAAGAACTCCAACATGGAAAAGCCCAGGGGGGGCTGTGACTCATGAAAACAGAGAAAGAACAGATACCAAGATGGCAGCGGAGAGGTCTCCCAGAGGAGACAGAGGGCTCCAGCCTTCCCTAGCTTTCCCAAGCCCTCCTCCTCCTCCCCCTCCTCCTCAAAGGGAGCCACACCCCCCAGCTCCCTCCAGGTCACTCCATAATCACCCTCCCCAACACTGGGAAGAGCATCAGCAACAATCCACGCTTTTCCAGGCATTTTCCAGGCCACCGGGCAAGTACTCGACAGGCTTTAGGGCACGCCCATTCGTCTGGTGCCAGAAAAGTCAAAATCCCCACAAAGTGAGAGCAGAGGAAAGTGGCCACGCATGCCGGTACTGTACTCCCCCTGCCTTGTTACAAAGCCATCAGCATTTGAACCACAACAATGACCCCAAAGAGAGTTCAGTCTGCTGACCTGAAATGTCCTTCCCATTTTTAAAATAACATCTTCCTGGAGAGGCCTCGAGTCTGTACGTCTGCTGGTGTTCACGTGCCCTCCCTCTCCTGGCACACCCCACCCCCCACCCCCACCCTCAGCAGCATTGAGAACACAACCGCTTGTTCATTCATCAAACAAATCGTTCCATGTGGCCACACTCTTTATTTCGTGCAGACCTACTAAGCACGGGGCACCATGCCTGCAGGCAGGGGAAAAGCCCTACCCTGCTGATTCACTCTGCCTGAACCTCCTTTGGCTCCTGCAACAACCAGGAAATGCCATTCCCAGATGAGCGCTCACATCAGTCAAGGAGGCTGGCATACTAAGGATGGACTCAACTGTTCTGGAAACAAAAGGGGGGAGGGGGTGTTTCCCAGGAGCCACAGAAATGTTAACCTTACTCAATAATAAATCGGTGACCGATGTATCCAAGGCAATCCCCAACCACACAATCACACTGGAGAGCCCATGATTCCCTGCTGGATTTAAATGAAAAAAAAAAAAAAAAAACACGCCCCAAAAAAAGCCCACATGTCTACGTTCTGCTGTAAATCGTCCTAAATTCTACTGCTTCTTCCGTGGAAAGATCAGCAAGCCCCTTCTGCCCAGTTGGCCCTGGTACTTCAAAAAAGGACTATGTGAAAAGCAAACCTCTCCCAGTAGTCAGGGCTCCATCTGCATCTTCATTTGCTGCCCTTCCAAAGCGCAGCCCCATAATGTGACGAGAGGCTAAAATTACCGGTGATATGGCACTTTCCATTCCAGCCCCAACCTGTGATTATCTACAACTCCAGGTTGCCCCAAATTACCTCTGGAGCCTCAAACGCCTTACATTTTATTTCATTCCTAGAACAAATTCTTTTCTGGAAACTTTCATAAGAGATAAAGGAACAAAAACCAAAAAAGCCCTAGATACCTCAGTTGCAGCAAAGGAAGAGCCAGTAGGCTAGCATGATTCTGAACGTCTCCTACGTTTATCACCTCTCCTGTATACCTAGGCTGAAGCCAATTAATTCATGTCTCCGCAATTATGAAAACTCAGAATCCTAGAAACTCTTGCCTAATTTATTTTTTAAAAATTTTTTAAAGGATTTTATTTATTTATTTGAGAAAGAGAGAGCGAGCGCATGCAGGAGTGGTGGGGAGGGGCAGAGGGAGAGGGAGATGCAGACTCCCCACTGAGCAGGGAGCCTGAGAAGTGAGACCCCAGGACCCTGAGATCAACTCAGACAGATGTGTATCTCCAAGAAGAACAGCAGTTAAACAAGTAAATCTGCCCCCAAGTAACTGGGTAATAAGGGAACAAGAGGTGCTGGTTAGTGGTTATGAAAGTTCATATAACTCCCAGACTTCTTTCAGTAATACAGTTCCATATTAGGTTCCCTGGCAGGTGAACATGGGGAGTTATATGTTAAAATATTTGAAGTTTGTATTAAAAATCCTTCGTTTCATGTAACAGAGAAGGCTCCCAAAAGCATCCATCATGATTGTCTTAATCAAATAATTTGAAATACAATAAAGGAACTAGCTATTAAAAAGAGCCTTTTATGAATCCCTTTTGTAAAATAAAAATCTTTTGTACCCCAATTACTCGTCTTAAAGTATTTGCCTTTAAAATCATATTTTATAAACCAAATTCTGCTAAAATAGGGCACTCCAATACTTAGCATCAATATCGAAATAATTTTTTAAAAAGTCATATTTACATTGCGCTCACTTTGAATCTCCTCTTCCCAATAAGCACTGCCCTCTATAGCCAGGAGATCAATGCCTGAGTAGAGAGAGCCCTTCTTTCTAGAACACAAATGTGGAGACATAAAATTAAATTGGTTTTCATTTTTCCCAACTTGTGCATCTACACGGATTGCTTTTCTGCATCCATTTTTCTTCTAAACATCCCTCCCTCATACTCACCCAAGAGCTTGCCTACAAGGTAAATGGCACTCCACCCCACCCCACCCCCGGGGCAGATGAAAGGCTCCCCTTTCCACGGTAGAGTCCAGACTTTGCAAAATCCCCAAGGCTCAACTGGAGACAATCAAAATTTTCAGCACTGCTTTTTATCACAACATACTTAATTCTCAAGTAGTTCTCAAAGAATAGGTAACATCAAAACCAAGTTGTTTTCATATTACTTAAGAAATTAGCAGGCAAGTCTAGATGCTTATGTGTCAATGGCCTAATATATCAGAGAGAGAGAGAGATGAGAGAATGTACAAGCAACACAGCAAAGACTTCACGCTTCTTTTCCTCAGCACTGTCTACCCATGGTGTTTTATATTTCAAGGTAGAGTACACCTTTAAACTGGTCAGGCCTCTTCCCGTTTCAGAGCTAGAAATCTTAAATAGTCGGAGCTTTGCCACTAACTTAGGCCAACCCATTCCCTCTCTGGGCCCTAAATTCCTAGCTGCAAGGTACAGAACTGATGTACAGAGACGATGCCTGAAGCCCAGAGAGGTCAAGCAGTATTCTAATGTCACACAGCAAGTTAGCAACAGATGATGCAAGACTAGACCCAGATCTCCTGATTTTACTTAAATCACCCTGCCTCCCCCTCAACACAGGTAAAGATGATACAGGCAAAACACACACACAGGCTTCTTTTCCCTCCATTCTCTGGCTCCCATATCTGAAAAAAAAAACTAAATATATTTTGCCCTGGGGCTCACTGCTGCAACTGTGATTTTCCTTTCTCCCTAACATCCTCCAGCAGTTACACTGTTGCTTTTCTTCTTCACTCTACAGTTTGCTCATCCATCAACACACACACATACACAAACACGTATGCACACAGGCATGCACACACACTCGTCCTCATTATTAAACTCTTCCTTTTCCAACAGCAAAGAAACTTTAGGCCAGAACTGAATTGACTCAAATACCAGAACCTTGGTCTAGTGCTAAAGGTGGCCAGAACTCTACCGAGAAGCCCATCGGACACAATGGAATTTGTTCTCAGAGAGAAGGACTTTTCCCCCATACTGTATCATTTGTCAAGTAACATTGTCATTTCTCCCACTGCTGTATAATCACATAATGAAAGCCCCAGATAGAATGCACGTACACAAGAGGGTGGACTTACTGTTGATGAGGGACCCTTTATTTGCATTCTAACAGTTTCTTTAAAGAACAGGCAAAGTGCTAAATGTAGAAGGATAAAGGACAAAAAAGAAAATTCCTTTTCCTGTTTTTATGAACAATGTGGGATAATCAACTGGTACTCTTGGATCTTATCCAGAAACCATTCTTGTCACCATTTGAATACAGGGAGCATGAAGCTAGTCCCCAGCATTGGGAACCCTATTAAATTATCTCCCTTCTAACACCAGGCTTCCCCTCTCCCAGAACACCTTCCAGCCACATTAACTAATGACTGTTCTCCATACACAGTACATATTTTAAGGTTTCCATGCTGTTCTTTCTAGCTGGGACTCCCTTCCTTTCTACTCCTCTGGCAAACTCAAACTCATCCTTTGCACAAACCTATACAACAGCACTTAGCTCATGATAATGGTTCGTTCCCTGGACTTCTGCTTCCCTGAACGAAATGTGAAACCTCTGCAGCCTCCAAGCGGAGCATGGCATCTACCACATAATAGACGGTCAATTATTATTTGAGTTAAAAGGAGAAACGTCTTCTAAAATACATTTGCTTATGTTGTAACTTTACTGGCTGCCGCCTACTGCCCTCCAAGTGTCAACGTGGTCAGAGAGGAAGGGAGTGCCCGAGGACCTCTCAATGTCAAATGCGCTGGAGGAGAGCCGCAAAGCCTCAACACCACCCGCGGATCCTGTGAGCTGGCTATATTGCTCAAGGGTGTCAGTGGCTGGGTGCCTGGAGTTTTCAGTCCCCTGGGACTTACTTACCCCGATCCCCGGCCCCCGATCTTGCGTGCTCCCTACTCTCTGAGAACTCTGGCTCAAAGATGCCTTCCCGTTATTCAGAGACCCTAAGGAAGACCAGAATTCTGCCTCAGCTTCTTACTCTCCCTCTGCCACCTGGCTTCCCTGAAATTCACAAGACTTCATTCATGCCTTAGGACCACAGTATATATCTTTTCCGAGGCCAGTTTTCACCAGTTGATGCTCAATGGCAAATTTAATAGTATTTTCCTGCTCCAATCTCTCACTCCTTGGCTATACTGTACCTATGAGAATCAATCTATAAAGCTTTAATGGCAGAAATAAAGCTTTATGCTGACCGTTTTCCTTAGACCACAACAATAGCTCCCTTCAAACTACCTAAATATGCACTACACATATGGATAAAAGATCACAAATGTCGTCTACCAGACCCCAGAATTCAGGAAAATGTAATAACTCACATAGGTTCACAGGTTCCAAACACTGAGTCTAATTCCATATGCTGAGTTGGGGCTTTTAGAAAACTGTGAGTCTCAAATCTTGGTGACATTTGCCTTTTTTGGTGCCAGTATTCTGAGCAGGGTAATCTCTTCTTGGACTCTGCCTCTCACCTTTTCTGCCTCTGGAGTCAGCTTTGATAAGACCTGGCCACATGGATAAGGTAAGCCTGGGCAATGGGGCTTTGTTCTTCAGCAAAATAGAATTATCTTCCAATTCTGCTGGAAGAAACCTAGACGCTAATGACCTAATGCTGTTAAAAGAGTAGAGAGCATCTGAGACAAAAGTGCAAACCAGACTGTCAAAGGTTATATGTGTAAAAATACAAGGTATGAATTTTTAAGGGATGACGGTAAAAAATTCCAAGTTTGACGGAGTTGATTCTAGACTCCATTTAGGATGGATGATTTTATGGGATTTTTATGAAGACTGCAGGTGACATGCAGTCCAAAACAAAACAAAACAAAACAAAAGGCAGTTCTGATCACAAATCCTCAGGGAACACAAAGTTAGCATGGTCTAATGCCCAAAGGATGGAGTCTGCAGGAGGTTCTATCTCCCTGAAATGTATAGCACTCATATACTCAGAACTTTGCAGTTAACCAGTCCTGACTTGTCGAAATGACACTTTAGATGTGATCAGGCCCATCATTCAGCATTTGGAATCCACTCATTCATGCAAGCATATATCAGGTACCAAAAAGTCAAGTTCAGGAGCCTAAAGATAAACCACAACCTTTTGTAACATGGGTCCTTGTGTTTTCTTCCTTGGTGGTAGAATAGAAGACTAGTCCCCCTAGTGTCCTGCCACTGTAGGTGGCTGAAGGATGGAGACACTCCTGCATTCTGCATCCACATTAAAGCTCAGCTCGGGAACCCACAACCCCAAGGAAACCGTCACATCTCTCCAAAGAGATGGAAGCTCTCTGGGACTTAAGAGGAGGACACCGGAAAACCTGACCTGTCATTTCCAAGGCCCTTATATCTACTTTAAAAGCCAATGTGATCTGCATTACCTCACACCAAAAAGTTCACCCACTAGCCAGCACGCTTCACTACGTGAAGGAAAAGGACCCACACTTGTCAGTGGATGACTGCCCACTCCAGAGTGATCCCACATTTGCTCTGAACACCTCTCTATCCAACTGGGCAGATTTGTTTCCTGTCCTTGCCACTACTTGAAAACCCACTAACATCTAAATCTTGACAACTTCTGCCTCTCTGTTCCAATTAGTTTTCTTCCTGGTGTGGAATTAACAGGGCCAGCCTCGATAAACGTGTGTTCTCCTCAAACAATTTTCACTGAAGTAAAACACTCTTGAAATATAAAGGTATACTAAGATGTGTGAAACCGTAAAGCCAGGTTTTGTTTTGTTTTGTTTTGTTATCCCCAGTGAGGACTCATGCCCGTGAGTAATTCATTCATGTCACCCATTTGTGAGAGATGCGAAAAGAAAACACCACTTATTCCTTTCCTAATTTAGGACCTTCCCTTGTCTTAAGTCTACCAAAGCTGACTCCTGGGGAGGGAAGACAAGCGACGTAAGGAGAAAAATGAGCCTAAAGTGACTGCATCCACGGAGTGAATAAGCACTTTGGGTTTCCACCTGTGTCAGAGATGGACCGATCTGCATTTACGGGAGGTGACCGCCCCACCTGCTGCCCCACCTCATACCCCCCCAAGAAGGAAGCAGGAGCCTGAGTGCTCTCTTGGGGAACTTACATAAGACCCTGTAAAACTTCCTGTGACATTCACAGAAAATGTAAGCTGCTATTTTGCTCCCTCAGGAGATCATTTTAATGGACCGAGTGACAAAATTCACAGATTCGGAATTCAACAGAAACCTGCTCAACCGAGGTACATCAGCTCAGGGACGAGAAAAATCTATCGCCATTAAACAGGGTCACCCGGGGGATGGATTCAATGTAAGAGAGACAATCTGTTCCCTCCTAAGTGACCCATTTAAAATCAGATTGTTCCAGGGAAATCTCAAAGGTTTAATAAATTTCAAACTGGCAAGGACAGCCTTGTAGGACTGAGGTTCCTTAAAAAGGAAAATGTTAAAGAAGGTAATAGAGCAATAAACAAAATAACTTAAGGATGCACAAACTTTGGAGTCAGTCACTGCACCCTTCAGCAACAGAGACAGTCACAGGAATGCCTGGATCGCCATACACTGATCACTCATCATAAGCAGCTTTGTCTAACAGGACGGCCACTCTGCTTAGGTTTCCTCTCTACAGAGAGCGCTGCCATCCAACCACTCTGTCCTATAGAGGGACTAGAAAGCTCTGGCTGCTCACCCTAAATCGCCTTGACTCTCCACCACAAGGAGCAAAGAAAAGTTCTTTACAGCATCACACCAGGAAAGGCAGGTGAAGATCACCCAAGAGGGACAGCGAAAAACACAGTAGGATCCCCAAAGCACAGGTGCCCACAGCTAACAAGCTGCGGGGACTTGGGGGGGGAGGGCGGGTGCGAGATTCGGGCACACCACCTCCCGGTGTGGACGGGAAACTCCTCCTTCCTTGCCCCCGGTTAGCAGCCTACGTGCCTAGGAGCGGGGCAGTCCCTGAGAAGGGTCCTGGGGACATCAGAGACTTGTGGACTTGCATCTCCGGCCTGTCCAGGGCTCCTGACCCAGGAGTTGAGGTTGTGCCCTCACAGGGGATACCAGCTACAGGTTCGGAGAACTTGTCCGGCGCCGCTCACCAGGGCGCCCCCGACGAGGCTCTCAAGCACCCCCGGGCTCTTACCTTGGCCGTGACTGCCGCCAAACACAGGGAGACCGCGTAAGAGCTGGATGGCGCGGCGGCGCGGCCGCCGCCGCCGCCTACAAGGCGCAGGGAGTCCGGGTCGGGGTCCCAGCAGGCGCTGCCCTAGTTCAAGCGGCGGTGCCAAGCGCAGACTTCGGGGCGGCCCCCGGCTCCAAACGCTGCGGGGAGGGTCCGGGCCGCCCAAGCTGAGCACTGTCCCTTCTTTCTCTCCCTCCGGCGCCGCTGCCTGGAGCTGCTCCCTGCCCCAAGGACTCTTCCGAGCCGGGGGCGCCCCTCATGGGCAGGGGCCTGCGTCCGCCGCGGGCTGGGTCCGGGAAGGGGGCGCTGGGGAGAGACGCGGGGCGGCCGCCGGGGCCGGCTCCACCTCCCGCGCTCCCCAACGCTTCGCCCCTTCAGGGCAGGGCCTGCCCGCTCCCGGCCCCGCGAGGCGAGCGCGGCCGCGCCCCCAGCTTCGGGCGCCCGGGCTCCGCGCGGCGGCAGGGCAGCGGCAGTCCGACCGGGCCGGACGCCGAGAGCGGCGGCGGAGAGGCTGCAGCCGGCCGCGGCGCCCCCTCCCCCCGGGCCTGCGCCGCCCGCCCGCGGCTCCGCGGGAAGGAGGCGCTGGAGAGGGCCTCGCCCCGGCCTGGGGCGCGGGGCCGGGGGCGCGGGGCCGGGGGAGGCGCCCCGGGAAGGTCACCGGAGCGGAGGCGGGGCGCAGCGCGGTGGGTGCGGGGAGCCGAGGCGGGCGGCCCCGCTGCCGCCGGGAGCGCTCGCCGGCCTCGGCCGCCGCCGCCGCCGCCGCCGCTTCCGAGACGCGCCGGCTTCCCCGAGCGCCCGGCGCTCGGAGCTGGGCGGCCGCTGTAGCCGCCGCCGGCAGCCGGGCGCCGCTGGCCGGAGCCGGCGCGCGATCCCCGCCTCCCGCGCCCGGCCAGGAGGGGGCCGCCGCGCGGGGGCCAGCAGGGGAGGGGGGTGCAGGCGGGCGCTGGGGTCCGGGCTCCGGGCTGGCCCCGCCGCCGCGTGCCCAGAACGCCGGGCTCGCTCAGCAGCTGCAGTGACTGTGTGTCTGTGTCATGTCTGTGCAGCTGGGGGGGACCGCGAGCCCGGGCCGGGCTCCGGGCGGGGGCGGGGCCAGCGCGCGCCTCGGCGCCCGCCTCCACCCCGTGACGGCGCGGCCGGCCAATGGCAGGCGCCGCAGTTGCACGGACTGCGAGGCCACCCCCGCCTGGGCTCCGCCCCCTCGCGCGAGGCTCCTCCCTTCTACTTCTCTAGCTCGCTTGCACGCGGGTGGATGCAACATCCGGAGCCGGGATCCCGGCCGGGGTCCGGATGAAAGGGTGCAAGCTGGGAGCTCCCCGCCCTTCTCCCCCCACCCCGGCCGCTCCCGGCCGCCTCAGGCTTGGCCAGCCTCGCGGAAAGAGGGGGAAGGGAAGAGGGACGGGTCCGCAGCTGCCGCTGTCTAGACGCCGGCAGGCTCGCAGGGCCGTGCAGCCTGTCCACTCCCCCTTGTACAAAACCGCCGTCGTGGGAAGTAGGAAGTTTCCCCGCCTCCACTTCTACTCGGGTCGCCGCTTCTCTCCGAGGTGGGCAGGGTATGGGGCAGCCTGAGGCTGCGAGAGCCACGATGAAGGGCTTTGACAGCATTCTTTGCGGCTCTGTATCCAAGAATCCGGTCCAAGCTTCCCTGTTCTTTCGGGGAAACTGCATTTCTTTGCCCCCCCCCCACACACACACCCATGCACGCACAACACGCCCCTCCCCGTTCCGATTTCATTCTTGCTCTCCTTCCTGGCACAAGAGCCCCGCGCGCGACATCCCACTGAATGGACTTCCAGCCTCCCAGCCCTAAAGCCGAGAGTGGGGCGCCGAGAGTCCTCCGAAGCTACGAAGCTACGGAAGGAGTGGGTGAAATCGGCTGGGCAAAGGAGGCGGGGGTGTGACAATGGATGGAAGGAGGAGGCCTGGAGAGAAAAACCCGAAGGAGGGGAGAACAGGCCGGCACAGAAGGACGCAGAGGGATGGGCAACTCTGACTGGGAGACCGGAGCTCCGGCGCGCGATCCAGCTCCCGGGTTTTTCCTCAGCTCGTCCCAGGGCTTCTGGGGTCCCCTTCCCTCCCGGGTCCCCACCCCTCCCCGGCCCGCCGGGCGCCGGGTCCCAGCCTCGCCTCCGCGTGCCTCTCTCTCTTTCTCGGTTCTAGGGCTTAGATGAGGCAACGGGAAGCCCACCTTACTCTCGGAAGGGGCAGGGAAAGGATGCAAAAGCAGAGATAAAGTGCAAGGCAGGGGGGCAGAGGAGGAGTGCATAAGGAAAGGACGCCGAGCTGGGGCTGCGGTACCGACCACACTCCCCAGAGGTCAGGCTGGGGGCCCAAGGGTTTCGGAGGTTTGGTCCCTCACTCCGCTCGGGACCTGGCTCCCGCCAAGTAACCCCGCTCTCGGCCTTCAGCTCGACCCAGCCGGGACCCTTCCGCCATGCCCTCCCTTCCTTCCAGCCTCTTTAGGCAACGACCCCCCGCCCCAATGCCCCCCACCCCCACCCCTCGTGCACCACCACCCGCTCTTCCCCAGCTCCCGAGCGCTGTTTACCTAATCTCAGCGGCAGACCGAGCAGAGGAGAATGCGAAAAGAAGGTAGCGGTTACACAGCAGCGTCCCCGGCGAAGAAGTAAAAAACGCTTGCTCTGGAGCTTCAGGATAAGTTCACTGTGAAGCTGGGGTCCTGCTGCCTTATCTCCGCGGGGCTGAGTCTCACCCTTCACGTTTGCAGGGATAGGAGATCGTATCTGGTTTTGATGTCACTACCGTGTCGGAGAAGAACGGTATATGATAAAATATTATCTAATATCCTAGAGACCATTAAAGTGTCAAAGTTTAATGCCAATCCTTTTAGCTCGAATGCTGCTCGGTTCT
Organism: Callorhinus ursinus; assembly: GCF_003265705.2. NCBI lineage: Eukaryota > Metazoa > Chordata > Mammalia > Carnivora > Otariidae > Callorhinus > Callorhinus ursinus. Next base: position 1,760,743 of record NW_027397076.1, on the reverse strand, counting down.
TCCTCTGACGTGCAGCTCTGTTCTAGAACGCGCTGAAAACAAGGAGATCATTTTTATTTTTTGCGGGTCGACCGTCCTTCCTACTCTTCCTCCTCCCCCTCTCCAACCCCCGCCCTGGAACCGGGTAAAGTTAAAGCAAGAATTTGGGCTTGCTTTTTATTCTTTGCTTTGCTTCACTTCGTTAGTGGTGTAAAATGCATTATTACAATATATTACATATTAATAATGGTAACGTGACTGAGGAAGGGGAGAGAGACCTGAAATTTACAAGTAAAGGAGAAATAATGGAATAATATCAGAAACTAAACTAAAAGATAAGCATCTGGTAAAGAAACATCTCAATTATAATTACCGAAGGGTAGTGCATTGTCTAGACTGGATTTTAGAAAGAAAAATAGGACCATAGTGAGCTAGGGAGCAATATTCACTCTGGTCAATAAGATACATTGAAGACATATTTCATGATTAGAGGATCTCACAAAAATTACTTGCATCAGTCAATAGGCACCTTAAATGCATAAAGCTTTGCTCTATCAGTTCAGTATTGCAGTGTTTGAACTCAGTGGCATATCTAATGTTCTAAATGATAGGAATGTTGTCAGGGTGAAATATTCCACAAACGGAGCCCTTCTGTTAATATGTGAAGCCCCTACATAAAAAGAATCCCTTTGCCCCACCAACGGGATGGATAGGTGCGTGTGTGTGTATAAAGCCTAAGGTAAGATGTACTTACCTATGAATTATAGCCCTTTGACACAAACCAGGATGGAAATGTCTTAAAAGGACTTCAGCTATGACATAATATAGTATGAGAAATGCAGCATAAAATATGTAAGGTGATATATCTATTTCTAAAGATTCTGCACTGCTTTTGCTAAGAACTGAGAAGTGAAAAAATATTGAGCCCTTTAAACTAACCGTTATCTATTTCTCTCCACACACTTATTGCACCTGTCACAGGAGAAATTCAGAAAGGTCCTTTTTTTTTTTTTTTTTAAATCAGGGTCAAGGAGACCTAATCCTAAAACAAAACAAAACAAAACAAAACTGTCTTAAAACAGCCACTAGGGGGCCCTAAAGGCATCTCAAAGAGGAAGCCGGAAACCTGCTCTTACCTCCGCTTTTCCTGGTCTCAATTTCTGTGAACCTCAAGGAACTGGAATGGAATAAGAACATGATGCAAAGTCTGGAGGAAGATTGGATTTTACATTTTAAAACACCAGAGTCCCCCCCCATAAAATAAAATATAAAATAAGATAAAATATTTAAAAAAATTAAGAAATAAAAGACCAGAGTCCCTATTTCTTATTACTTTTCTTGTCTCCAAAAATAATAATAATAATAATAATAATAATAATAATAACAATAATAATAATAAAGAATATTGCACTCATCCAGATGAAGGTGGCCTGATACTCTTACCATCTTAAAGTCAACCCAATTACTTTTACTATTCCAAATAGAACCTCATTTCTAAGATTTCAGAGCTGTTTACTGAATGTTTTGAACGTTGTTCAAGTGCTAGGTAGGGAAAGCAAGAAGTCCTCACAGGAGTGATAGGAAAACTATGCAACCTATAACAGCAGGGCACCTGCCAACCAACTTATGGGAAGTCAAGTCAGCCATGGGGCACCAGCACTAGAGCAGGGTCTTGGGGGCCTGGTAGGCCAAGTACTAATTCTTTGATGCTAGGTTCTGGTGAAATGGTGGTGGGAGGAAGGAATGGTTTTGGGAAAAAACTGTAGCAGCTGAGGTAGAGGGGCAGGATGTGGGGACGGGGGGACTTACTGCAGGGGACATTTAACAGCCCGTATGGAAGGATTTCAATATTTTAAATAGTAACATTTTATTTGCCAAAATAACTGAGTATCAGGCCTGATCGTAAAGTTGCTCAAATTGTTTTGTAGATTCCATATCTAGCAATCAAATTTTCAAGGTTTCAGAAGATTTAGCCGTCACATAATGTTTTTCTCACATCTTACCAGTAAATAAGGTTACGATGTCCTTATAAGGGTCAAGAATCAAACAGCACTCAGGTTGCACAGATAGAGAGCAGGCTAGTTATCCTTCAACCAATGCTGGAGAAATATCTGCAAAAGATGTTCAATCCAGACACGTTTCAAGTGAAAATGTAAGTGCATGGTGTGAGACATTCCTCTGTCATTCAGGCCAATCATCAAAAGACATTTCTGAGCAAAATAAAAGGCCTCCATCAGATCTAAGCAGGAAACAAGCCACTTGCTAGCTGAAGATTTAAAGAACATTGCAAAAGCCACTGAATTAACACTAATGAAAGTGTGATTTGAACATAAGTTAACTAAAAACAAAGCAAGTCTAGCACTGAGACGTGAGATGGGGAATAGGGATAAAGTCTTTCTTAGCGGAATGAAAAATAGTTTATATTCCCATCATCATGTTCATTAAGCAGGCAACATACAGGTATTCTCAAAATAGCATTATTAACTTCCGGAAGACTTGCCACCGCAAACCTCAGAGCCAGCTAATTAGACCAAATTTGGCTCTAGAGAGAGAATCCCATTGTCTTTAGAAGAAAGGTTTTATTCACTTACTGGATGTGAAAGTCCATCAGGGTAAAAACCTTGTCAGGTACATAGCTCCCTGATCACCTTATGATAAAGTGCTTCACTGGGAATGTAAAGGCCCTGTGGAGACAGAAAAGGAAAATCAGTGCTGAAGAGGTCAATTTAAAGGTCAGAGTGAGCTTTTATCCTCAGGTCTTGGCGCCTAGGAAGAAAAGGGGGCCTCAAGTTAGTAGGCCAGAAGACCCAAGACAAAAATGAAAAAATATATAATAATAATTATTATTATTATTATTTTATATATATATTCAAACATTGGTAAAGGCATCAAAGTATTGAAATAAAAAAATGGTGAAATATACTTCTTTGGAGCTTTTAGGCAAACAAAAACCAAAATAAAACCCTGTTTAAATGGCAGTCACAGTTGTGTGGGTAAGTTTTCTCAGTTCTGATTTCCCGCCCACCCCGCCTCTCTAAAAGACCCAGAGAGCAGGACATCTCAAACCTCAGTGTGCATACCCATCACCTGGGAATCTTCTTAAAACGCAGATACTGATTTGGTAGGCCTGGGGCAGAGCGTGAGATTCTGCTTTTCTAACAAATTCCTGTCCAGGGACCACACTTTGAGTAACCAGGATGTAAAGGACAATTGTTGGTGTTCAACAATATCCCAACCTCCCTTTCTTATTCCTGAGAGTATGATGTTAGTAGGGGTCCCCAGAAGGTAAACACTGAGACAAAGATTTGGGTGCAAGAAGCTTATTTGGAAGTTGATTCCAAGAAGCCCAGTGAAGATGTGAAGGAATGAAACGAGAAAGGGCAGGAAGCCAGTAAGGGTAAATTAATACGTGGTCAAGGGGTGCTTAGTTGTGACAAGGACACTCAGAGAATGTGTAGAATAGCATTGTCCAAAAGACCTGTGTGATGGAAATGTTATATATTTGCACTGTCCAATATCGTTGCCACTAGTGGCTATTGTGTACTTGAAATGAGGCTGGTATAACTTAGGAAATGAATTTTTAATTTTATCTAATATTAATTGACTTAAATGTAAATAGCCACACGTGGCTTTTAGCTACTGTGTTGGAAAACAGAGATGTAGAACATAACTCAGGATTGTTCCAGTAAGGGTAAGGAAACCTAGAGAAGTAATTATCCTCCAAATCCCTTCATCTGTTGAGCATTGCTCCTGGGAACTGGTTAGTTCCAGCCTTCTCCATGCTCCCATGACCAGAGACTATCCATAGCAGAGAGGAACAGGTGCTTAAGATAGGAAATCTTCAGTGTATATGGAAACTGTCCATCAAAGATGGAGGTGATCCCCCAGGTGGGCCTAGGGGATATGAGCAAGGCACCAACAATGGCTAAAAGAATCCAAATCTTATTTTGAACCTGACGTATCCCCAGTTCCAAGAGCAGACATGAAGGGCATAAGCTAATTGATGCATTCCATATCCTGATCACCATCATGGGTTCAAGGCTGAGTAGACAGCCTAGGCTAGTCCAATCAAGTTGACTCTCAGGACTCTTATTTGGGATGCTGGACTCCTAAGTGTTCTGGCACCTCTGGCCTGTGTTGTCTATTGTTACAAACTTTAGCCATTTTGCTGCCACAACAGATAAAAGTAACACTGAGAGCAGCAGTGCACCGAGAGGGAAAAAAATCAATCTGTGTCAATTAGGATTGCTTTGGGCTGCAAGTAACAAAATACCCAGGTAATAAGACTTTAAATAATAATCTCCCATAATGAGAAATCTCAAAGTAGGCAGGTCCACGTTTGAAACAGCAGCTCCATGATTTCATCAAGAACCTAAGATCTTTCTCTCTAGTCTGCCATTCTGCCATCCTCTGTGTGTTGGCTTTACATGTTGCCTCATGGTCACGGAATGGCTGCGGTTGCTCTAAACATCATGTGCTCAAGCCAGCATCCAAAGCAATGAGAAAAAAGCAAAAAGTGCTTTGTCTTTTATTAGATTTCTCCCTTAGGATTGACTGGGGCTAGTCATGATTCCCCTTCTGGAGATGGAACACTGTTGAGTTTGTTAGCAAAGGAGGGAAGGAAGTGACTCGTGGGTACCAACCAATAGAGCCTTCTCTAGGACCCTTGATGACACCAAATAGGAGCAACCCTGGAACCTATCCTATGAATTCCTCATTTACATGAGCCAATACACCCACCTACTGTGTAAGTTTTTGTTGAGGTTTCTCATACTTGCATCCAAAAACATCCTAACCGATATAGGTAAAAGGGCCTGCCGCCCAAAGACTCAGACTTAGCAATTCTCATCCTCCCTATTCCTGGATGTGACAACAGCTGATCCTACAAGGGTACAAGGAGCTCCCTCTCCTCCAGAGTGACATTTCTTTTGGAAATCATTTGCTATTTGATGCTTGGTGTGAACAGACCTAGAACCTGCAGGTCCCACACTCCCCACCATCTGTCACATGTGGTTGATCTGCCCAACTACAATGTCCCTTTGCACAAGGATGTATTTATCGTTCCAACCTCCTGCAGAGTCTGGAATGAAGGCTCAGCCTGCTCAGTTAGCTCTTTCACCATCTTTGCCCCTACCCCATAGTTTCTGCCAGCATTTTTTAAGATTTTATTTATTTATTTATTTATTTATTTATTTATTTATTTATTTATTTGACAGAGAGAGAGACAGCGAGAGAGGGAATGCAAACAGGGGGAGTTGGGAGAGGGAGAAGCAGGCTTCCCACCGAGCAGGGAGCCCGACGCGGGGCTCGATCCCAGGACCCCGGGATCACGACCAGAGCCAAAGGCAGACGCTTAACAACTGAGCCACCCAGGTGCCCCTCTGCCAGCATTTTTATCGTGGGAGCTGGAGCCTGCCTCTAGAACCTTTGCTTTGACTTTGGCAGATCTACATTCCAGCAAGAACCTGACTTGAGAACTGATGATGGCTGAAAGTTCCTGTGACCATTCCATTCTCCCCCATGGCAATTGGACCTTTGGCTTTTATTTCTGTATGTTTGGGCTTGAGTATGCTCTAGTCACAGAACTAGTGGGTTTGAACTGATGACCTCTGTGTGGACAGGGCAAATCATGGTGTCCCAGTTAAACTCCCAAAACCAGGGCTCCAATATGTCTCTCTGATGGCAGAATAGGGCATGCCTGGAAGCCAGGCAAGAGCTGTTTCTGTTAGTGTCCTACCTAGTCCTGCTAGAAAGTCAAGGATTTCTCATCTTAAACCATAGTTTTAAAAATTATTTGCTTAAGAAGATTAAAAAACATAATCTGAATATTTAGAATCATGTGCTCCATCCATAGTTTATTGGGTAGCTACTACTCACACAGTAGTACTGTGCTATGCACTTTATGGGGTAAGCATAGTGGGGAGAGCAAGTAGAAGGAAACGTGGATGTGTTCCTGTTTGAGAACTTCCAAATCCAATTCGGGGGACAAAGCATTTACTTTGAAGGGTCAAATGACTTTGCAAAAATGAGATAAATCCAAAGAGTTGTCCTTGAGTATTCTTGAAAGCTACAGTAAGGACAAGCAGTGCTATGAATTTGGACAAGAGAGATCACCATGTTCGTCTGGCCTTTGGAAGACTTCTAAAAGCAGGAGGTTCTTGTTGGGCATTGAAGGCTTGGCAAGATTTGACCATATGTAAAGGGAAGGATTTTCAAGCTTTGAGAAACAGCTAAGATGTTAAATAGAAGGTGTGATTGATTAAGGTGACACAATTATTTGAGGGATCAGAGACTAGAAAGCTAATTTGGGTCTAGAATTTATTTGACGAATAGTGTCTGAATCCCTGCTGTGTGTCAGTTACTATGTTGACCACTGAGGATTTTAATAAGAATAAAGACAGTTCTTACTCTTTTAGTGGCTCACAGCCAAGTGGACAGAGGAAAGAAAAATATTAAAAAGTGATGAGTTAAATTCTTAACTTTGACTTACTTCATCTACTGTTTATCCTCAGTCACCAACTTGTTCATTCTACCCTCAAAACATCCTTCAAATACTTCATCCAAACTGTTACTTACTACCTTAGCTCAGACCTTTATCTTTCACCTGGAATATTGCCACCCAACTATCTTCAATTTCCTTAAACTAGCCTTTCCCATTTCCTACCTGCTAACCAAATTACCTCCACAAAGTAAATCTGAGCATATTTCTTACTAACTTAAGTTTACTTCTGTCTTATTTATTCTAGTTCTTTCCCCAAAATATCTATAATTCTAGTTTGACTCCCCTCTGTGGGGATCTGGGATCCTAGCCCCAGACTGGGGTTTTGGGAGTATCGGAAAGCTCCATGGACTCCAGAGGGTAGAGCCAAGGGAAAACCCAATGTCCAGAGCATCCCTTGAAATTCTCAAATGATACTTCAATCCTGAAGTATCAATCAGTTTCAGTAGAAAGGAAGAAACTAGTGACAATGCAAAAGATTTGAATAATGCTTTACCATGGATTTGCAATCCACTTAGCACTCTTCAAAACACTTTGGTGCATTAGCTCATTTAGTTACACTAAACCCTCTGAGGTAGTTACTGTTATTATCATCCTTGTGGCCATTTTGCAGAGGAGATAGTGGGGACATAAAGAAATTAGATAACTTACAAATTTCACACAGTAACAGTAGGATTGGATTCCAGACACAGGCAGTTTATTTCTAGAGTCTGAGCTCTTAACCACTGTGCCATATTGCCTCTACAAAGTGTGAGCACTAGGACAAATTAAGGAGGTCATAACATAGGCTAAAAGATGAATGTGGGGACACATCTCCCAGCCACAAGAACAAAGCTCCAGGGGCTTTTTAAAGGTTGCTCACAACCTTGGCTAAGGGCTAGGGAGGGAGTGGACAAAGATGCAGGTTAGCTTCCTATATTTGTCTGTGTATGTCATCTAATAGAGATGCTGTCCACCATCTCATGGTTTTTAACCCCTGATTATTTATATATGCCTTTTGAGAAGGCTACCCTGCTTCATCCTCCCTGGCATTGACCTACATTTCCATATGCTCAGTTCTGCTCTCTACTGCCTCATTGTAGATTTTAATTTTTCTATTTGTACTTCATTTTTTGTTCTTTCAATTGTTATTTATATCAGCTGTCTCCCTTTTAATTTCATTTTCTTTGTCTTGACATCTTGGCCTTTCTGCTCTAGTTTTATAGATGTTAAGCAGATTCTAAAGCATTACTTTATTTCCTATAGTAAATCATTTTGAGAGAATTCTTCTTTCCTTAGGTCTTTAGGATGTTCTTCCCTCTCTCTGATTCTGCAGTGTTTTTCACTGGCTTCATGTGGTGGTTGTTTCCTGCTCATTTATCCTCAAATAAGAACAAATCCATTGACACCCAGTGTTTACCAATACACTGGTGATGGATTCCCCTTAGCTCAACTCTCAGAGTGGTAGTTTTGAACTGTTTTCCGGATCCACAGCTGGACAGAGATTGATATGCACAAACAATTCTTGACCCAATGTCTCCCGGCCCCGCCCACCCCACAGCCGACTTGTGTCTTCTGTGGCTTGCTCATTTGAGGATGAATCTCCTCTCTCCCTGCCACCTGGCTCTCTGATACTCAAAACTAGAGTTCCCAGTTCTTCTTCACTGCACTTCCCTATCCTGCTTTGCCTGTGAGGACTCCACCTTCCAGACTCTGGTTAGTTGAGACCTAGAGCTTCTCAATAGGAACGCAGCGGGTGGGGGTTGTGCTGAAGGGTCTATCCCTGCTTTTCAAGCTCCTGCTGCTTCAATTGGCCCAATGAAGGTGGCCCATGACTGAGCTTCTTCATCCCTACCAGCAGCCATGTGGTTGATATAAATAATAATTCAATGCACAGGTCCACTTTTCCATATTATCTTGTAAAAAGTTGCAAAAGGCAATGTATGATCAGCCAAAGCTTTTTCATGCTCATGAGGGAGACGATCACAACTTACTGTTTTCTTGGGTCTGGTTATAGGGACTTTGTTTATGAGCATCACCTTCTGAAGGATTTCTTAAATGTTAAAATTTTAGTGAAAAATATACACTTTGGCTTCCTGGTGGGAGCCGGCTGTGAGAGTGGGACATTCAGATACTGCTTCTCCTGGGAACATCTGTCCACTTCAACCAAGCATAAGAAGACATACTTGCTGGGCAGATTGGCCAAACCAAAGCCAGCCAGATTAACCTAACCAAATTGTTGCTTTGGACTCAGGTTCCCATGGATACTAATGTGGTTATGAATTAACTCTTTCCTGCCCAACATAAATAAACGACATGCTGAAAGCTGGTGGAAAATGTCTCCAGTGGAGACGTTTTAGTTTCTTCTAATGCTCATGTGTTCAACAGGGATTTTTTTGAGGGCCTACTTTTCTAGCCTGGTGGCAAAAGCGAGCAGAATAGATATATTCCTTCTCTCATGGAGGCTATGATCTAGTTAGAGAGACAATTAAGCAGACAAACACAAATACATACATAATTGTAAATGGGGGAAATGCTACAGAGTACATGGAGGAGGTACAGTGGGAAAAGGACCAAAGCTGGAGTTCAGGTTGGCCTTTCCAAGGACGGGACATTTAGGGGGATCTGAAGTAGGAGTAATTCAGGCAATGAGTGAGGACAGAGAGTATTCCAGGTTAAAAAAGAAAAAAAAAAAAGAGTATTCCAGGTAGAGGGAACAGCATGTGCAGAGCAATGAGGTAGGAAGACTTGGCATGCTTAAGGGACTGAGAGAAGGCGGGCCAGTGTGGCTACACCCTGGTGGTAGGAAGGGCAATCTTGACAAGAATAGGACATGAACAGCTGTTGAGGGCATTTAAAAGAATCAACAGAGATGAACAAATGGGGTAGCAGTGTGGTCCCTTGAACTTAGCATGAATTAGTGCTGATTCAACTCAACACAGTTCTGGGATTTTCTCCAACAATATTCTAGCACTCTGTCTGTATTCCAGTTTTGCCTGTGTTGAAGAGATGCAAGGTAACCCAGCTTTACCCTTTGTGATGATCTGCCTGGTCCCTTAACCTCTGCATTCTCTAATCCATGCTAGAAGGTCTACCTAACCTTCTTATAAGTAGCCTGTTCTTTTTTTTTTTTTTTAGATTTTATTTATTTATTTGACAGAGAGAGACACAGCGAGAGAGGGAACACAAGCAGGGGGAGTGGGAGAGGGAGAAGCAGGCTTCCCGCCAAGCAGGGAGCCCGATGCGGGGCTCCATCCCAGGACCCTGGGATCATGACCTGAGCCAAAGGCAGACGCTTAATGACTGAGCCACCCAGGTGCCCCTTATGTAGCCTGTTCTTCAACCATATTCTGGAAACACCTTGTCCTAAGCAGGGAGATTATTTGGAAACTGTTGATATTTCCTCGACTCCATATTGGGTAGGTTTGCAATATTCTGTCTCATCCCATCACCTTCCATTCCTTTCCCAGTGGGAATGAGATGGCCTTTCAATAATTTTGGCTTTGCTGGGACCACCTCCAATTAGTTGCTCGGCTCTAGCTTCCATCTTGAGGAACTCACGTCCCTTCCACCTTACCTTTCGACTAAAAGCCATGATCTTATTTTATAAACCACTGGGCCTTTTTTTGTTCAAAGCATCCAACTGGCCTCCTCATTCTGGAAAACCTCAACTGTTACACCAATAGCATTTACATAGGACATCTTTAATCTTTCCAATACAATCTCTGGAAGTGTTTCTTAGAATTAAAACCTGATCTCTTCCTGGTAGCTCTTGAAACTAATTTCCTATTGTGTAGACCTTGGTAGAAACCAGACAATTTGGTCACAGCTCTCTTTGTGGAGGCAATATTCAAGTTACAAAGAATAATTAAATCACCCTGTTCAGCCTTCCTTTTCCCAGACTAATTTCAATCCCTTAAACTTTTTTTTTTTTTTTTTTTTTGGTCACACACTTAGACCTTACATATTTAAAGGGCTTTCAAGGGCATGTCTTATTATTTACCAGGGTAAAAGCTTTCCAAAAACACTAACAGCCACAATGACAACAATACCTTGCAACTTTATAGCACTTAACTTTTTTTCCCACTGCTTTTTTTGTACATACATTATCTTATTTTGTCCACTTAATGACTCTGTGAATTAGGGAGGTTGGATGTTATTATCTCCCTGGGGAAAAAATAAGACAAAACTCAGCCTTGATTCACTCTGGTAGACATTCAGGAGCAGGTTGGTCCAACATGAGGCTCTGACCACATCCCTGGTCTCCCTCCGGACCCTTAGCTGATCCAATCCTCTGTGCAGTGCCTCTGCCTCTTATCAAAGATCACCCAAGGATAATAGCCAACACTTGTTGAGTATTTAATGTACGTCAGACACTGCACTGTGTTAAGTGCTTTAGATGCATATTATCTTTCAACCCTCAGAACAAAGGGGGTGGTTCTATTATCCCCACTGCTCAGATGACCAAAATGAAGCTCAGAGAGGTTTAGTGACTTGCCCAGGACACCAATACGATGCTGTACTCAAGAACAAGCCAAACAAAGCCCACCTCGGCTTGCTATGAAACTTGGTGAAGACATAGTCTGGTCACCTTCTGGAATCTTCCTATAGAATGCACCTGTCTAGAAAATTCACAAAATTGGGGCACCTGGGTGGCTCAGTCGGTTAAGCGTCTGCCTTCCGTTCAGTTCAAGATCCTAGCATCCTGGGATCAAGCCCCACATCAAGCTCCTTGCACAGTGGGAAGCCTGCTTCTCCCTCTCCCTCTGCCAGCCACTTCCCCTGCTTGTGCTCTCTCTCTGTCAAATAAATAAATAAAATACTTAAAAAAATTTTAAAAAAAGAAAGAAAATTCACAAGATGTACTACTTGGCATAATGTACTTTCTCTGGAGGAAAGCGTTTGTTGTTGACTTTTGTGTGTCGTGTTGTGTTTTTACTGCTAACAAGAAGATGTGTCATAGTGGATAATAATAGTTAGAAATTAGAAAGCTCTGACTTAGAATGTTTGCTAGCCATCAGAGCCTGATGAATTCTGCTTATCTTGCTCAAGTTGCTTGATCTCTGAGACTTCATTTATTTCATTTCTAAAATGGGGGTAGTAATAGCAAGTTTAGGGATTGTTGTTAAGTGTTGGAGTATTAATGTCTTTTTTTTTCTCTTTTGCCTCGCAGAGTCCGAATACCACTTTTTTTTAAAAAGTGAGCTCTATGTCCAATGTGGGACTCAAACTCACAACCCCAAGATCAAGAGTCACATGCTCTACTGAGCCAGCCGGACACCCCAAAATACCACTTAATTGGGAGGGGAAATCCCCACTATTTTAGTCTTGGTAAGAGTGGGATTCTGACTTTTGATGTGGAAATTGAAGAGGGCTACATTATCAGCCAGGGATCCTGATTGTGATCAACATTAAGTGACCCTGGATGACAAAGCAGAAGAGGGATGATTTACAGATTATTGGAGGGCTGAAGAAATGGGCTCGAGATTAGAAATGATGTCAAGGGACACCTGGGTGGTTCATTCGGTGAAGCGTCTGCCTTCGGCTCAGGTCATGATCCCAGGGTCCTGGGATCGAGTCCCACATTGGGCTCCCTGCTCAGCGGGGAGCCTGCTTCTCCCTCTCGCTCTGCCTGCTGCTTTCTCTGCTTGTGCTCGCTCTCTGTCTCTCTCTCTGACAAATAAATAAATTAATTTAAAAAAATAGAAATGACATCAAAACCATGCTAGGGAACTGGCCCCATGAGGAAATTGCTGTTCTGTCACTGAGTTCTAGATGTTAGAGCTTGCATCCCATTAGGGACTCAACTTTTTGCCTTGGGTTGTATGCCACTTCTGCGTGGGGAACTTGACCTTGCAGCCAGCCACCCCACAAAATGTGGACACTCCACACAAAACCCATTTCCTCCTGTTGTCCTCTACTGATGGGCGGAGCTGAGGTCACATCTCTGGGCCAAGGCTGCAAAGGAACCTGGAGAAAGAATTTTTCTGATTTCTACTTTGGGAAGATGAGACCCATGGGGGAGGAAGTGGATTACCCAGAGATCAGAGGGTGATCAAAAAGTACTGGACAGCCAGAAAATATAAGAAATATCCAAATATCTATCAGAAGGATGATATTCCCTCTCCATACGCTCTGGCAGATAAGTCAAGAGCATGTGACCTAGGCTGAGCTAATCAAATGTTCCCATCAAGGACTTGGCCATCTGAGAGAGCAAAGCAGACATCCAGGTCAATTGGAGATTGTTCCTGGTGGCCGTGGTAGAATTGGAAATTGGAGACGACAGCAGTGGCCTTCCAGGAGTGACGGTATCCACATCTGGCATCCTAAACAGATTCTTTCCAAGACATGGCCTTGATTATGGTTTACCTTTGTAGCTTCCTTTAATTTCCACATTGGTTCTGAGTCTGCTTTTCCATCATTTCCATCAGTCCTGTGAGCTATGCAATAACCTTCTGATAAAATAATTTCTTCTCTAATATTGGCAATATTCACTGGTACAGAAACTGGTACTAGTGAGTAGGTTGTGGGCAATAGGAGACCAATAGGGAAAAGGGAATAATCTGTGATTGTTTCTGGACTAATGGGGGCTGTGCAGATCTCACGCGTTAAGGAATATCGTAGTCTTTTAAGGTTAAGGTTTCTGGACCTGATTCCAACACGTGAGGATGCTGGGGAGGAAAATTTTTCTTTTATCCTTCAAGGTCTTCTAGCTGGTGTAAGAATTAAATTGACACAAGAGAGATTAACAGGAGGGGAAAAAAAGTTTAATTACATGTGCACAGAGGCCCAATAATGAAATTATGGCCTAAAAAATGACCAAGGCAGGCAGTTTTTATGCTTTGTAGACAAGAGACAATACATTTGTGAGGAATTGACAGGACAAAGGAAACTTACATTTGGGAGTTTCAGTTAGTAAGGAATTCTAAACAGCTTTTGGGCTGGGGTAGTAAATTAGTAAAAAGTAACAAGGTTTATTTACACAGCCTCTTGGCTCTAAATTCCCTCTCTGGTGATAGGGAACGTCCTTTACCTCCTGATACAAGGAGGGTACCTTTCACTTGGAGATTTATTTTCTGCTTTCAGGGGGACAAAGGAAGGTCAGGGTATTCTTACACTGGCTGATTCTTAAATAATGTTTAATTTAAAATAATCAATATCCTAGAGTAGCACATTTTGGCGCAGCCTGCCCTTTGCTCCTGCACTTGGCTCCCCCACACTATGGAGCAAGTCTCTGACACTAAATGGGTATCCTAGGGGCGCCTGGGTGGCTCAGTGTGTTAGGCATCTGCCTTTGGCTCAGGTCATGATCCCAGGGTCCTGGGGTGGAGCCCTGTGTTGTCTGCTCCCTGCTTAGTGGGGAGTCTGCTTCTCCCTCTCCCTCTGCCCCTCCCCCCGCTTGTGCTCTTTCGCTCCCTCTCTCAAATAAATAAAATCTTTTTAAAAAATAAAATAAAATAACAAATATTAAAAAAAATAAATGGGTATCCTACAATCCACCTCAATTCTGACACTAGCTATCTGGAGACCCCACAGGTTAGGACGCAGTCCCACAAGACTGCCCCTCCCCCACTGCAGATGCCCATCACAAGCTCAGGTTGTTACTTGTGCTTCTAACCAACGGGCTGTAAATTGGAGGTTCCCCCGACCTCCTGCTCAGGTTTGATTAATTTGCTAGAGTAGCTCATGGAACTCAGACACAGTTCACCCACTAGTTTATTATAAAAGGGTATAACTCAATAACAGAGGAAAGAGATACAGAGGGTGAAGTCTGGGAAAGGAGCGTGAAGCTTCCATGCCCTCTCCAGGGGCTCTGCTCTCCCCGCACCTCCAGGTGCTGTCACTATAAAGGCATGATGAATGAAATCACATCAGTTAGCAGTGAGGGTGGGAAATAGGGGAAGAAGCTTAAAGCTAATGCTACAGAAGAGAAAAAGGCCATAAAGAAATGTTTAGCAATTATCGTATGAACACCTCAAATTTTGTATTTACAAGAGCATGAGGGATTCCTGGACTCCAGGTGGTCATGTGAAGAAATAGAAGGACATTCTCACATCTTCCCATTTTTGCTCAAAACTCAGAAATTGGGGACTTTCGATTAGTTCAGCTAAGTAATCTCTTATCTATTGCAGCTGAAAACCAAAAGCGAACTTTGATCCTGTGGATTACCAAAGCAATGTCTGTTGAATTCACAGCATCGCCAAGTGACTTTTGTATAATGTGGGTTATTGTTATGAGTGGGCCCCCAGGAGTGAGAAGGGGCGTATGTGAGAATTTAGAGCACTGGGAGCTCCCAACCCTCAGTAATTCTCCCACTAAACCCCAGGAAAAGCAGCCCTCCCTCCCCAAGTTTGAATAGGCTGTTTTTCCCCTGCTTGAAGGCCTAAGGGCATTCTCTTTGAAGATGGAGCCACTTCTATGCCTGGCCTCCATACCTATGAATACTCGGGTCCCAGTATGCCTTGAGCTGGAAGTCCAATTTAAAAGTTAAGCCTTGGGAGGAAAGGATGAGACAGAATAATTTTGGTATGGGTTTACGGGCTAGAGAGGCTGAATTCGGTGTGTAAGCTCTAACAACTAGGATTAGGTCTAATCGATGGCTTGGTTGGTTGGCTGAAATGCAGGAACATGGATACACACACACACACAGACTAGCCCCAAAATGGTCTTGAAGGCACAAATAAATTACTGGAACACTGCCCCAAACTCCAAGTGTACTTATCTTTTTTACTTTGCTGCTCACCTAGGCCCACATCTATGAAATCATGGGATTTTTCCAGGGACAAAGGAGGAAACAATTTGAGTTTGGCATACTGTGGGTCTGCACTGTGTGCATAAGCCATGATTGTTCCTGGTCAAAAGCAAAATTTAACTGAGTAAATCTGAAGGTCTAATTGGCTTTATTAAGCAATCCATGAATCCAGCTGCATCCCAAGTAGCAGGTAATGAGATGCTGTGAGGAGCTGTACAAAATGGAAGGTTTTTATAGGCAAGTTTTTATAGGTGGGGCAAGAACATTATTAGCAAAACAAAAGGGGATTGCTTCAGGCCAGGCCAGCTTTTTTTGGAGAGGAAACAAAGGCAGGGTTTTTATCATGCAGATGACCTCACAAAGGATGATTTAGAAATTTCAGGTTGACAGTTAAAAGATCACATTCCTGGGATAAGATGAAACTGTAATTAAGTCTTGGTTTGCCGGCTTGGGGGGGTGGGACAAATGACTTCAATCTGAGCTTCTTTTTTCTTAACATACGGCTGTGGTGGTACTTATGGGTGGTCTTTATAGGATAGTGGGGGAGTGGCCCTACCATGGACACAGCTTTTGAGCAGAACATTCATAGACCATCCTCAGTTGTATGAGGGATAGTTGAACTGGTACTATTTTGGTTGCAAGTAGTCTTTTTTTTTTTTTAATATAGGAAGAAGTGTTATGAAGCTACTGGGTGCTTGAAGGGGCCGACTTCAAGGAACTCGTATCTTATCTTACCTTATCTTATCTTAGTGGTTGCCCTGGACCTGAATAACCCTATTAAGGTGAAATTCTCCATTGTAGGGCCATGGTTGGAAAGGCCCCCACCCCCAATAAGGAAACTGATAGGAGCAGGTGGTCCCTCCCTCTGGCAGCTAAGATGTGGCCACTTGATCCAGATTGACCAATTCGAAGCTGCTGAATCCAAAGGAGGACTCACTCTGAAATATGTCCTTGCCTGTGGACTCAGCTCCCCAGTCTCCTTTCTTTCCTGCCACTTTTTAATTTGTTTTTGGTTTTTTAAAAACATTCATTCATTCATTCATTCATTCATTCACTCATTCATTTATTTATTTAAGTAATCTCTACACCCAACATGGGGCTCAAACTCATGACCCCGAAATCAAGAGTCGCATGCTCTTCCAGCTGAGCCAGCCAGGCGCCCCCCTGCCACTTTTTAGTTTGAGTTCATCAGTGAGGTAAGGAGGTCAGGTCCAAGGACCCAGAGAGGGGTCCCCCAGGACAAGCCACAAGGATCCTCAGCTTCATGCAAGATAGAAATCAAATACCAGCTGAGAGGAAGTGAAAGCAGAGTTAATTGAATAGCGTAAGTGATAGAGCATAGCAGACAGATGGAGTATCTGGGAGACTCGGAAAGGAAAAGTGAGTCTCTGTCTCACTTGGGGTTTATAATAGAAGGGGGTCTAGGGTGTGTGTTCCTCCAGGAATCCAGGGTAGGGTCCAATCAAAGACGAGGGTCAGGTGAACAATAGGTGTTACTCCATAAATCACCAAAGGTAGGGCGTGTCGCCGCCCGTGGTGACTGAGTTTTGTTTGAAGCTAATGTCCTAGAACATACTCAGGATCAAGTTCTTCGTAGACGTTATCAGGTATATGGGGGCCTAGGATGAAGCTCGGAGAATGATTAACTTTCTTGCCTCCCCCTTGGAGTGGGAATATAGCTTCTTTGCTTTACTCAGAAGCGAGGTGAAGCAAAGAACTTAAATAGGGTGTAGCAGAGAAACAGGGGAGATGGAGCCTTTCTAAAATGGGATCCCTTCAGTTTCCTTGTCTCACCAGCTCTCTCAACTCCACTATAGACCACCTGAATTCCTTCCCCAAATATCCATGTCTGCTCATCTTACCCGGAAATGGTTTCTGTCATTTGCAGCCTAAGCCCTGACTGGTGCAAGTGCTTACCGCAGGATGCTTGGCACACAGGACGACCAGTAAATGGTAGTGACTAGTGTCTTAGTTAACAACCTTTATGATTTAATTAATTGAGATCAAAAGTTCTCTAAGGCTCTTTCGGTCAAGTACAATTGTTTAGTCTGTTCGGGAATAATCCCTCCATCTACTTAGTCTGGTGGTTTCTCTCTAAAAGCTTTCTCATTCCTCTCTGTCAGTGTGTGATATTAACAAAATTACATGGTCATTCTTTCTAGTGAAACCTGAGATTTCAGGACCACCCAGAAATTGCTACTGATATCATTGATATTTTGGCTACAGATTTTTGGCCAGATGGAGTAAACTGATCTACCTGATCTATCGCTAACATCCAGATATTCTACTTAAAATTTTAAAAGTCATTAAAAATTTTTTTAGATTATTTTCATTAAGACTCTGAAGAGTAATATGGGGTTTTTTAAAAATCATACGACATCTTATTTTCTATGTTAAAGACAGGACTATAGTTACTTAATTCATTAATTTTTGAAAACTAACTCAGAACAGTAGTGATTGGTCTAAAAGTATAAAAAATCATTGTTTAAGGGAGAGATGTTACTTATGTGAACAAAACTTGACTTAAAAACTTCAGTGATCACTCATGGAAAAATCAATGTTGATCTAAGTGCCTAATCTGGTGATAAGCTCCTTAAAAAAACTATATAGTCTAGCTGCCAACAGACATGCTACTATTGTACAATACAGAATTGCTCTGGGCAGGAAAGTCAGTCTTTCTTGGGTTTTTTAAAGCATGAGGCAGATTTTCAGTTATGTCTCTAGCTCTCCAGTGCTTGCCTCTACATCTTGGAAAAACCTTGAATATTTATCCTCCTTTCCCATGCAACCTCCTCCCACTCCCCTTCCTGGGGGATCAGTTAGGGAGAAGAGAAGTCAGAGCCCTTATTGTTGTGGTGATTTTGCAAGTAGAAAGAGTAGGGGTCCCTGGGAAAAGAAAGAGGAGACATAGCTTTCTTGACATAAGAAAAGTCATTGGTGTCCCCCCACCCCCCGCCACCCCGCCATCTTGTTATCTATGCCTGATGGCACTACTTGCCCAGAGCACATGTCTTTCAGAACTTCCTGGGATATGATGAAATTGCAGACAAATAGACCTAGTGGTTAATGATTTTAAGGGAACCAAAAGAATGTAAGAACAAACAGCCACTATCAGGACAGGAGATACCCTAATCATATCAGGGACAATAAATCAGAGATAAAACGCCCAGTGCTGGTTCAAAAGTAAAGATTGGCCTGACAACGCACACTTTTTAGTTATCTTTGCAGGATTTCAACCCCCTTGAGCAATCAAATGGCCAATTGGAGCCAGAGAATCGATAATACTTACCCTTGCCAGTCCTGGTGACTTCGATCAACTGAGACCTAGAATCTGTCTCCTTAAGATGACTTTTGCCCCGGGCGCCTGGGTGGCTCAGATGGTTAAGCATCTGCCTTCGGCTCAGGTCATGATCCCGGGGTCCTGGGATCGAGTCCCGCATCGGGCTCCCTGCTCCTTGGGAGCCTGCTTCTCCCTCTGCTTCTCTCTCTTTCTCTCCCTCTGTCTCTCATGAATAAATAAATAAAATCTTTAAAAAAAAAAAAAAGATGACTTTTGCCCCAGCTCCATGCTGAATTCCCTATTGCATGAGCCCCTTCATGAATATGTGTGCACCCTTAGCTTCAAACTTCTCCAGTTTTGTTGTTCAAGGAGCGCTGCTTTGGGACATGAGCCTGGTGTTCTCCTTCATTTGTTGCAAGTGAAACTCTTCTTTTCCTATCCTTTGGCTTGGTCGTGTCTTTTTTTGTTTTTTAAGGATTTTTTAAATAATTTTTTAAAGGACTTTTATTTATTTATTGAGAGAGAGAGAATGATAGAGAGAGAGCATGAGAGGGAGGAGGGTCAGAGGGAGAAGCAGACTCCCTGCTGAGCAGGGAGCCCAATGCGGGACTTGATCCCAGGACTCCAGGATCATGACCTGAGCTGAAAGGCAGTCGCTCAACCAACTGAGCCACCCAGGCACCCTTGGTTGTGTCTTGACTGGACACCCACCAAGAGGCAAGTCCAGTTTTGAGTAATAGTTTCATTTGTTTAGGGTTTCTTTTCATGAAAGACTTAAATATTTTGCTGTCTACTTTGGGTTCCTACACCCAATTTCATTTGGTGGGGGGGGAGGGAACAGATAGTACTTGAAGTATTTGAGAATTCAAATCAATTACAGCACTATCTATCCAGAGAAAACATTAAACTTTGGAGGTGAAGGGCTAAGTCCTACAAGACTGACCCTCCCCCCACCACTTCAGATGCCATTCACAAGTCCAGGTCGTCACCTGCACTTCTGACAAACAAGATATAGATCAAAAGTCCCCATGACCTCCTCCTTGTGTGTGTGTGTGTGTGTGTGTGTGTTTTAAGATTTTATTTTTATTTATTTTAGAGAGAGTGCATGGGGGGTTGGGGGGGTGGGCAGAAAGTATCCCAAACAAACTCCATGCCAAGCACAGAGCCCCACATGGGGCTCAATCCCACGACCCTGAGATTATGACCTGAGCCGAAACCAAGAGTCAGATGCCCAACCGACTGAGCCACCCAGGTGCCCCTCCTTGTGTTTGATTAATTTTCTAGAGTGGCTCACAGAACCCAGACAAACATTTTACTTACTACATCACAGAACCCAGACAAACATTTTACTTACTATCTAAAAAGATACGACCTAGGAACAGCCAGATGGAAGAGATACATAAGATAAGGCATGGGGAAAGGGCTCAGAGCTTCCATTCTCTCTGATCGCACCACTTCCCCCCAAATCTCCAAACGCTCTCCCAACATGGGCCTTTCGGGTTTTAGTGAGGGTTTTAGTGAGCCCGATGCTATCACTTCATGGAAATGGCTCTTGCTAAGGTCACCATTGGCCTCCATCTTGCTGGATCCAATTCTCATTTCATTACCTCTTAACAGTAGGGATGGTGTCTACTGTACTTACTGCAGAATTCTGGCAGTGAATTGAATAAGTGATTGTGAATAAGTGAATGAATACGCATTCTGTGTCACATGATGTCTTGGGGACAGTCAAGTCTAGAATTCGGAGTCCAGAGTTCTTGCTACCGAAATATACTTTGATAGAGCTTGACACAGTGAGACTGAGGTATATCCTGTTCACATTTTCTAAAGAAGGAACCAGAAGCCACTTTTACTTCTCTGCTTTTATGAACAACTCAGTCCAGGAGCATTTACTCTAGGAGTCACTTTTCCTTTTCAAACATTCTTCCCTTAAAATTCCATCCTGCAGCAAGCAGGTGCATGATGGAATGTTTTCAGAAAAGCTCTCACACAGGCATCAGTTTTGTTTTGAGTTCCACAACCTACCCCAATTCTTCCCATAGTGCTCTGAAAGAACAATTAAGCCCTGAATTCTTTACAAGGGGATGGGGGAAAAATCTGTTTTATAAGCTCCATTATCAAACACATAAACTGCCAACTAATTATTACAATGTACCAAATAGCCAAAAGCAGCAAGGATCTTTTGTAGAGCTGGCTCCAACAGCCAAGGACTGGGCCAAAAGACCCAGCTGGGAGGCCCTACTGCTCTAACCAAAGGTAAGCTTCGATGTCCACATACCTTCCAAATTCACCACTTAGGCAGCAAATCAGGTTTCTGCTGTTGTTGTTGTTGTTGTTGTTGTTGTTGTTGTTTGCACAAAACCTCGCGAAATCTCAGATAGAAACAAAGGCAATAGACTTCACAGCTTCTTTTTGAAGGGAATGGCCTGATGCCATTGCCAGTCTTTATGGGAAAGATAAATGTTAGCTTATTTTAGAATGACTATGCTTGACTATCAATCCTCTTTTTATGGAGGCACCATTCTAGTGCCCAGTGGTCAAAACGAATCGAGAAAGGTAGTCACCCCGAGAATCCAGAGGCAGAGTAGCTGGAGATGGCTTTTGAATGTCAGTCAAGGTCATGGTTTGGAACAAGGGACTGAACAGTAGGCCTTTGAGATGAACCGTGGCCATCAACAGGAAAAAGAGTGATAGAGATGGAAGCCTGGGTGATTGGGACCAGGTTGGAATGCTGTATGCTGAGTGCAGCTGGGGGCGGGGGGTAGGGCAGAACCAGGTGACACTGGGTAGAGAAGGTCCAGGTTGATGAATCAGGGAGACACCCTTGTAGGGCTGAATGCTAATGGCCACTTGTTCCTACAAATGCTTTTTCTTCACATCTTAGGACGTTAATCAGATGCACTGATAAGATGCAGCCAACCCAGCATTGTCCACTTACCTTTGCAGGTTTCCCTTCGCTGCAGAACCAATGGAGGAAAACAATCTGGTGCCTGCTCAGTTATATGTCCTGGCTGCCTTTGGAATAAAACCAAAAATTTTCCTGATATCCACAAGCGATATTTTGCCTTTTGGGGGTTACTTTCTCTCTGAAGAACAAATATACCCTCAAATACATTTTGGCTAATTCTTCTAATTTTCTGTATTCTGTAAACACTATGATAGCTTTCTAGCAGCCAGGCATGGATGTAGCAAAGTCTGAAATTTAGGGTAACAAAGTAGGACATCTCAAAATCAGGCATCTTCTGAATTAATAACCTATTTTTGGTGATGATTTTTTTATGGAGACATCTCTAAGCTAGTATCATACTTTTTATATTAAAGCAGAGTCTTTGGGGAAAGCTGAACATTCACATTTCGTACAGACTAATACAGCCCTTAGCCTTGAAGTTCCCAAGGAACAGGGAAAACACAAAAATTCCCTTGATGAGGATGGAGAATGAATTTAGGGAGAGTTAAGGGGTGCTATATGTGGGGGTGTGCCTAGATGTTCCTGGTTATTTAGTAAGACCAAGGAAGGTGAGGGGGGCTCAAAGAGCTAAATTAATTTCATTTGGGGGGGATGAAGCATCTCCTAATGCTGAAGGAAGGATTGGTTCTTTTTTTTTTTAAGATTTTATTTATTTATTTGAGAGAGAGAATGAG
>NW_027397076.1:1736860-1738512 GCF_003265705.2 Callorhinus ursinus | reverse complement strand
CCTGAGCCGAAGGCAGTCACTTAACCAACTGAGCCACCCAGGCGCCCAGGAAGTGAATTCTTACTAGAAAGGAGGGCCCTGGATCCAGGTGGGGACTACCTTACCTGAGACCTCCGCGGGACATAGATTCCCAGGAGAAATGCCTCTGACGATCAAAGCACCTAGTGATTCTGTGGAGAAGATCTTTATAGGTAGTGCTTCAGCTCCCAGGTTTGGGCACGTAGGCACATGTAGCATGGATTCTGGAGCACAGCCAAGGCTCTCTGCTCTGGTCTCATCACTGATGCTCAACCTCCAGCATCACAGCTTCCTCATATTGGCTTAAGACTAACACTGTAAAATTGCAAATATGTCTCATGATATTGGTCTCACTGGTTGAGGTTGCCTTCAATGAATGAGTTTATTAGATCCTTTCCCATGAATATGTTCAGGTTGGGAGGAAGAAGAGAGGGGGTACAAGGCACCTGGTCTTCCAGGAAAAGGTCCAGTAAATCAGAAGGAACCCAAGTGACCATCTGGTTCAAAAGTTCGAACTCAAAGCCCACAGGCCAAATCCAACCTGTGTGTGGTTGGTCTAGAATAGTGCCTAATACAAACTTTGAATTTTGTTTCCTTTAAGTAGGATATGAGCCTTCCACTTCGTCGTGGATCCCATCACTCCTCATTGTCTTGCATCTGTTTACTTCGTCTGTTCAGGACACCTAGCCCGAAAATATGTGTGTTTGTGACCCTGAATTCTAGTACCAGTTTCCACTCAATGCAAAGTCCTTTTGACAACCTCAAGCAGTCTGTCTTAATTTGTTTTTCACACATTTATTCAAAATATATGTACTGAGCACCTACTACAGGGAGGCTTATGAATGCATAGTAATTTAGGGCATGAAGAATCCCTGGAGATGTTCTAGTGCAACCAAAGCCCAGAGAGCCGCATGACTCATGTAATGCCACAAAGCTGCTCCAAGGCAGAGCTAAATTTAGTAAGAAACTGGGTGGGCAGAGGTGGCTGCTATCTCTCTTGAGACTGCCAGGCACCTCGGTGAAACCCAACTACACTTCGACTATGACACTCCCCTAATGTGCTTAGTTCAGTGATTCTCAAAGTGTAGTCCAGGAGCCTCTGGGGTCTGAGAGCCTTTCAGGGCATCTGTGAGGTCAAAACTATTTCCATAATGAGACAAAACTATCATTTGCTTTTGTAACTCTCATTCTCTCACATATGTATGGAAGTTCCCAGAGGTGTGTGATGTGTAATATAGCAACAAATTGAAGGCAGAAGCATATATGAGATTATCAACCTGTCACTGAAGAGGTTAGCCTAACTGTATAACTATGCCACTGTTCTCACTAAATCTTTGTTTGGAAAATATATTCTATATATTATTAATATATATATATTTTTAATTTTTTAAATTTTATTATGTTGTTAGTCATCAAACAATATATATTATTTTTATTTAAAAATATGTTATTTATATCGACATTTAACATGTTTTATGTTTATGTACTGTTATTCATTTAAAATACATTAATAAACAGTTTTTACATTTCTCAGTTTTAATTTCTAATGTGGTATATATCAATAGACATAATCCACATCAACTATAGCTTTGGGGGGTGTTCAATAATTTTTAAGATTATAAAGAATTCCTGGA